>NC_068378.1:17504111-17825111 GCF_023724105.1 Carassius gibelio | reverse complement strand
TGCTGAATCACCCGGAGAAGTGTAGCGGTGACGTGGATGTTCTGCTCGTGGTCAAATCGGTTATTGAAGAACATGACCGGCGGGAAGCCGTGCGGCAGACGTGGGGAAAGGAGCAAGAAATCCAGGGCTTGAAAATCAAAACACTATTTCTTTTAGGCACTCCAGCCACTGGCAAAGACACACGAAATTTACAAGCCCTGGTCCAATATGAAGACCGAACCTACGGGGACATCTTACAGTGGGACTTTTTGGACACTTTCTTCAACCTTACCTTGAAGGAGGTGAACTTTCTGAGATGGTTCAACATCTACTGCAGTGGAGTTCCCTTCGTCTTCAAAGGGGACGATGACGTTTTTGTCCATACCAAGAACTTAGTGGAACTAATTGGCTTTCGGGTGGAGGAGAACAAAGTGGAAAACCTCATTGTAGGAGACACGATTTTAGGAGCCAAACCGATCAGAAACCGCCAGAGTAAATATTTCATTCCCAAAGAGTTGTATGATAAACGCTATCCACCTTATTTGGGTGGGGGAGGATTTCTCATGTCCTCTCAGGTGGCCCGCAGGCTCTTCGCGGTTTCTGAGAGCGTGGAGCTTTACCCCATTGACGATGTGTTTTTGGGCATGTGTCTTCAGAAGCTGAAGATCGTCCCCGAACTGCACCTGGCCTTCAGGACATTTGGGATCATTAAGCGTAAAGTGACTCGTCTGAACCGGGAGCCGTGCTTCTTTCGTAACCTCATCGTGGTCCACAAACTCTTTCCGCGGGAGCTGCTGCAAATGTGGACGCTTGTTCAAAACGAGGACTTGAACTGCGCCAGACAAGTCGTTATATGAAACGATGCGTATCGATAAAGACACTGGGAAGATATATTTTCAAATGAATTGTTTTTGTAATTTCCATCATCCTTTTGTTTTTGTAAGAAAGACTGATTTATCAACTGCCATATGAAGGCTAATAAATCACAAGTCTTTCAGTTATAGTCTTATAATGCAGGGGACAAATGCATCCCAAATCGATCCATTTTGTCTATTATATAAGCCTGCCCGGGGCGAGCTGGTGCAATGATTCCTCCAGTGAGGCATTAGGGCTATATTTTAAACACATACCTTAAAGACTTGCCAAAAAATGTGAAACCCACTGAAAAATGAATAAATAAATGGGAAAAGATATATTTTGCAGATTAAGGTGGACCTCTCTGACAACATGCCCAAATAGCGGAATATTTTCTGACTACAATAACGAAAAAATTCACCCAATAGCAATAGGCTAATGTAAAAGGTAAGACACAAATATGTAACACATGATGAAATTAATAAACTGAAAAAGGAAATAATTCACACGATGTTTAGAATTTAAGGTGTTTAGAATAACACATTTGTAATTTGACTTCTGAACAAAAAGAAGAAAAAAAAGCTAATCTAATAGGAAAATACATATAAAACTTACTTTTATGCCAATTATGATGCACTAAATACTACAAGGAATTCACTAGAATAAATTTCCTAATGACTCTTAGGAGAATGGAGATTGTAGCTTTAAAGCACCATAAATGTATGATTAACCTATTGTGTAAAAATAATATTCCAGATATTCTAGCAATTCTGCACCAGAAAGAAAAGTGCAGAAGAAAGCAAGTCATACAAGTTTGAAATGACATAAGGATGAGTAAATTACATTGATTTGCATCATTTCCATGAATGATGCAATAACATTGCATAACAAACTCAACATCATCAAGCAAACATTTGTCAGATAAGTTGTTTTTCACGTTACAATCAAATAACCTTTACAAAGCTAAATATATGGAGTATTTTTACGGATTAAAAAAAAAACAAGCATGTGACATTTTTATTCAAATACATTTATTTAAATCAAATAAAGCTAGAAACAGATTGTAGCTTCCACTGATATGGGGCATGTAATTAATGTGTGGTGAAACACTTCAAATTACAGTTAGTATAAATCTTGAAACTCTTGTTTTGCAATGTCTTAAATGTTCTCATTGCAATTGCAAACAAGCTTGTACAGACAACATTAAAGCTGTGAACTGTACACCTCTGAACATGAAAGCGGCCAGACCAAGACTGCACATATCAATTAGTCTGTAAGTGGCAGTTAAATTAATTTAGTTTTCCCAAATTAAGCTGTCAATCATGTCCTTGAGAACCGACAATACACATTAGTGCAGCATTTTCAGGTACCTCATCAAGATTACCATGATAGACAAAAACTCTTCTGTTCTTCTTAATTTTGCTACTGTAACTAAAATAAATCCAAATTAAAGCAAACACAAAAAAGGCTCTACTCCGCAAAAACAATCTATGATGCTCTATATATTACCAGTAAAAAAATATATACAACTCTGACTGAAAAATGAATACTATTTGGGTGTGTGTCAGTCATCTGAGAAAACAACTGAGTGTTTTACAGCACTCTCTCCACTTTGAAATAATTGATTAGGTTGACTTATTAATAAATAACTGATATATTTATATATTAGACATCTTTGTAAAGCCACATGAGTGAATCATGTCTGCGAGGGTTGATTTATGTCAGTTACATAATGGATGTCTCCGCAGTGAGCTGTAAGAACTACAGACAATGCATAAATGTCAACCATGACTCCAGAAGACATTCTTAAAAAGAAACGCCTCTGCTGAGATCACAATCAGTTTTAAACTGGTTTGTTTTATTCTGGTTTAACATACTGTTAAAGCCTATTGGGGTTGTATCTTTAAAAATGCACTCCCTGGCTCGCACAATAGGGAAACTGACTTTAATAATTTAAAAAGCATTTTCAGGCACAGGATCAGCCTATTGCACTCAGACTGTCTATCATAATGTTTCATATCTTCGGACTCAATGATTTTATAAGTATGTCTGGACTAAATCATTACTTTTATTACACAGCATACTGTAGTTTGATGCAGATCATACCCTGTGATTTCACACGTCACACACTAGACAAAAAACGTTTAGGTGCCAACAAACAGAGGCAAAAGTTTCTATAATACTGAAATAAATGCAAAGACCAAACATATGAAATAAGAGTCTTAATAGCATCATCATCATCCCTTATGGCTCTTTATTCTCCCAGCAGTGCCTTCATTTATTGGCAACATTTTTGTTCCATGTCCTGATTCTTTGAGAAGCACCAAGGCAGTTCTGTGGCTTTAATTAGCCTTTGCCTTCCTTTTTTGTTAGTTTGGTACCTAAATGTTGAAAAGCGAGTGCTGCAGGTAATTGAAGTGCATTATCTGAATCAGACACAATGAGAATCTGTCTGAAGTTTAAATCTTTTGACAGAATTGTTTACTTTTCAAAGGCTACTTTTCACTTTTGGCTATGGTGCTAATGATGCTTTAAAAACTTTTAAATATCAAAATGCTACGATCACTAAATATTCACATACTCCACACACACACAAACACACACAGTAAACAAACAAGTACAAAACAACATACAAGAATAAAATTCTCAAATAGATAACAAAAAAATCCAGGTGATCCACCTGAAAGGATAAACAGAGCAAAATACAGACTGCGCATCTGCTCATAAACCTGTTTTTCTGCTCAAGTATTATTATTCACAAGCCACTGACATGATATTTTACATTCATTTATGGGAAAATTTTATATCAGGTGTCAATGATAATGTGTGCTTAGAATAATGATGCTGTACCTTGTAGTAATATTTATAAATCAGTACAACAGTAAGTGCAATAATGCATTATTTGAAAACTTTGTGTTTTTTCGCTATGAATCACTCATATGAGATTGTTCCAGCAAAGCTGCTGGAGTTAGCATTTAGCCCGTGTGCTATGCCTGTAGTAGTCTGTGGGTAGAAGCCTTTCCTGGAGGAATTCTGGTGTGTCTGTTGGTCCTAGAAGCAGGAGCGGGGATACGACTGCCCCTGCCCAGCCCTCGAGTCTTGGACTCGGATATGACCGTTGTAGTTTTAGCTATGGCTGTGCTGACCGTTTTTCCTAAAGGCAAAGAATACAAGACATGCAAACAGACAAACACCTGAGGAGTTAATGAGAAATGCATTGTGCGATGCTGCATAGTTTATCCCAAGTAAACACGTTATTCAATATAATGTTATAATCAACAGTTCATTCATTCAGAGGCAGTGTGTGTGGGGAGGATGGGGCATTGTGGGCCTCTTTGAGGTGGAATTGAGGTTGTGTAGGGCAGATGTGCTCCTGTACAGAAAGGAGGATGTTGTGAAGGCTGTGTGGGGCAGCTGTGATCTATACAAGTTTCATGGGGCAATGTGGGGCAGCAGGGACTTGTAGGAGACAGTGTGGGGTTGTAAAGGTCTCATTGAGGCTAAAGGAGATGAATAATCACCTTGTGCATGTGAGAGAGTGCTCTGCTGTACCGCTCTCCTCCGTGAGTTCTGTTTACAACCCTCAATTCCCATGAGGTGAGACTTCCAGACCTGCACATACAAGACATGCACTGTTACACTGCTTTACAGGCAATGTGTGTGTGTGTGAGTGTGAGAGAAAGAGAGAGAGAGAGACTTTAATACTCACTTTAATACTGGAATCATGCACTTATCAACATGGGTGCTCATGTAAATAACCTCTACCTATGGAGTTGGTTTCAGTTTTGATTTTCACATCAGTGTTCTTGTATTCCTAAACCTCAGAAATAATATCGCTAACAATGTCTTTCTAGAAAAAGAGCTCTTACAAGTTGAGAACAACAAAAGCATTTCCTGAACCAGTGTTGTTATTATTAAAATTAATTGAATATTTATTTATATTACAAAAGCCCTTAAAAGTACTAAAACTAAAACCGAAAATCTAAAATAAAACCAAATTCAAAATATTAATAAATGCAAAAAAGAAATAATAAATAAAAATTAATCATGAGTTTTGAGTGAAAGACTACATATTTATCTATGTATTTTGGCATACTGCAATGACGACAACATTTGCGTCCATTAAAATTAATAAAAGATGACTGATATCTTTAAAGATAATTTGTTCAGAGTCAGAGGTGAATTTCTTTACATACTGCATCATTCTCTTTATCTTTAGATTGTGTAGAAAACAAAAGCTCACACTGTATTTCAGAAACAGTGTAACCCTAACAAAAACAGGTTTATAATTAGGAGTTTATGAAGTGACACATTTCATTTGACACAGAAGACACGTCAAACCCTGAATACGTAAAACATTGTTTATCAGCTGGAGGCAGTACTTAATGTGACATTTCAGAGCTGAGAGGTAAATGACTCGAGTAAAACACTTCTCTACTGTCATAATGTCAGATCATGAGCTCATCTGTATGACATGTATGCTCATCTGTATAAAATACTGATGGAGAAATAATTTTAATTCATTTCAGTCATTACTGTTGAGGCTGATTGCATTTGTACACCAGGCTTGTTTGTTATTTTGTTGTTAATGACAATAAATGGCTTGAAGATCTAGACTGGCACGTTGTGGGTATGTTTGTGTGTGATCTCACCTCCTCCCCTGAGGCGAAGTTTTCATGGCAGAGAGGACAGTGATTACAGTTTTCTCCAGAAGCAGGTGCTGATAAAAAGGTTAAAAGAATAAATCCATCAGCAGGAAACAACTAAATATACGAGAAAATTCACCACTTACAGAAACAACACAAAACTGCTTGGAAATAAATCTGCAGTTGTGAAAGGTTATTTTTAGTGCCACTGTCATGTGAACCAGTACACTTCACATGGATGAACAAATCTGATGACAGAGTGGCTGTCTTATCTGATTTTTATGTATAATAAGAGTGCGACACAAAGAAGAGACACAATTAGTATCTGATGTGCCAAATGACTCCATAAGCAGCACTGAAAAAATCTCTTTATGTTTCACATAAACTAGAATATCATATTCAATAAGAACAAATTGCCATTAATAGAAATTCACCTGCCAAATGTTAAGTTTGTACCCTTGTATCATATTTGTAACAGCACTGAGTGTGCTTTCTGGATGAGCATGAAACAAAAACACTGTGCAACCACACAGAGACTCACGATTGCAAGAAGCGCTTTGAGCATGTTCAGTTAGCTCATCTCGGGTGAGAGCTTCAGAGCAGAGAGGACACTGGGTAAAATTTGCCCTCTGCTCACACTCAGTCAGCAAGTGCTCTGTCAGGCTTGCAATCTCCACCACCTAACAAACACACAAGCATACTACATTATTAACACACTTTACAAATTGCGAGTAGTGTAACCAATGTTTTGAAATATGACAACTCGCTTGCATGTGTGTGTGTGTGTGTGTGTGTGTGTGTACCTGTCTGCACTGAAGGCAGCGCTGCAGCATCGGACAGTGTTTCCAGTAGTGAAGATCGAGTCCATCCTCAGTGAATGATTCATCTCTCTCTCCACAGAAAATACACAGACTAGAAAAAACAGCACCAGCACCACCTGATTTGATCTTTCATTTCTCACTCAACATGTTATTACAATTTTTTCCCAGCTGTACAAAGAGAAATTGATTAAATGAGAGCCCATTAGCACTGCACATTATGCTATCACTTTCAGCTGAGAGAATCGATGAAGAAGTGACGAGAAGAAGTGCTTACTTGTCTAAGAAGTTAGCAAAAGATGGTTCGCTGCCTTTCACATCAGCAGGTACAGACTGGTTTACCTTCTTAACACCTGCTGAAACCAAGAGAAATATATTATACCTCAGTTAACAATCCAAAACTGAAGGTTAATACTGATGTGTAGGCAGCACAAGCAGGGAAATTTGTCGAGTACTGGCAAATTAGATGTGAATTAGAGGAGGTGCGTAGCAATGCACGCTTCAGAGAGAATAAAGAAAGAGCGATGGTGTGATTCTCACTGTTTTTATCATTTGACTGAAGTTACATAAGTGAATACAAAGAAGGACATCCAGACATCCAGCTAAAAAAACAGATACAAAGATACGTGACTGTGGCAGGTTTAGTTAAAAAATGTCACATCAGATATTTCATATGGTGACAGGTTAAGCCGTAAAACAAAAACATGAAGAACAAAAGTCGGTAAGCTGAAAACTAGCTTGTGCATGATTTGCAGTGTTTGCTGCAATTATACAGGACTGATCTTTACCGAGATGCTTCACAAAAGACACTTTACACACCTGATTTGGTTGCCTTCTCAGCTTTTTTCTCAGGTACTCTAGTATTGTCCTTCCCTTTCTCCTAAAACACATATTCACATCTTTAATGCATTTATGAATTCATCTATTTGTACATTTGATGACCAAAGGGTCTCTACAGTGATTCAGTCCAGGTGCAATCTAGCTAAAGAACTTTCAGGTATGTAAATGTTAATACCAGGTGTGAAGAAAACCATTTTGTGTGAGAGCATTAAAAATAAAACAGAAGAGACTAGGCCACCTGTGACCCTTCAACCTACACTGATCTCCTTCAGCACTGCAAGCTGCTCTTGCAAGCTCCTGATTTCCTCTTTTTCTTTCTCTCCATCTTCTTTTTCTGACCCTTTTTTTGGCTTCTGGAGTAAAACAGTGAGACAGACAGACTGAATGCAGTATTCCAGCATTCTCAAAGCCCACACACAAACATTTCAAGCATTTTAATCATGAAGCTTAAGGCTAACGATGCTCTCCAGACCGGTTTTACCTGTGTGTTGATGGTGTTTCCATCTAATTTTGCAAGTGAGTCAAAAAGGTTCTTGTAGAGGACATTTTTACGTGTGCTGTTGTCATCAGGTGGCAGATAATTCAGAACTGCTTTTCCTTGAAGACCGTACATAGCCAGGACAACTCTCACAGAGAGTTCCCGCACCGGGGCAGCACTGTGCTCCAGTCCACCTGCCAGAAACTAACACAACACACACAAATATATTTCATTATTAATTCATTTAAATACAATCAAGTGATTTTAGAATAGATGCACTACTGTTAAAGCTTTCGGGGCCAGTAAGATTTACCTAGTAGCTAAGAATATTGGTTTCCGGAAAAATATTAAGAAGCAGTTTTAACGTTTTTTTTTTTTACATTCTAAAGCGTTTACATTATATTCCAAATATCTGTCCCACACTTTCTCTCTCCCGTTCTCCATACACACAGATCCCATTCATCTACCCCTAGGCTCTGGATCGCTCATTTTAATTACAGGAAACCCAATCGCCTCTCTGCTGTGCCCTGAAGCCCATCTCATCTCCCAGGAAACCAGCAGACAGGAGCCACTGAGCAGCCGTCCCTGCATGTAACCTCATGAAAAAGATCAAACTAACAGAAAGACCCAATAAATATATAAAAGCACATTTAGGAGCTGATTCATTGAAGATAATTGCAAAACTATCTATTTAAAAATAGTTTATGAGTTATGTTTTAAACAACATGAGGGTGTATGAATGATGAGATAATATTAAAACTAACCTTAGCTAGTATCCATTCCATAAATACCAACTATATGTAAATTATGGCTGATAATACAGATAAGCTGATAATTATTTATTGTTATGGCCAATAACAATAAATGGTTAATATTAAAATTCACCATTATTTAGCTAATTTGGCACTAAACACTGAAAACAAACATTATATATTGCACAAGTGAATTTCGGCCATACAAACACATCAGAGTATAGTATGAAAAGTGGATGTTTATTTTGAGATGTTTAGCATTTTTGGTTAGCGTAAAATGGGGAAATTAGCAAGCACAATTGAATATTAACAATTAAATCCAATATCTAAAAATATACACTCCAAAAAAACTTGAACATTGCATGATAAATGATATGATACCATTACCCACCTAACTAAAACATGTGAAGGCCACCTAGGTGTGGTGACATAAACCTTCCCCGCTAACAAGCAAAGCCAGAAGCCCAACTGTAACACAGACAGAAACCTCACTGTGCACTTTGCAGTTCCTTGTGAATTTTTTTCAGTCTCTGTTGTAGTAGTGCCACAAGTTTGCATTGCAAACATACTTTAAACTGCACAGGTCCCAAAAAACTAAACAAAAAAAAAAAGAGAGAAAACCTGTCTAATACAACTAAGACACTGAAGAAAGAAAGACCCTAAGGAACTGCAATTTTTTAACAGCTTAACCGCTTTGAATATCTAGCTGCTGGGGCAGAGAGAGAATGAGACAGTGCTTGAATGACTTACATAATCTATGCCATAGATAAATAACTGGCTGTCAGAACAGCCCTTTTACGAAACTAATGGTAACAGACATTACGTAGAGTTGACTACACCCTCTCTGTCATACAAAGGCCACTTTGTTTCAGTCTAATGAAGCCCTCAAAAATCCTAATGATAGCTGCGAGAATGAAATTAACCTTCAGATCCCAACAGAAAAGTTGAATTTGTGTTATTTTTGGCCAATAAAACCACAAATGTCAACTGTACATGCACCAAACAGCTGGCACCTAATGGCAGTCAGAGTGTGTGGTCTCAGACTACATAACTGTATCATGTGGTTAATAAATCTAAACCAGCCATCTGCAGTTTTTTGAAGCTACTACTTTAAATCTGTAGCTTAAATTATATATTTTTTTTATTTAAAGCTCGACTGAGCAGAAGGCCACAGATCATCTCAGAAAAAGTTGAGGTTGAGCCAGTACCCGCATGACGTTGTCAAGGGTGAAGCCAGAGTCCTTGGTGCCCAGCTGTTCCAGAAGCTTCTCCAGCAGTTCCAGTCTGCTCAGCGCCAGTCTGGTGGGTGCACTGCTCTGCATGGGCCTCACAAGCTCCACAGGAACCATCTGCACAGCTCGCACCTCCTTAAATAAAGCCATTTCCTGCAAAACAAACACACAAGCCAGCTTTAAACACAACAGCATTCAAATTACAACACACACTCTTTCTCACGCATTTATACATTCTCAAAAATATATTGCAATCAATACCAGTCTGTTTAGTCTAAAAATAATATGTAAATATTTGTATTTTTATGTTTTTGGTTTTTTCAGCGATTTTATAACTGGAGACCAGGAAGTTTGCTGTACATTTGGTAATAAGTGTTCCCATTGCTGGCTGCTCTATCGTTGTTAGTGGGCAGCACAACTAACCATAACAGCTGAACATATGAACCCAAAAAAGGATCTTATTCTACTTTGACAATGAGTCAGCTTTTCTTGATGCTAAAAATTTATATTCTGGAGAGAAATGTGTTGTATTTATCATCATGCAGCATCCTGCATCATAAACGGGATACTAATGTAGAACTCAAACTTTCCAAAGACTTCTACCATTTTCTGGATAACCTTGTTGTTGATAAAATCCCATTGGTGATTACTTCACTGCTCATTTGCATAATGTTAAACTCTGCAGTGATTGCATGTGTTATTTCTAGAAGATCGTTGAGGATGATATGTTGGGTACTTTTATACAATAATGAGTGATTATGATTTAACATAATATTGGGCTGTATTATTTATAATATTATACAGCACTGCTATCAGAGTACATCATCAAGTTATTCATAACAAGGTGTGGCCTTTGTTGTACTTTTTCCACCTTCCAGGTGCATGAGTCACAAACGTCTTTATGAATACAGTGCAAAATACAACAAAGTTGTGCACAATGCTGACAGAGACACAACCGGTCTATCAACAACCAAAACAGATCAGTGTCTGTCGGTCAGAACACTTTAAAACATCCTCAGTTTTCTAGGAACTTGAAACATTCCCATCCTTATCACACATCATGATGACTGTGTTTCAGCCTTTCTTTCGCACGGTATTTTTCTGAAAAACACGTTGATCTTTCTGGGTCACATTCTCCAGTTTTTTTAATAGCATATACATTATATTTCTTAAATACAATCTGCTAAAAGATTGTATATTGTGGTTGTACCACTGGTTATCATATGTATAAAAGAACTACATTTACATGCAAAGTTATAATGGAGCTACAGCATGGTTTTGCACAGTGGCGAGTGTGATTTCACCAACTACAACATGTTCCTGGATCATGTTCCTTGGACAACATTTCAATCAACCAATCAGAATTGAGATATAACTTTTCAAGAAATATCCGTTTTAGGCTTACAATCAGGGTTAGGTGCTTCTACACCCTTGTCAATCAGCTATCATTTCCCACCGATTTTAGGGATAAATTATGGGTAGGGTTAGGTTAAGGGGTAGGGATTGGGTTAAGCCTATATTTTTGGAAAATAATGTTGATCCAGGATAATCAAAAGATGTTGATCCAAGAACATGTTTTACTTGGCAAAATCACAGTGACCTTTGCATAGTCAACAGTAGTCAGATTAACATACAGTATATACTGAAATACAATCACATTATCTAGTATATAAAAAGTATGATACACAGAAGTACAGAAAAGTCGTGAACAATAATTTACTGCCAAAAAAGCACACTGAATTAGCAAGAGAGGACTTTTTGCCAATCTAGAAAATATTTTATTGGATAAAAGTTTCAGATATACCATTAAATATTCTTTTAAATCTTTTTATCCACAAATTAAATTATAAATTAGAAGCTCTACCTGCTAAAATACCATTTTGTTCATTTTAAAGAGTACAATAGAATTAAGTGGGTAGCGGAGCTAAAAGATATGGATGATAAGCCTTTTTATGTGCCCAGACCTGTTTATGAAATTGTTCAGACAAAATATGGCAGATTGAAATTAGGAAATCTCATAGCAGGGTAACAGTAAGAGACAAGATCTCTACTCATGCTAACAGAAAACCACAAATATTTGAAAATTCTAGTTCACAGTTAAATTCACTTCAGAAGGCCACCAGTATATATGATGCAATCCCAGTCATCTGTGCAGATTTTCACCCAGTCAGGTCACCAAGAAAAGTTTTTCAAGTCAACTGGATTGTCAACTAAATGTTTTTCTGTTGACAAGGTTTTGGAGTGGAATTTGACCACATCACACTCAATGACCCGAATAGCTGCAGGAGTGGCTTCATTACAGATGTATACGGCTAAAGTATTTCCAAAGTCTGTACTGACCTGTATGAAGGTAATAGCTGGGGTTCTCAGTCTCAGGGCTGATTCTCCGGTCCTGGAGAGCAGATTATTCCAAGTCTGTTCCACACAGTGACTGATCTCAGATTTGCCCAGCTGATGGTTGGGAATAAACTCACTCAGAATCATTCGAAGCAGATTCAGAGATGCAAGAAACACCTAAAATGCAATAAAAATATAGACATTTATTGTTACTTTACACACTAAGATTAAAATGCAGGGTTTCAATATTCAATATTGCCACATTTTATACAATATTCTATCTTTTTTTTTAAAAAAGCAACTTTTACCTCCCCTAACAAGAGTTTAAGAGTTTCTATGGTTTTTCTAAACAACTTCATGTTGAAACCTCTGTGTACCTATTACAAATGACCATCTAACCCAAGAAAAATACTGAATATTCATTTTTGAAATGTATTCATTAACAAGGCATGTTTTTTTAGAACCATCTGGAATAATTTTTCCTCAGAATTGCAGTTTTAAGGTACAATTATAAACAGAAGCTGTGTAAGAAACCGCCTAAGGCCTTTACAGCAACACATGGTGCTGAGTAAAAGCACACAATTAAATGCTCTGCTGTGTGAGTTTAACTAAATAACCGTGGAGAGGGGGTCACTGGAATGTGTTCAGCAGTGGGCACATTGTTCAAACTCTCAGTACAACCATTTACAACAGTTTAGAATGAAACCGAAAGGCCATGACTTTTAATGTGTGTGATTTATCTAAAGACTGACAGCACAATAAAAAAACAGCTGTCACGCCACTACCACAAACATGAATGTGCTTTGAGAATACCAGAGGGTTAGAAAGTGATCCATTGATATGCCAAAAAAACAAATTAAATTTTCATTATTACACATGTTACTCAATGTCATGGCAAATTGTAAAAAACCCTTTACTGAAAAGAGCCTGAGGTCAGTGGAAAATTTCCATGAACAGAAAAACTATTCTTGATTTTGTGCCTATAATATTTAGCTGTTTTATTCATATTTTTAACAGATTGTGATTGTGTTCTTCATATTTCTATTTGGGTTGCTTAATTGCAAGAATATTCTGTACATGTCACTGCAGGTAATAATGAAAACAAATATTGTATGCTAAATTTACCACCAAGGTAAAAAGTTTTAATTACTGTATGTTCTTTAGTAGATGGTTTGTCTTTCATGTTAATCAATCACTTCCCTTTAATAAGAAAAGGTCAGACTGACAGCTTTACAATTCAATAAAAAAAAAAATTACAGTTCCCAATAAATTTACTCTGTGAAACTACACTATGTCTCTATCAAAAAAAGACTGTATGGGACTCTCATTCTGCAGCTGCCATATACTGAACATTACGATTTATCCAAATCTCCTGTTCATTTTTCTACAATTGATCCATCTTCTCCTCCTCATACCCACTGTTAGTAGAAAACCTGGCTAAGTTCACCCTTGGGAGAGATAGGCAAAGCTTTCCACTACATTTGTTCCTGTATCACTTCTACAGATAATCCATTATACTAGAAAAAACACGACAACTGCTAAACAGTCACAACTATCAGTCGTGCTGATAGTGCAATTCTGTCTTTAGCCTTAAACGACAAAGAAGGGTACATGAGAGAAATTAGAAAGAGAGGGTGAGAGAGAAAAAGAGAGTAGGAGAGGCTGAGAAACCAAACAAGGGGAGTGATAAAATCAGATGGGGAAAATAAAGATAGTTCTCGTACAGATGACACTTTATCTGTGAGAGCTTTCTTGCAGAGGAACACAGCTGCTCTGGTCATGCTCCGCAGTTCTGCTTTTGGGGTTCCACGTGGAACCTCCAACAGTTTCTTGTAGACTGTCAGCAAAGCATCCTCCCTGTAGGACCACGTCTTGGAATAGGCCCCGGCCACCTTTGAGAGACAGACCGAGAAAGAGAAAGTGAAGATAACATTCCAGAAACAGCACTAACAAAATACACAAACTGACCATTTGACACATAGAGTTTGCCCAGTGCTGTGAGACAGTAAACAACAGTTATATCTGGACATCACAGCAAAGTGTTAAATACTTAAAAGGACAATTCTCCCAAGAATTAAAATCCTGCCATAATTAACTTAACTTCATGTTACTCCAAACCAATATGACTATTTCAAACTCGAGAATCAGATCAGTATGATTTGCAAACAAATAATTTTATAGCAGTTTTGTAAATACTAAAATCGCTGAACTGGAGGCTGTAAATGTTGAGTGGCTCACCAGACTGTCTCCATAGATGTCGATGGGCAGACTGGCCTCTCTCTGAGCTTTCTCTGTGAGCGGTTCTGGTTGTCCTGTGGCCCCAAGGCTAGATGGGGTGGTTGTGTCCGTCAGAGGGGGCATCTCATCGAGCTCACTGACTGGCTGACCACTCGACCTCTTCCTAAGAGCAGGTAAAGGCCTCTCATCATAAGGAAGAGAACTGATCTGTGAAAATACACACAAGACAATTCTATGAATCCAAAAATCTTGAAGTCAGATATACAAAACATTCCCAGCAGGAATAATTGTCTCAGTGTTAAAGACTGAATTAAATACAAAAAATAACTAACACTTTAACATTATTTTTGTACTTTCTGTCATATGCAGAAATATAAATATTGTTACAGTTGAGGGTTTATTTTACACTGGAAAGACTGGCCCGCTTGCCATCCTATAATTTTCAATCACTAGCTGTGTTCTCATCTTACATGTTATTTCAAAGCTGGTTAACAGAATGACATGCAGAAAATTCTGACCAAGTCATCTGACATAGTCACACAAACCCTTGATAATTCTATTTTTAAATATATATTACTTTTATCAATATTTATTATATATCAATGGTAATTTGCATATGTAAGATTGCTTAAATGCAGAAAGGCTAATTCAGGCTGAATGAAGAGGTTTACATAGGCATTTTTAGATTTAAAGAGGATGCATGACTTTTTTTTTTTTTTCTTAAAATATTTTCCAGATGTAAACATTTCCACCTCGGGCATGGTTTATGGTGGTACTAAGTTAGTAGCACAAAAATGACACACTTCACCATTGAACCCTTTAATTAAATCTTGAAAGTAAAACTCTCTAGCTAAAGCAAATCCCTTACATTCATGTTAAGCAACACACATTTAGATAATCTAAAAAGAGCCTTGTGCCAGTTAAGATAGAGCTACATCGGTGGAAAGGAACAGAAGCCGCGTTTTATCAAGGTAGATAACTCTGACTGAGGATTACAGCAAAGAGCACCCTTAAAAGATATTAATGAACGAGAAAAAAAATGGACACAAATAACACATTAGAATAATAACATCATACTTTCTTTATCTTATACGGCTGTTTATTCTGTGTACATCAAGACTTACATCGGTCTTGGGGAAGTGAGGAGGAGTGAGGGGTGTTTGGGCGACTGTATGTTTGGGGCTAGCTGCTTTTGGAGTGTCCTGCTCATCAGTCTCCTTCACACTTTGCCTCTGTCTTCTCTTCTTGGGTGAGTCTGCTAGATGAGGCACGTGTTTCTGTGTCCCAACACGTGGATAGGGGAATTCAGAGTTGGAAAGCTCGGGAATTCTCTGGATCTGAAAAGTTTCATACATTATTTACATTTTAAATCAAAGTTCACAAAAAATATTTATTAAAATAAAAAATAAAAAAATAAGCCTGAAATGATTAAAAGGCTAATAAAGATTAATAACCTTAACCTATTATTTTCCAGACACTGATTGTATGAAAAAATTATTACAAGCTACAGATACAGGTTTGTCAGGACACAGGCAGAACACAAGTGCTTGCCCCAAACAAACAGAGCATACTGTCCAAGTCATTTAATGTCTGCTGTTTAAATGTGTCTCTTGACCTTAGACGAGTAAGAAGCAAGCACCTGATCTCAGGAGAACCAGCACAATCACTATTCAGCTGGGAAACCAGCATATCAGACTACTAATCTCACTGGAGCTAGAGTCCCTCACGACACAAGAGATGCTTTATTCATGCATTCATTACAGGAGAAGAAATTAAGAGACACAGAGGAAATTAAGAGACACACAGGAATATGGATGGATGGATGGATGTCATTAACTGATGTTCTGAGAAGTGCAATGGATGGATGGACACCTCTGTTGGTTTACCATGGCTACATTTGTTAAAATATTGTGTAATATTGTAATACTGTGATATATTAATATAATTTATAATAACTGTTTTCTATTTTTAATATATTTTCAAATGTAATGTACTTACTCCAGTCTTCACTGTCACACGATCCTGCAGAAACCATTCTATTATGCTGATTTTGTGCTAAAGAAACATTTATTACCAGTGTTGAAAAAGGTTGCCCCTTAACATTTTTGTGGAAATCATTATTTTTTTTATTTTTTTTTAAGGATTCTTTGATTTATAGGAAGTTCAAATAATTTTTTATAATGTTACAAATGCCTTTATTTACATTTTTGGTCTATTTAGTGCATCCTTGATGAATAAAAGTATACTATATACTATAATAAAATTTTATTGACCCTAAAATTCTGAACAGCAGTGTATATGTGGATGAATGAATGGATGGATGTTCACCTGACTGATGTCCAGCAGGTCATGGAGCTCCAGCTGCTGGTAGACTGTGAGCCTGTAAGCTTCCATTTGTTCCTTTTTCTGCTTAGCTGTGTCATAGTCCTCTCGTTCTATGGCACTGTGTTTCTCCACATCATACCGGCCCAAACGCTCACCCACCTAAAAAGAAAAAGAGAAAATAGGAAAGAAGAAATGAGAGGATGTTTAACACTTATCTGAGGTTTAGAAATAAACTTGTAATTTGCTTAGTAATCACTGTCAGGCTGTAATTGACACGCAACTAAAGAAATGCCACAGCTCTTGTGGAATACACCTGGATGCATTTCAACCCTCTCAATTCCAGGGTTCACATCTCCAGTGTGTAACATTATTATTAAACTATACGTGCAAACAAAGAGGTGTCAGACAAAAAAGGCAAATTTAATAACCTTTTGGAGGTCTGCGATAGCTTGTTTGAGTTTTTTGGCCAGATCAAATCTTTCCTCTCGAACCATGTCCTGTTTTTTCTGGTCCAGTAAACGAATGATGTGGGCCACCTCAGGGTCCTGATACATGTCAAACGCCAAGTCATCGAGCGGTGAGATAGAGTCACATTTATAACTTGAGAGCCTGCAAGATAACAGGAGTAAACAGAACAGAAAGACAGAAGACTGCGTGCACAAATTTATTGTAATGCAATAGATCTTTGGTTTTTACCCAGTGTGTGTGCCGTCCAAAGCTGAGCTGTTTTGGCTGTTGTTTAGATACTGATCAATCAGCTGATCTTTGCTTAGCTGGGACAAAACCAAGAAATTAGCAAAACGTTATTAAAGAAAGTTAAATTCTGAAACTAACAATGTAAAATCAACATCCTTTGAATCTTTGGAAATTGTATTTCCACCAAACAAAGGTTAAAAATCTTGATTTCTGCCTGTGAACTTATTATCACTAGTGACCTGGATAACACAAAGAGTCTCCAGGCTGGACAGAGAGAGAGGGGGATTAGAGATTAACAATGCAGAGATTGTTAGCAAGGTGGGAGACGACGAGAGAGAGAGGAAGTCGTGGAGGTAAAAAATGGGGGGAGACAAGGTGAGCGTAAGAGGAGAAAGAGAGCATGAGAAAGAAAGAAGGGGGTAATGGGATAGAGCAAATAGGAGATGGGGAGGGCTGAAAGTAGCGGTGATATGGATATATTGATGAGTGATCTGATCTGAAGCTCTGCTGTGCTTACGGAGCTCAGACTCACATTACACAGATCCACATACCAACACTGAGCAAAAATCATTAGACCTGCTCAAGAACTGCAACACACAATGAAATGCTTGTCAGGTGCTATTGATGTAAGCCTACTGAAATTAGTAATTCATATTTAAACTTAAAAAAAAAAAAAAAAAAAGAACTGATGCATGCATACAATCACTTATAGGAATGCTGCTCCATCTAGTGTGTTCTTGGTGTGTTGTAAAAATCATCCAGATCAATGTTAGGCAAAAGAGAATATAAAAGAATTGCCTCTTTCAATTCACAGGAGTTTAATTTGTCCAAAACAACACTACACCTTTTGTGCCAAGAAATTACAATTTTAATTTACACCAACAAAATAATAAACACCACCAACAAAACCTATTTTAATTTGGGCATAAGTAAACAAAGAATTATTCTTTTCAGAAAATTAACACTGCTTAAAAAACCAAGAGGTACATCAGGTGAATTATTTGGGTCAAATCAAGCTCTCTGCTTTGATCTAAATCTGATACAGAAACATGCTCAACAGAAAACCATCGCCATCTAGAGGAGATCAAACAAGAAGAGAACAATTCCATAAACTGAACTGTTACTTACTGCTGTCCAAATCTCATTTCCATCCACAGGGTCACCCAAAATATTTAGGGCCACCAATGCAACCTAGAATTTCAGAAAGAACGCGATATGACATTGATAAGATTAAAATAAACAAATCAACCCTAATTCCCCACATTAATTACTTTTGTACCTGATTGTAGCTGTTGTATTGATTAACATGGTTTCTGTGAAAGGTGAGCTTCAAGTAAGACCCAACAGCATCAACATGAACAGATTTCAGTTCTCTGGCTCTGAAACCAGTCTTCTCGTTGTCAGAGAGAGACACGTACCTAGACAACACATTACATTCAATACAGTTAGATCAGAAAAAATAAATGAGATTTGATAAGGTGTTACATACCGAATCACATTATACATTGATAATGACAGAACAAAGCAGTGATTTAAAATCTTTCCTCACCCCAATCTGTGAAGACTATGGGTCTGTTGGGGTGAGCTGGACTCTGGCAGTCTGTCTCCAATGTGGAACTCGATCTTGGATGGGATCAGGTACTGATGGGCCAGTAGCTGGAGTTTCCTGATTCGACATCTCTCAACCAACTGCAATATGATTTCCTGAGGGAATGGACAGAACCTACACACGATAATAATAATAATAATAATAAAAAAAATCTTAAAAAGCTTTTTAGAACTGTAATCTTTGGTAGAAAAAGCAGCTATAAAACAGAATATTATCAGCTATTAAATAGCCTTGATATTTATCAATTATTTATCATTATTATCCTACGTCTACAGTTTGTCTTCTAAACCAATCCTATCCAAATTACATGAAATACACTGTAACATAAATAGTATAAAATGTATTGACCTGGTGGATCTCCAGCCACTGACAGTGGGCCCGTGGACCATCAGATTTTTGCCACTGTAGTTTCCTTCATGACCAGACCAGCTGATCACAGAGAAGTCTATCTTATGAGGCATCCTGTACCAGAGCTCTGATGGATGTAGGATATGAACAAAACATGATGTTTTATTCCACAAAGCACCAGCACTCTTAACATAAAACATATAGAAAGAACCTGTAATTTGGCACCATTCCTTTACATGAGAGTAACATGTCGCTTAGGATGTATCCTTAGAGGGAAATCTATTCAGGGTATATCTATGTTTACCACATCTACTTGTTGTAACACTGTAATTTCAGTTAAGTATACACTTAAATGTTGCATATATTCAGAGGTTTGGTGCTTATTATGAAGGACTTGAGTCATAATTATGATTGTTATTTATAGAATGTAGCCTTAGCGTGCACTCTGGCTAACGTTAATTAAACAGTAACATTACGGTTACAACTCATCCAAAACAGCGATAAGGATCTTAATCACAAACCACACGTTAATCAGATAAAGTTCCGAATCACTCATTCTTAGAGTAGTACTAATATTCACTACTGGGCAGATAAAATTCCGATAAATAAGTAGTTTACCCAAGTACAGCAGTTGCCTACGTTTATCTCCATAACCACCGTTTGACAACTGAAACGTGTACGCATGCGCGAAGTTTTCGTTCGTTCTAGAAAGAATCCGGCAGAATGAATCTTTAAGGTAAACGAATCGTTTCTTTCACTTCCGTACGGACAGACTGTAACAGGTTCTGACTCTTCTTCACTTCTATGTTCAGTACTTTTGTTTACTAAAGTCTATCCTAGTTGAAGTACGTGTCTCACATGCAGTGTTCTACAATATATAAATAATATTTTTTGTGTTTATTATTATTTTATTATTTATAATTTATAGAATACCCTTATATAACGTTTTATATTTATATTTCCCCAACTACATTCTATAATCCTTTTTCTATTTTATTTAAAAAAAAACATTTTATTATTATATCTAATATATATATATTATTTTCTACTCTGAGCGTGTATGCCTACAATTATTTGTTGTTTCTGTTTGTAGTTGCAACAGGAACTAAAGACGAAGAATTTAGAAAAATTAACTTCCATCGCACATATGTGACAAATTATGTACCTTAAACCTTGAACGATGAAGAATTTTATATTAATTTAATAATTTATAAATTAATTTTCATATTTGTATTTTATACAAACTGAGAAAAAAAAAAAAAAAAAAAAAAATATATATATATATATATATATATATATATATATATATATATATATATATATATATATATATATATATATATTATTTATATATATAAATATATATATATATGTATATATAATTCTAGTAACACAAAAGAAAGTCTACTTCCAGTTCGCCACCTGCTGGCCCTCGATGTAACTTAAAGAAAGAATCGGTAAACAGTTCTTTTAGATGAACTGATTCAAACGTTCGAGTCACTTTATTGAATCAAAAGTCCTGACTCGGTCGAATAAAAAGGGATGCTGGTTCTTGTAGTCCTTTATTATTGCTCTGGTTACAGATGGGAGAGTTACTCTAAGACCGTGTGTAAAATATTACTATTAAAATATGTAATATGAAAATACTAAATTCCAAATCCAATGCTTACTGAGCTAATTACATTTTAATGTACATTTTAACTCTTCCGGGTTGCGTCCGTCCATGTTCCGGGTTACGTTGGACAACATGGCTGAAGATGGCTCGCTGAATATTTGGCCCGAAATAGAAAAGGTAGAAAAGGAGAATAGACGTGAGCTGGTGCTTCAGGGTTCAGCTGTTGACAAAAAGATCCAGAGCAGCGGCGGACTTCACGCGCGACTTTATTCCCTTTCTCTCCTAAACTACCTGGAGATCAGTCAGTGTCCCAGTTTACACGAGATCCACGAGAACATCAGCCATCTGTCCCATCTACAGAGTCTGATCCTCTGCAGGAACAAGCTCACTGCAGTCCCAAAAAGCATTGGCGATCTGAAGGCGATCAAAGTCCTGGATTTGTCCGTCAACCAGCTTCAGGCTTTGCCCGAGGAGATCTGTGCACTGAGCGAGCTCAACACTTTAAATGTCAGCTGCAACAGCATCACTGCTCTGCCGGATGGCCTTAGCAAGTGTGTAAAGCTCGCCAGCATCAATGTGTCCAAAAATGCACTCTCGCGGCTCCCAGACGACTTATGGTGCTCCAAGCTGGAGCTCCTCAGCACCATCATTGCATCAGAAAACGCGATAGAGGAGCTGAGCAGTGAGGTCCATAAACTGTCTGCGCTCAAGGTGCGTTTCATGACAAGATCTAATAGTGAAATCCTGTTTATACTGTATTTTTAATTCAGCATGTGCAATGGTTCAATAAATACACATTTTAAAAAGAGTGGTTTTGGTGTATTATGTACTCACAATTATTTAATTCTATTGATCGTAGGTGGTAGACTATGTGTTTAAATAAGTTTTTATTATTATTGTTTTTGTATTTTTTTAAATAAATAAAATAATGTATAATTTAAAAGTTATTAAGTATCAGTTCAAATAGTTGTCATTTAAAAAAATAATTCTACAGATTGTATCTGATGTATTTATTTACTTAAATTATTGTTAAGATTCAGTATGCATTAATACTATTTGAAAAGCCTTCCAGCATCATCTCATGCATCTCACTCTCTGCTATCTCAGGTTTTGGATCTCTCCGGCAACAAGCTTCAGGAGCTTCCTTGGGAGCTGGCCGACTGCTCCAAGCTGAAAGAGACCAATTTTAAAGGAAACAAGCTGAAGGACAAGAGGCTTGAGAAAATGGTGAACGGCTGCCAAACCAAATCAGTCCTAGATTACCTGAGGGCAGGTGGGAGGGGGAAAGGGAAAGGCAAGCAACAGGATGGAGAGGCGAGCGAGAAGCTTGTCTCAAAGAAGAAAAGCGGTGGAAAGCAGAAAGGCAAAAAAGAGGCAGAGGAAGTGGATGAGCTTAATCGGATGGTTGTGAGAGTTCTGCATGTATCCAAAGTGCCAACAGCAGTTACAGTCAAAGTTTCTGAAGGCATCAAGGATGTCCGGCCATACATTGTGTGCTGCATTGTAAAAGGCATGAACCTCAGACAAGGAAATGCACTCAAGCGATTTCTGGTGGCTCAGGTGACACAAGTTTCAACAAATAACTCAGCCATCAGAACTATTGTTTTCTGTCTTTTTAAACTGGTTTTATATAAGCTTATATAAATGTCAGAGTATTCTGTCTGCAGACCAAACTTCACGATGAGATTTGTGGCAAAAGGACAACGGCAACAATCGCAACTCATGACCTGGGCTTGCTCAAGGCTCCTCTGTTGTATGATGTCAGACCACGAGATACACTGAAGGTATGGGAGGAGGTTTCTCAAATATTATGATTTTTATATATATATACTTTGTATTCATTTTATAATAAATCCTCAATTCAACGCAATTTAAAAGTCTTGCACTTTCACAATCATAATTGTGCTTATAGTTTATTACTTAATTCACTTATCAATCAGAGCATCTCCACCAGTTGCATAATGGATAAAACAATGCAGAACGATGAATATTTAATAACCGTTGTTGATGCAGTTTTTATGAATGACAGGAATCTGGTTTCAAAGCCACCAGCTGATTAATGACACAGAAGTCCCATAATCCTCAGATTTGAATAATAAATGAACAGTCCCTTTTGTTGTTTCTTTTGTGTTGATGGTGAATTCGGCACTTCTCTAAGAGGCCATAGGCCGTCGGACAATAGGATGTGTTACATTGCTTCAGTCTAATAATTGATGGTTTCAATTATACACCAGAGAACAGCCTTTAGCAGTGAACTAAGATACATTTTATGCTATATTGTGAATATAGTGCCAGGAAACCTTATGCTGATTATACTAACAATATATCCTGTGAATAATTTCCTTATTTTACTTTATTGTATTATATATATTTTTTAAATTACAATATTGCCACATGACAACATACCTACTACAGAGTGATATATATTATGATTATTTGTTTTATAACGAAAAATGTATAATATTTTCGATGTGTGTAGATCGTTCCTCTTGGTCGTAAGGAGATGAGAGCAGCTGAACTGCTGGAGCTACTTCAACAGGAAGCAGATGAGCTAAGAAAACATAAAAAGCGACAGAACGTTTCAGGACTCCATAAGTAAGAAAATGCATAATTAATACCTGATTATATAATATTAATAGAGGCAAATATTAATTATTATAATGACTTGTCTACAGTATAGTTTGGAGCTGTGTAGGGCACAATCTGTCAAGCAAAGCAATAGTTTTGTGCAAAACATTGATCTAACATAATTTCCGAAGCAAATGGGCTGTGTCATGCTCACTAATCACATTGTGTACTATCTAGGCCCTTTTTAAGTGATCCAAAAAATATCCCTCGTTTGTCAGACAACTGTTGTGTTGTTCATCCATGTAATCGCACTGACTGCACAGAACACTAAGTACTGAAACACTAAATACTGAACTGTGACACAGAGAATTAATTCATTATTCAGTGTTTCATGGACGTATTCCCAATTTTATTTTATTTTTTAACCCAGATACCTTCAACTCCTTGATGGGAAGGATCTTTACCCCTGCTTGGTTGACGCAGAGGATCATGTGGTCTCATTTCCACCAATCACAAACAGCGAGAGGACAAAGGTAATTTAATCAAATTAATGCATGTGTTTATTATAAAAAAATTTTCACATTTAAAATATATATATATATATATATATATTTTTTTTTTTTTAATTATTATTACTTTATAATTATGCTGGTTGTTATAACTATTATTATTTTTGCCAAACAAGCAAACAATCTGTCTTTGCAGATAAAGAGGTCCACACAAGAGCTGTTTTTAGAGGTGACGAGTTCCACCAGTCTGCAGATCTGTAAAGATGTCATGGACGCATTGATAATAGTAAGAAGAAATATTACTAATGTTTTGGTTTATTTACATACATATATATATATATATATTACATTTACTTTTGAATGCTGATTTCTTCATTGAAGAATGAGCTCATCATTCTGCACACACACACACATACACACACATTTGGTTTACAGTGTTACATAATACAAGTGCAATGTAAAAGCCCCTGATTTTTGCAATTAGAAAAAAATACCTGACGTAATTGAAAACCGTGAAATGTAAGGAAAATAAAATTGGGAAAATGGTTTCAATTGCAGCTGCGAGATTTCCTTCATGATACAGAAGACCTGTCCCACTTTCACGCGTTCTTCTTTTACGACCGCTCAGATAACTACTGAATATTTTACTATAAATCACAATCTGAATAATCAGTGCCATTAAATAGTTATCATGCTGGCTCATTGCATTCAGTTCATCAGCATGTACAGTATTAGCAATAATGCTATTACCATTAGTACCAAGACTATTGAAATGCATTTGTTTTCACATTTCTCAACCAAATGCAAGCATATACAAGCATTTTACGTCATTGTAGTTAGTAGCTTTTATCAAGCTATGAATGTTCACAGTGAAAAACGGCATCCATGTTTGTTAGTTTATTATTCATACATTTTCTCTTACCATTCTTGTTTCTATTTCAGAGAATGGCAGAGCTTAATAAATTAACCTTTGATGTAAAGGAGGATGTGGGCTCAGATGAAGAGACTGATGTGACTTCAGCTCCTCCTGCAGAGGACCCGGCCTCCCCTGAGCTGACCGTAGTACAAGTGAAGGTAGTGGACGTAGATGGAAACCTTAAAGTGGTCTACCCGTCAAAAACCGACCTGATGTCTGACGTCAGCAATCTAACAGTCATCCGATAGCAAATTCAACCGTTGGTTTTCTGTCCAATTTTGCAATGCATTTTGTAATGCATCATCAAATTAAAATGGATATTAAAACATTAATTCAAATATTGGATTCAGTAGTTCTCATTTACACTTCTGTCTTTTGTATGGAAACCCGTTTTCACCATGGTGTAAAAAATAAATAAATGTATTCTTAAATTACATTTTCGACTATGAGGTGGTAAAAGATGTTATACCTTTGAATTTCATTGCATTTTATGCAATAAAATGATACTGTTAATATTTTACCTTGTCAAATATTTTGTGTTTATAGAACACTGATTTATACTTCTAATATAATTAATAGTCACTTTGTCCTATTCAGTAAAATAAGCTTTGCCTGTTTTGCTGAATCTCTCCATTGGGTTTGCTCTAGAATCATTCAGTCAAATCTTCCTCTATCAAGTTTACACCCTTGAGCAAGGTTTTTCATCTCAAGTTGACTCTGGAAAGAAATCTTCTGTATCATTATCAAAACTAGTAGTTTAGTAGTTCATAATTCAGTTTATAGTACACTCTTATGAAAAGTTGTTCTAAACGGTACCAGAAAAAGGTTCTTTGGCTAGCAGAACCCTTTTTGTTGCTAAATAGAACCCTTTTAGGGTTCCATAAAGAACCATGCTTTGAAAATGCTATATAGTACCTTGATGATGTTATAAATAACCCTTTTTAATGATATTTTATTTTCATTAATATTAGTATATCAACATTTATATCATAAATAATATATACATAATATTATTTGTATATATTATTTATTAATATTGTTTTTTACCTCTCTATCTGCCTGGTATTACAATTTGGTGTGAGTGCATGACCGTTTCGCTCTGCAGATGACAAGGTTGTAGGATGTTAGGGCATCTGAAATATACAATTGAGTTCAGAGTTACAGTGTGTAAAAACTAAATTAAAAAGGACCATAAATTAAATATTTTTGTTACTTAGTGGTGAAGAGGAGAGAAGTGTCCTTACCTGAACATAGCTGGTCACACTTACATGATCTCTTAAACTGAAAAGAGAAGAAGACATGATTTGTAAGAAACCGTTAAAATTTTAAAGTAAAAAATGATAGACATTTTAAGAAAGTGATCATTTACCTGCTGAGAGTGTGTTGAAAGGTCTGTGTAGTTAGATAGATGAACTCCAGAGAATCAGTAAGCCAAATGAGCCATCATTGTTTTTAAAGTGTTGCTTGTTTTAGTTAATTTTAAATTCAATGTCTCAGTTACTTAGTGGAGAAGAGGAGTATCCTCAGCCAGCACTGCTCACACTTGCATGATCAAAAAAGAAGAGAAAATATTTGTTTGAAGACCAGATAAAATTTAAAGTTAAATTTGTATTTCAATTTAAGAATGAAATAATGTACCTGTTGAAAGTGTGTTGAAATTCTGTAGTTGGATCACTGAACTCCAGAAATTAAGTAATGAAGTGCTTTGAAAAAAAGGGGGTGGGAATAAAGTACCCTAAACTGACACAAAGAACCATTTCAACATTAAAAGGGTTCTTCAGGATGCATGGTTCTAAATAGAACTGGTTCTACAGGTAAAGAACCTTTAAAGAACCATCTTTTCTTTAGAGTGTAAGGTTGAGTTAGCATTAACTATTTCTAAAATGCATATCTACAGACATTTTTAGTGAAGTAACAGTAGCACTGTTTGCATCCTGTGTTTGTTTGTTTGTGCCCGTCAAGCACATGAATACTCCGGGTTTGGTTAAAGAACAGATGACTGGCCGGCTCAGGAAATGTAAAGAGGAGGAGAGTAAGTCTGAAGTTGTCCATGACGCTGTCTCTCAGGACACTCCATCATGCTACATGACATTGACAGTTGTCCATTTTGCTCTTATTAAAAAGTTATGAAAATGACCAAGAGGAATGACATCTGGGACCACAGGACTAGATGGAAGAATGGGTCCAACAAAACACTTTAACATTCTGGAGACTTTCCATACATTTGAGACTTCCAGTGCATCTGTGTCCATCTTTCTGGAGGATAACAGCATGGATTGTCGAGTTTAAGCTATTGCATAAATGCCAGCTTGTTTTCTCCATCAAAAGAGGAGATTATTGACCAAATACTAGAAGAGAAGGATGTGGATACTATTAAAATCATCTATGACCAGGACTGATGTCGAATGCAATGGTAATTGTAAACATGTAAAATAATGTTCAGCTGTAGTTAATGCATTAGGTGTCATTCATGCCACAGTGCCTTTCCAAATTTGGGGTTAGTAAGATTTTTAATGTTTTAAAAGTCCCTTACACTGACTGCATTTATTACAAAAATGCAAAAACAAATTAACATTATGGAATATTATTATAATTTCAAATTATATATTATTATAAAGCTAAATATATTATATGTTATATTATAAAAATGTTTTATATAAAATAAAATATTACACTTATTATATATATATATATATATTTTTTTTTTTTTATATATTGAAAATTAAAATGTATTCTTGTGATTTATTTTCAGCTGCCATTTCTTCAGTCTTCAGTGTCACATGATCCTTCAGAAATTATTCTAGTATGTTGATTTAGTGCTCAAGAAATATTTGATATTATTATCAAAGTTAAAAACAATTTTAAATGGATTTACTGTCACTTTTGTTACTGCCCTAAACATTTGAACCGTATGTCCGTACAAAGATTAATAAAAGCTGCTATAAAAGTGCTGTTCCTTGATAGTTCATGATAATGTTCATCATAATTGTTTTGTTATGACAGCAAATATGGGCTACAGTATGTGTTGTAATCGCTAATGCACTTCTGGAAAATATAAAATAAAATCTGGTCTGCTTTTTGATATTTTGAAATGTGATATTTTATTCATTTTGGTACTATAATAAACAGCAAAAAAACAAGGTGTTTCTTTGATGTCCATAATGTTTCAAATAACAGCCAGTTCCTTCAAATAGTGTCCTTGTCAGCATCGGTGAACGTAGTATCCTGTGATGTATCCAACAGTGTATATAACTACCATCATGGTCAAAGATGCTCCCACTTTCATCACAATGCCCAGTTGACCAGTGCACAGTCTGTTATAGAGACTATATGGGTACAGATTGACATGAGTTATTTGATTCACTGCAATAATAACTTATGAATATTTGCTTTTAAATGGTTTTATTTTTCAGTTCATTGAAATATATAGAGTAGATTTCTCACCCAATCAGTCTGGACTGTGAATGCGGCTCTTGCATGTTTATGTTGTCTTCATTCCAGCGGTCGTACTGAACACTGGCCTCACTCGATTCCATTTCCCTCCAGCTCTCAGCTTCTCAGTCAGCTATAAAGCCAACACCAATAAATAAGAGAAACTACTTGCAAATGATTTAAACAAAAGCTTATCCTGCTACTTTTCACTTCAAGAAAGTGTATTTTGCAGAGCTTAGTAACAGAAAAGGCTATTTACTTCCCAGTTATGTCAAGTTAATAATTCAGCAGATCAGTAATCCATAATAAAGAAATGTTAATGAATAAGATAAAGCAGTTTGTGACTGAAGTCCAGTGTACATTGTAAATACAACTGCTATATTTTCTATTCATATTCAATATTTCACTCTTAGTTGTTTTTCCCAAATAAGTTCGTAATGCATCACAATAATATGTTACAGTTAAAGAAGGTACAGTTTAAATGACTATTAGGATGATTTTCTAGCTTTATTTGCAAATCTTTCACAAATCAAAGCATAGTTTGAATACTTACAGGTTCTCAGGTCATCAGCTGGTAAATCAATCAAATCCTTAGTCTCTGACACTGTCTTATGTTTGTCATTTCTAAAGAGCAGTGGGTCCATGAGTTCATTCAGGTAAACCTTTGCTCACAGACTGTCATAAATGAAATCCCTGGACTACCTGTTGTGCTGGTTAAAGAAAAATAAACTGCTTGTCAGGTTCCCTGAGTTAAGTGGGCTTAGTATTAATAATTATGAATACATACATATTTCACAAACAGCTTTAAATAAATAAATAAACAAGATATTGTATGAAATATCTGGAGAAATGGACACACGTCAGTTAATCAGCTCCGTGCCTTAATGTTAATTGTCTATATTTCTCACCTGCCAGTTTTAGTTTGCTCAGAAAGGTGTAGTTTATTTTGAACCAAAATAAGTTATTTCACCTGTTGTCACTCAGTTTATTTGAGATCTTTGGTCTTACTACCAAGGTACTGCATATTAGATGCAAAATTCAGACCATTGTTTTGTTGTTGCGTTCCTCCACTCCGGCAGGTGGCAGCATACATACCGCCAAATAACGCTGCTGTTCTCCTACAGATTTCAGAAGAAAAGAATAAATATCCTTCGGGGGGGATAGCCTCCTGTGTTGTTTTATAACATTTTTGTTTATATACTGCTTACTTGTAAGTTACAGACATTTCCCCAATAATCGGACTGTATTATAGTTTTTTTGTATTTTCGTAGAGAACTGTTTTTTTTATTTAAATACAACACTACATGTAGCAACAATGCATGATGATCGCTGAGGTTTTATAAGCGAGACGCTCCTTTTTCATTAAAAGTTGTTGCATCTATGATCTCATTATGGCCACTCTGACGAGGCAGGACCTTAATTTCGGGCAGGGTAACTTTCAGTTCATCTGTAAATGTTGAGCACTGTGACGTTACAGCTTTCAGATAAAGCCTTTGTGAGATTCTGAATATATTGGTCATTTGCAGTTGTTGCTGACATTCTGTGTGAGTTTCTGGAAGTGGCCATTCACCTCATTCTCTATGTCAGAGATGTCTATCCATCTGGGATCTTTCAGAAAAGGAAGAAATACAACGTACCTGTGCAGGTAATGTTTTTAAGGTTGATGCAGCACTAACATAATGCATTACTGCTTGGCTTATTCATCATGGAGCGGGGAAAGAGAAATAAAAGAGAAAATCTTTGTTGAAGTTTCTGTATTTAGGAGCTGAAAGGTATTGTTGAATGGAAGTGATGATTTAAACACTTATATGTACTGTCTTTGACAGATGTCATGCCATCCAGATTTAAATCAGTACATTCAAGACACGCTGCATTGTGTCAAGCCACTGATAGAAAAAGTAAGGTTTTTATTTCATATTCGATAAATACATATTTGAAAGAAAACAGGCTGAACAATATAATAGCATTCGTTTCCATCTCTACTGTGCAGAATGAGGCTGAGAAGGTTGTAGTGGTGATCATGGATAAAGAGCACCATCCTGTGGAGAGATTTGTGTTTGAGATCTCACAGCCTCCACTGCTGTCCATCAAGTGAGTGACAGTGGGTTCAGAGCTGTTAAATCAAGTTGTGCATGTTTCTCATATGTGTGTGTTGGGTTTTGCTGTGTCAGCTCAGAGACTCTGCTGTCTCACGTGGAGCAGCTGCTGAGAGCCATGATCCTAAAGATCAGTGTGTGTGACGCTGTCCTAGACAACAATCCTCCAGGTAGGAGCTCAGCTTTTATGTAATAACTGATATAAAATAGCCCTGATAATGACCTCACATTTATTAAAGTTTGAATAGATTTACATTTAGCATGCATTTTCTTTTGCTCTGCAGGATGCACATTCACAGTGCTTGTACACACCAGGGAAGCTGCCACAAAAAACATGGAGAAAGTTCAGGTCATCAAGGTGTGCTCATACAGTTGTGTATTTTAAACCTTTTAATGGTCTTTAATTGTAAAAGTGAACTTGCTGGAGATCCTGAGAAACCAAAACTTTTTTTCTCAGACTTTCCTCAAAAAGACAATCTATATGCAAACCTGCTGTGAAGTCTTTTGTGATTAATTTGGTTGTTTTCAGGCTTTATGAACTCACTGAGGCTAGGATTTCATTTCTTGTATTAATTTTGTTCTTACACTAAAGGAATATTTCACACACACAAAAAAAAAACATCGGTCATTATTCAATTACCCTCATGGTAAAGTATATATTTAAAATATAAAATATATTTTGAGATGTACCATTGTATTTTTGTCCATATAATAGAAGAACTGTTTGGTGAGCAGAATTGTTTAAAATATATTTTGTGTTTTGCAAAAGAAGAAAATGGATTTAAGTTTCAAACTACACGAGGGTGAATAAAGGATTCCTTTTTGCGTTAACTATCACTTTTCTCTGCAGATTCTTGTCTTATCTGTTTTGTGTATTTTACAGGATTTTCCATGGATTGTAGCAGATGAGCAGGAAGTTCACATGGAAGAGGCAAAACTCATTCCTCTAAAAACAATGACTTCTGATATCCTCAAGGTGAGACAACTACAGTGGGTCAGATTTCATGGCTTCCACCAAATCACAAAATGTTAATTTTCAAATCATCATACATGATCATTACATTTGATACAAACCCTTTCAAGCAGTCCAAAGTACTGCTGTCAGTAAAGTGAAAGAGGAAAAAACTAAATGCTAACACATTCTGACATTCATGTTACTTTCTTCACTCAAATTGTTGTGGCTAATTGTATTATTTGTAATTTGAAAAAATAAAGATTTTCCCATAGTAGACTTTAGAGGCCCGACTGTGTCAGAAATCTTTAAAATAAGTATTTCAGAATCCGTCAGGGTACCATATCCTTCTTTTGGGTCAGAGCAACCATGCTGAACACACTAAGAGAACACTGTGTTCTTGTAAAAGTAAAAGAGGGTTAAACAAGTTCAAGATGTTTTTTCCTGTTCTGTAAACAGATGCAGCTCTATGTTGAAGAAAAAACACAGAAAACTTGATGCTGTGGATCACATGAAAGCAGCTGCGGGGTGTAACACAGTAAACAGGAACTGATTTTTTGTTTTTGTTTTTTGCGTGAAAACAGGATTGTTTACATATTTGGGTTTGGTAATATGAAGAATATTGAGCTGGACTGAGCTGATCTTGTTAAGCAGTATTAATGTTTATCACAATGTCTGGTTGCTTAAGGTCTGTCATGGAGCTGAAACTGTTTAATTGTTTTAAACAGTTAAGTAATCTTTCACTGCCTCTGCTTACCTCTGTCATGAATCCATATGTTGTTCTCAAAGTGTCTACATTGTTGTTGTTGGGAGCACACATAAAGTTTAAAAGATTAAAGTTTTGAAACTGCTTTTACGTTAGATTAAACGTGTGATCATTTGTTCATCCTGTTATTGTGAAATTTCATACTGGTTATTACCTAACATAATAGAAATAAACAATTATGTAATCCAAACTTCCAAGGGCACACATAACAGCCATTAAGGACAACACCAGACAAAGAACCAGGGAAAACACGGGTTTAAATACACAAGTCAACAAGCCTAACAAGGGGTTGGAGCCACTGATCTATATAGATCAGTGGTTGGAGCCAATAAATTACTATGGTAATTCATCTTAAGGTATGTGTCTGTTATTCATACATGCAATCATTCAAATTAATTTAATACACACATTAAAAATGATACTAAGTAATTTTTTCTGTTAAACCAAAACAATTACTTTAAGTAGTAATCATTAACATAGTGCTCTGATGAAAACAATTTTTTTGGTTAAATTTTACTTAACATTTTTTTTTGTGTGCCATTTGCATCTAATTATTTTGAATGACTTAATTGTAACTCAATTCTTAATAGTTGTTGAATTTAATTAATATTAATTCTTGTAATCTGTTGCCACAATTTTATTGAGTAGATGTAGTGCATTATTTTTTACAGTGCAGGGTTGGGGTGGGTTAGGTCCTTAAACTATTAAGGTATCGATCTAAAATATAGGCTATATAACTTGTACAAATGCATGCAAAGAATTAAATGGTTCTTGATCTGAGCTACAGGGCAAAATGAAAAGCTTTTCAACAGAGCAACACCTCTTTAGCGAAGTGAAACTAGGCGTATGATTGGCTTCTGGTTTTGTTTTTGTTTTTTTTCATATCTTGGGGTTTTCCACTGCAGTCAGGCCATTCTCCACTTTGAAAACTTTGTTATTTTTGACGTGGAACACATTTGCTAGGTGAGTAAAAACTCAGATAGCAACAGGGATTAACAAATTAATGTTGCTTTTTCCTATCCTGTAAACAGATTCAGCTCTTATGTATAAGAAAAAAACACAGAAAACCTAATGCTCTGCAAATGGATCACATGAAAGCAGCTGCAGGGTAACAGGAAACCTGCAGCTACTGTGGGTGTTTTTTTGTAATGTGTTTACGTTTTATGGTTTAGTAAAATTAAGTATATCGAGCTGGATTGTGCATCTTGTCAAGAAAAAAGAATTAATGTTTATCACAATGTATTGTGCTTCTATTTAACTTTTAGCACTGGTTGCTTAAGATCTGTCATTGTGCTGAAACAATTTTGTAATATTTCACTGCCTCTGCTTACCTCCGTCATGGATCCAAAGTGGAGAAATTCAAACTGTTGAAAGGACAGTCTGGCACTTCTGACACACAGTCTGTAAGTACGTTATATCCCCATTGGATGCAACAAATTTCTTGTTTGTAATGGGTTTTAGTGGTTTTGTTTCATGGTGCTGCATGGGACACACAGCATCACAGTGTTTAGGGGCAATTTCCGTCACAAGCTTGAGGCATTCGTCCAATCACAATGCACTGGATATTTGGCCAATCAAAGCACACCTTGCTTTTCAGAACTATTAGGTTTGTAAAAATCAACGCATTTCAGAAAGATTGGGCATAGAGAAGAAACAATCATGTACATTATGTGGAAAATAATGTGCTTTTTTAACCTTAAAGAACATAAACACATTTCATTACACCAAATACACAAAATTGTGATATGACCCCTTTAACTCTGGCTGCATCCGAAAACTGCCTTCAGAGGATGCATTCCAAGTTAGGAAGGCATCAAGGCACGTCCGAATTCAATGTTAGCTTTGTTTCCTGTCTCCTGAGATGCCTTCATCTGCGTTCCATTTTGTGACAGTTATATACTTAAAGATTGTGTCTGAAATTTGCGGTCTGTGGTCAGTTTGTGTGTAAATGTTTGTTTTTGATCAACGTTTCAGCATACTATCATTTAAAAAACATTGCAAGAATTAGATGTTTTGTTTCCAGTCAAGACTTGGAGAAACTTGTTCATGCCTTTATCATCACCAGCAGGGTGGACTATTGTAATGGGCTCCTCACTGGCCTTCCCAAAAAGACCATTAGACAGCTGCAGCTCATGCAGAACGCTGCTGCCAGGATTCTGACTAGAACCAGAAAATCTGAGCATATCACACCAGTCCTCAGGTCCTTACACTGGCTTCCAGTTACATTTAGGATTGATTTTAAAGTACTTTTACTCGTATATAAGTCACTAAATGACCTAGGACCGAAATATATTGCAGATATGTTCACTGAATATAAACCTAACAGAGCACTCAGATCACTAGGACTGAGTCAGTTAGAAATACCAAGGGTTCACACAAAACAAGGGGAGTCCGCCTTTAGTTACTATGCTGCCCGCAGTTGGAATCAGCTTCCAGAAGAGATCAGATGTGCTAAAACACTAGTCACATTTAAATCTAGACTCAAAACTCATCTGTTTAGCTGTGCATTTATTAAATGAGCACTGTGCAATGTTCGAACTGATTGCACTATATTTTCAATGTTTTATTTTATTTTAGTTTTATGTAAAATCATTTTCTAACTGTTTTTAAATGTCTTAATCATTTTAAAAGTTTTAAAATTGCTTGTTTTATTTTTGTTATTTTTCTTCATGATTATTTTACTTTCTTTTATGTAAAGCACTTTGAATTACCATTGTGTACGAAATGTGCTATATAAATAAACTTGCCTTGCCTTGCCAACGTTTTCCATTTTATATGTCATTTCTAATGAGAAATTAATATTACAGTAATGAAATTTCCACTTAGTTATCACCAAAGCTCTCTATATTTTGCTGTAGATCGTTAAACCATTACTCTGCCTCAGAAGCCTGTCCAAAATCAGTTTCATGAGGGGCCTTCGTGCAAAAATGCTGCCTGCAAAATCATTGCCTGATATGGCAGCAAGGCAGCAAGTCACGTGTCTAATTAGTTTTCAGATGCAGCCTCTGTCGAGTTCTGATGCCTTTCTCTGCATCTCTGCAGCACAGCAGTGTAGCGTATTGATCAACCTAGCACATCAAAGACAGACAGACAGACAGACCGCAGAAGTGAAGCCCTCCCTCCTTTCCCAGTTGTGTTTGTCTTGCTGTTGAGGTGAGTGGTGATGAACAAAAGACTAATGTTCCTCGAATTTACAGCTAATTATCCAAAAGGCAAATATAATTAATTTGTCTTTCTAACATCCATGACTCATGAGAGCTACCATGAAAGTTTGCTAAAGTTAAGGTTAGACTGGTGCACATTCTTTCACGGCATGATTCAGTTTATTAGATTGCATTTAGAATGATCAGAAAATTAAAGATATGGAGGTTGTGAATTGTATATATTTATTTCATTTCATATAGTGAATCAGTATCATTCAACTTAAATTTATACTAGATTTTATACAGCAGTTCAAATAAACAAAAATTTTATTTTAAGACTATTAAGACAGTTACTTTGGTGACACACTATTTACTTTTCTTGCTCTATTTTGCCAACAAATATAAGTCCAATTTGTGTCTCTGAGCAACATGACTCTGTTTTGCTCCAAAATGGATCAACATTTTAAATGATTCGGTTCAATCACAATGACTCAATTATTAACAGTGACTTGCTGCCATCTGGCACTTTTAATTTAACGTTTAAAGTATATTTTCCTTTATTTTAAATATTTTCAAATATCAGTATTCAACGTTTTATATTCAAAATATCAAAAAAGTATTAATACATTTGTAAATGCAGGTTAAATGCATTTATGTCCTGCATTAAACAGCGTGTAAATGCATCTTAAGGCCCATTATAATGCAGCTTATTTGTTTTCTCTTCATTGCAAAGATGAATGCTTGGTAACAGCCCAAATGTTTTATTATTCTAATTGACTGATTAAATTTATGAATTTCACTGAAAAGATGATGCACACTTTTAGAAAATATGGCTTAAAAAAGGTAAAACTGCCCATAAAAGGTAAACATCTATTTAAACTTATTTGAAAAGATTCATTTCTATCACTGCTTTGAACTGACCACCACACAGAATATGCAGAATATCAAAAACTTTAGGAGTCAGCTGTCCATGGAAGTCCTTAAGATACCAGCACAATAACTTACTCAACAAATCGATATTTGTTGAGTGCATAAATCATTTTTATTGATATTATGGATAAAATCCCAGAAAATATTCAGTTTATTTTTTTTTATTTATCGCACTCCCCTAATATATTTAATGTTTGGTTTAGAAAAAAATTAATAAATATGCGAAGTGCCCTTTTTTCCCACTTGAGCCCCTGCCCCTCAAAATGTATGTGCACGTCTCTGCCTCTCATGGTATTGATGAATTCACATGTTACATGCTGTAAAAATGATAATGAAGTGCCTGGTGTGTTTACTTTTGATAGCCTTGTTTTTCAGTAGTAGGCATGAAAGAGAGATGATACAAAACATTGTATAGCCCAGTTATTATTTCTTTTTCAGCTCTGTAAGAAAAAAGGACCGGCAATGATTCTGGTTCCCTGATATGTACATAAGCTACACCTTCATTCATCCATCAACATTTCTACCTCTTGTTGTCATCAAAATTGTGTTTTGTATGGCTACTTGTAATAATGCAGAATATGAGATTAATGGAGAGTGTTGCCCCATGTGTGATCCAGGTATGTGTCATCCTTTACTTATCACCCATAACATTTCCATGAGGTCTGATTTAATGAGGTCACATTATATTTTATATATAATTTCTCACATGGAACCAGCCAGTCTTTGAATGATCTCATCATTATTACTGATGAACCTAATAACTGTAATCAGGACGGCCTTGACTGTAATCTGCTATATAAAACAATCTATTAAGAATAGACTAATGGCCTTGTTAAAGGCCTTGTTAAAAATAAATGTCAGCCCTTGAGTATTTCTTAGGTATTTTTGGTGTGCTAGTCGCAGCAGCAGGTGCTGTGCTATTTACAAAAACTACTTTGTAAAAAACTATTTTAGTAGCATCATCCACATTTAGACTTAATAGTCCAGGTCAGTGGTTCCCAACCATGTTTCATGAAGCTCCAAAAGTACACAAAACTACACAATTTAAATACATATACAGACATACAATAAATAAATATAATTATACAAATATATAATTACCTTTGACAGAAGACAGTGTTTTATTACTCATATTAAATAATTGAAAATAAATGTTTAAAGCCATGAATGTTTTAAAAGTTTTATCTAAAACTAAATGGGGAGCAGACAGTTAAACTCTTATGAATTAGTACAGACTGCAGAGCTTTGATTCACTTAAAGCTGTATGGAAGTATAATTTATGGATCAGCCAGGAAGTCATATAATAATAATATTAATAATACATTTTATTTATGTGTACCTTACGTGACAATCAAGGATAACTTGCATGCAAATAAAACAGTTAACAAGCAGCAATAAATTGCAAAGCCCACACTAAATTTATGCATTTAGCAGATGCTTTTATCCAAAGCAACTTTCAGTGCATTCAGGATATAAATTTTTTACTAGAATGTGTTTCCTGGGATCCTGAGGATCTCCTCCATCCCACCGACTTGTGTTCCGTTGAGGAAGCAGTGGCTGGGGACTCGGAGGAGCACTCGTCCATCACCCGGGCTGAAGTCATCGAGGTAGTTAAAAAGCTCCTCTGTGGCAAGGCACTGGGGGTGGATGAGATCTGCCCCGAGTACCTCAAGTCTCTGGATGTTGTGGGGCTGTCTTGGCTGACACGCCTCTGCAACATCGCATGGCGGTTGGGGACAGTACCTCTGGACTGGCAGACCGGGGTGGTGGTCCCTCTTTTCAAGAAGGGGGACCGGAGAGTGTGTTCCAACTATAGGGGAATCACACTTTTCAGCCTCCCTGGGAAAGTCTATGCCAGGGTACTGGAGAGGAGAATTCGGCCGATTGTGGAACCTCGGATTCAGGAGGAACAGTGTGGTTTTCGTCCCGGTCCTGGAACACTGGACCAGCTCTACACCCTTTCCAGGGTGCTGGAGGGTTCATGGGAGTTTGCCCAACCAGTCCACATGTGTTTTGTGGATTTGGAGAAGGCATTCGACCGTGCTCCTCTCGACATCCTGTGGAGGGTGCTCCAGGAGTATGGGGTCGGCGGCTCCCTACTTAGGGCTGTTCGGTCCCTGTACGACCGGAGCAAGAGCTTGGTTCGCATTGCCAGCAGTAAGTCAGAACTGTTCCTGGTGCATGTTGGACTCCGGCAGGGCTGCCCTTTGTCACCGGTTCTGTTCATAATTTTTTTTGGACAGAATTTCTAGGCGCAGCCAAAGGGCGGAGAGTGTCAGGTTTGGGGACCATACGATTTCGTCGCTGCTTTTTGCGGATGGTGTTGTCGTGTTGGCCTCCTCAGACCAGGACCTTCAGCGTGCACTGGGATGGTTTGCAGCCGAGTGTGAATCGGCTGGGATGAGAATCAGCACCTCCAAGCTCAAAGCTCTCGATTTACCGGTCAATCTACGTTCCTACTCTCACCTATGGTCATGAGCTGTGGGTCATGACCGAAAGGACAAAATCCCAGATACAGGCAGCCGAAATGAGCTTTCTCCGTCGGGTGGCTGGGCGCTCCCTTAGACATAGGGTGAGAAGCTCGGTCACTCTGGAGGAGCTCAGAGTAGAGCCGTTGCTCCTCCACATCGAGAGGAGCCAGCTGACGTGGCTCGGGCATCTATTTCGGATGCCTCCTGGACGCCTTCCCAGGGAGGTGTTCCAGGCACGTCTCACCGGGAGGAGGCCCCAGGGAAGACCTAGGACACGCTGGAGGGACTATGTCTCCCGGCTGGCCTGGGAACGCCTCGGGGTCCCCCTGGAAGAGCTGGAAGAAGTGGCTAGGGAGAGGGAAGTCTGGGCATCTCTGCTTAGACTGTTGCCCCCGCGAACCGGCCCCGGATAAGCGGAAGATGATGGATGGATGGATGGATGTTTCCTGGGTATTGAACCCACAACCTTTTGTGTTGCTGATGCAATGCTCTACCACTGAGCCACAGGAGCACTTAAAATAAATTCCACAAATGAGGAGCAGCCAAAAGCATATGAGGAAGAACTAAAGAGAATGAAGACAGTGTTTTCAGTGAAAACATCTGAGTTTGACAGAGAGTATATGTTGAAAGTAGGTCAGATAATTAAGAAGTTTATGTAATTCCTTATAAACAAAAAGCTACATTTTACATTCAATACACTGTTTAACAGGAAGCCAGTGCAGATATGTGGCCCTGAACTAACTGTAATTTGTATAAAAGTTGAAGAGGAAGACCATAAAAAGAGCATTGCAGTAGTAAATATGTGAAGTGACAAGAGTATGAAGCATAATGTCAGTGCTCCTCGTTTACAGTTAATGTTACATACAGTATTGTTCAAAATAATAGCAGTACAATGTGACTAACCAGAATAATCAAGGTTTTTCGTATATTTTTTTATTGCTACGTGGCAAACAAGTTACCAGTAGGTTCAGTAGATTCTCAGAAAACAAATGAGACCCAGCATTCATGATATGCACGCTCTTAAGGCTGTGCAATTGGGCAATTAGTTGAATTAGTTGAAAGGGGTGTGTTCAAAAAAATAGCAGTGTGGCATTCAATCACTGAGGTCATCAATTTTGTGAAGAAACAGGTGTGAATCAGGTGGCCCCTATTTAAGGATGAAGCCAACACTTGTTGAACATGCATTTGAAAGCTGAGGAAAATGGGTCGTTCAAGACATTGTTCAGAAGAATAGCGTACTTTGATTAAAAAGTTCATTAGAGAGGGGAAAACCTATAAAGAGGTGTAAAAAATGATAGGCTGTTCAGTTAAAATGATCTCCAATGCCTTAAAATGGAGAGCAAAACCAGAGAGACGTGGAAGAAAACGGAAGACAACCATCAAAATGGATAGAAGAATAACCAGAATGGCAAAGGCTCAGCCAATGATCACCTCCAGGATGATCAAAGACAGTCTGGAGTTACCTGTAAGTACTGTGACAGTTAGAAGACGTCTGTGTGAAGCTAATCTATTTTCAAGAATCCCCCGCAAAGTCCCTCTGTTAAAAAAAAGGCATGTGCAGAAGAGGTTACAATTTGCCAAAGAACACATCAACTGGCCTAAAGAGAAATGGAGGAACATTTTGTGGACTGATGAGAGTAAAATTGTTCTTTTTGGGTCCAAGGGCCACAGGCAGTTTGTGAGACGACCCCCAAACTCTGAATTCAAGCCACAGTACACAGTGAAGACAGTGAAGCATGGAGGTGCAAGCATCATGATATGGGCATGTTTCTCCTACTATGGTGTTGGGCCTATTTATCGCATACCAGGGATCATGGATCAGTTTGCATATGTTAAAATACTTGAAGAGGTCATGTTGCCCTATGCTGAAGAGGACATGCCCTTGAAATGGTTGTTTCAACAAGACAATGACCCAAAACACACTAGTAAACGGGCAAAGTCTTGGTTCCAAACCAACAAAATTAATGTTATGGAGTGGCCAGCCCAATCTCCAGACCTTAATCCAATTGAGAACTTGTGGGGTGATATCAAAAATGCTGTTTCTGAAGCAAAACCAAGAAATGTGAATGAATTGTGGAATGTTGTTAAAGAATCATGGAGTGGAATAACAGCTGAGAGGTGCCACAAGTTGGTTGACTCCATGCCACACAGATGTCAAGCAGTTTTAAAAAACTGTGGTCATACAACTAAATATTAGTTTAGTGATTCACAGGATTGCTAAATCCCAGAAAAAAAAAATGTTTGTACAAAATAGTTTTGAGTTTGTACAGTCAAAGGTAGACACTGCTATTTTTTTGAACACACCCCTTTCAACTAATTGCCCAATTGCACAGCCTTAAGAGCGTGCATATCATGAATGCTGGGTCTTGTTTGTTTTCTGACAATCTACTGAACCTACTGGTAATTTGTTTGCCACGTAGCAATAAAAAATATACTAAAAACCTTGATTATTCTGGTTAGTCACATTGTACTGCTATTATTTTGAACAATACTGTATATGATAATAAGCTGTCTGAGTAACCTTGATAATATGTGCTTCAAAAGATAATGTAATATCTAGGCTAACACCCAAGCTCTTAACCTGCACTGAAGGAGCCATTGTAGAACCATATATACATCTAGAAAAACCACTGGTCTTTTTGTACCTACAAGAATTAGTTCTGTTTTAACTACTAGGTTTAAGAAAATTGCTTGAAAACAAAGTATTAACTTCAGTCAAACAGTTAGAAAAAGAAAATGGAGAAAGCTTAAACGTAGATTTTGAAGACAGATGGAGATGGGCCATAAAGAGAGGACTCTGGTTTGATTGATAATTTCTACCATCACAGGTAGTAGGACACTTAAGTCTTCCAAATCCTATCCAGGATCTACACATGGTGGTTCCATAGATCTGGATGCAGGTGCCATATAGTGCCCTGTCACAAAGAAAGTACTTCCTCAGAGGAACTGCGAGGTCCGAGAATCATTCAAAACCTGCTCCTCGTCCTCCCTGACCTTGCACAGGGTCTGTGCAAGTAGACTCATTGGGGGAACGCATAATTGCGCAGGCCTTGGGGACCAGCTGTGCACCAGTGCATCTTTGAAGGAGTGCCTCAATCAGGGAATAGAATGGCTGGCAGTGCGAGGGCCCCACGAATCTCCCACGGCTCTCGGCCCCACCCCACTCGTCACACCCTGACTTCCTGATCTCCTCATGCACCTCCAAGAAGAAAGGCACTGGGAAAAGAGCGCAGTTGTGAGCATCTGGCCACTCTGCCATAAAGCCCAAATTGGTGGAGTGTTAAAGTGATGTTTGTCCTTCTGAAAGTTTTTCCCATCTCCATTTATGATCATGGAGCTCAATCTGAGTGGCCATCCCTTTCTTAGTCCCTAACTACTCTGTTTGGTCAGGATTCCAGCTCAAGGAAGAGTCCTGGTTGTTCCAAAGTTCTTCTGTTCAGGATTATGGAGGCCAAATGCCCCGTGAACCTTTAATGCAGCAGAATTTTTTGATGTCTTCCCTAGATCTGTGTCATAACACAATCCTGTCTCTCAGCTCTGCAGACCTCATGGCTTGGTTTTTGCTCTAATATGTGTTTGCAGCTGTTAGACCTTATATAGACAGTTATGTGCCTTTCCAAATCATGTCGTCATTTGAATTTGCTAGAGGTTAACTCCATTTGAAGAACAGAAACAAGGTGATAAAACAAAAGTAGGAATTGAAAAAAATAGTCGCGAGTCGCTGTATATGTACAAGTTTACAAAAGACAAATTGTGTTAATGTGTTAATTATTAATGGTAATCATTAATATTGTCTAGGAAAGCAAGTTAAGAACCATTGTGATGAGTACACAAGCACAACATGTGATTCATGTCCTGCGTTGACCTACACTAATGTTCCTAATGGATTCACAAAATGTCTGCCGTGTTTTGTCTGTGATTCAAGTGAGTAACCTTTTTTTGCCTTTTTGTTAGTGACTCATGGTGGTTTCATGTCATTCTTGCTTAAAAATATATTGCAACAGTTTTTTTTTCCAGATGACTTAACATTGACTCATTTGTTTCCTTTTTTGTCAAAGGTAATGGGTTGAGAGAAAAGCAGGCATGTACATCAATATCAGATACAGTGTGTGAACCTCTTCCAGGTTATTACTGTGTAGACTTGCTCTCCAACTGTAAAAAGGCCATGAAACATTCAACCTGCTCACCTGGGCAATACATCAACCAAACCGGTGAGTTATCATTTGAACAGCTTTATTATACAACAATAAAAACTGACAGGCTGATATGACATCCAAGAACAATAACTCTGCTTGTATTTATATTAAATAACTATTGGAACAATGTAAAAAAAACTTTTGTAATCACAGGAAGGAGGAGGTGGGAACCAGCAAACATTCAAATGAATCTTTAATTACCAAATAAACATAAAACAGCACAACAGCCCCTCGCGGACAACTACCGCACACAAACAAAACCAAAACACAAAATAAAACCAAGGCCTGGTCCTCTCTGGTCCTTCACTGACGTAATTCCTCTTTTATCCTTCCGAAGCTCCTCCGTGGGACTCGAGACCAGTGAGTGGCACAGGTTTCACTCATTTCCAATTATTCCACGGCCTCGCTCCATTCCCATGGCTCTCAGCCCCACCCTTAACTATGACTAGCACCTGTCAAAATCACCCCAAAATCTACTGAATTATGTTTAAGTAAATTATTAGTTCTTTGATTATTCAGTATAGAATTGTAAGGTCCACCCACAGTTCCAATGAAGGTAGACAATGATCCGGCAGAAGGATTCTCACGTGTTGCTATCTTTCCTTTTTATACAGCACTACAATATTAAAATACATTTTCTTATAAGTTTGACCTCTTTTATTCCTCTGATTCCAAAAATGAAAGGGTTAGAAGAGATGTTTTTTACTCATTAAATTTAAGTCAATGTTTGATTATTTAACTCTTTACTTTATATTTGCTCGTTCATTAGGAATCTATGTTGCTCAGGGCACCTCATGTAGGCAGCTTTATGTGGGCTCCACGATCACAAACTTGCCAGTCTGATCATTAGCCAGAGGTTATGACTAATACTCACCCAAGCTTACCTTTTTTTTTTATATAGTAGTTCTGTTTAGTCTCCTACAGTTACCCATGTACAACAAGTTAAAGCTCTAAACAATAATCAGCAGTAATGCTAGTACTAGTCTAGCCCCAGACAGTTATATAACTATGTACAACTTAACTACAGCTGAGGCAATAATCAGCTGTTATGACCAGTACTAAGACTAGTCCATGTCCACTTAGTATGCACTTAACCCTGGATGCAGATTTGCCTACAGATTCCCTGAGCTCTTTGTCACCCTCTCTTAAATATCCAGAAGAACCCCAAAGTTACAAAATGGTTTTGTCTGTTTATTGCAGGGTTTTAGCATATCACTTTTGGGGGTTTCAAGTGAATTACTTAGATTTCTTTGGGAGGCTATACTTCATTTACATGAAGGAGGTAATTTGTGTGAAATACCCGGGAATAGTCTGTTTTCAGTATTTATGGGTACCTGTTCTACTGTTAAGAGAATGAGACCCCTTTTACCAAACACACAGAGACCTTTCAAACAACATCAAAAAGTGATTTGTTGCATTAATAAATTCTGCAGTGTCCTGTGTTAAGATGGAAATGAGGGTAGAGAGGGGGATAGTTATGCATAATTTGTGGAGCTGTTGATTCTCTCAGTTGGGTGTGTTGCTTTAGACTTGTGATACAGAATTTAGGTTTTGATTCTCGTAAGAGTTCCTTTTTTTTTCAAACTATGACCTTCTTCTAATTCAGCCAAATCACATCAATAATCATACAGAATCTGAAACACAAAATGAATAATGATGTCACTGTTCCTTTTCCATTTCTGCACCCAAACTTTGAAATTCACTTAGAACAGTCACCACTTTTAGTGAATAAAAAAATAAAAACGTAAAACTTATTTGTTTAATGAACACTAACACTAACTTACATTGTGTATTTATCCGGTTTGTTTTCTATTTCTATATCTTTACTAAATTATTTGCAATTGAATTGGGCAAATGTCCAATAAAATTGTTTATTTCTTAACAATATTTGTTGCTTTGGTGTACCATGTTCAGCGTCCACGAGCTCGGGAAAGGCGCTTTATAAATTAAACATATTATTATAATTACTGGTTCACTGTTTTAATTGCTCATGGAGTTGAAATTCGAATTAATACTGTGTATTTCTGCATCTGTTTCTGTAGGAACAGAATTGAGTGATACAATGTGTGAAGACTGTCCTGTTGGTTCATATTCAAATGGTACATTTTGCAAATGGCATACAAAGTAAGTATCATTATAACATAGCCGTCCACACATTCTCAAAAGTACAATTGTAATTATTATTATTATTTTTATTTTATTTTTTTTGCACAATTTGCTTAAATTAACTTTGTGGTTAAATTAAGCTCTCATAAGAGATATATTTGCTCTTCAACTCTCTTACAGGTGTGAATCTCTTGGAAAAACAGTAGTCAAAGCAGGAACTGATACGTCTGATGTTGAATGCAGTAATGGAAGATCCTATTTCGGGTTTGTGATTCTGTCGAGCGGAGTATTTGTGGTGCTTTTCACAACTGCATTTATTATAAAGAGAAAAAATAAGCATGTCAGTGGTGCTACTCAAGTTACACAAGTTACTTAAGTTTGGAACTGTACAGAACTATTTCCCCCAACACAGTGTAAATAGAATGAAATATGTTTATAAACTAACAATTAAACTGATCTGTCTGTGTTCATTGACATTAATTTGTATTTTCTATTTCATTATTTAATGGTCTTCCAAAATAATGTGATGTCTTGAAATAATTAACTATATAGCTACATTTTTACAAGTGCCAAAGTTCAGCTGGGAGCGTGCGAGTAAAAAACTTAAAAAGTAGTGCAAATTATAATTTTTTTATGGCAATGCAACAATGACCCGATTAGTCAGGAGTCAGTTCTGTCAGCCGCGAGTGCTCCATTACCTCTGTTAGCCCGCTTTGCTCCAGGACCTCGTAATTTACATATTAATCACTGGTGGTGCCCACACTTACTTGAAAAATAAGGTGTAAATAATTTACAGCATTAGCTGAGAAAAAAAAATTACCTCAAGATAATTTTAATTATAATTGAATGCATTTAAAGACAGAGCCACAATTTGTTAAGTAAACAATCAAAATATACCAATCTTTTACTTCAAAACGGAATAATATAGGCCCTACCTAACCGTCATTTTTGGGTACTATTACTGTCACAATTGTCAGCTAGAGTGCCCATGAACTCCAGTAGAGGGACTCGGATCAGGACTATTGCATTTGGGCAGTGGTGGACAGTAACGGAGTAGCTTTAAGTATCTGTACTTTACTGGAGTAGTTTTATTTCGAGTAACTTTTACTTCACTACATTCCAAAGCATAAAATCGTACTTTTTACTTCACTACATTTCATAAAACATATCGTTACTCCCTATAATATATCACGTGCTCTGACACGCAGAAGCAGTGTCTGATTCATCATGAACGAGTCTTTTCAAAATATACTTTTAAATCGGATCGCAAATCGCACCAAACGATTCGTTTACGAATTAGAATGATCCGATTGCAGCTGTTCTGGAGTCGACACCTCACTTCAAATGAACCGTTTAGTGCGAGTCACCAGAAGTAAGAACCGGGAGATCTTGTGAGCATGCGTGCGTCTGAAAGTAAATTATTAATGTCGACATTTAGGATTAATTATTGTAACTGAAAATCATATTTAGGTCAAAATTGTCAGTTGTTTGGGAACTAAATCCGATGTAAAGAGTGATCTATTTAAGCCCACTGACATGCTCGAGTGCAGACGATGCAGACACATCAATCAGAGTCTCTGTGCTTTAGGTAAAAAAAAAAAAAAAAAAAAGTTTAACCTAACACAGATTATATAAAATAACTCGTGCATGTTCAAATTCCCCGCTGCCGTAATATTGACAGTTTTATTAAAATGCGACCATGTCCTATGTGACATCTGTTTTTATATTGTTTATCAACAGTAACGTTATATTGTTTGGATTAACTAGACGAGTAGACAGACATGAATGTTTATTCATAACCGTACTGAAAATAAGTAAATATTGTTAGCTTATGCTAACTGTCTATGTAACAAGCTTGCTGGTGCTAACTTGAGGTAATTTTTTATGTCCAAATATTTTTATTCAACCACCTATATATATATATATTACATCTAGGGACAAAAGAAAGGATGTGATGTTCAGAACATTGTAACTACAGTAATTATCAAAGAGGGGAAGAGATGCACCCCGTTTGCCCAGGGGTGTTTTTAGACCACAGACAAGATTTGAGAAGGAAAAAAACATTATGAAAATATAATTATATTTTCCTCAAAATGTTCTTCCTAACTTCAGGCCTTATTATCATGTCATATATAGCTGTGATGTTCTACAAAATACAAACTTTAAAATTTTTTGTTCTTACTGGTGAAAATCAGATGGTCATCTCTGTTTTCTCTCAGGTACATCACAGTGTAAGCTTCACAGTTAACATCACTCTCGTCAACGTAGTCCATATCAACAACAAAAATATATCTTGACTCCATATAGTGGTTATTTTGGAAAAAATCCCAGGTATTTTGAGCAGTAGGATTATTAAAAAAAATATGTGCTAATATAAAATTAAATTAAGTAGCCTATAAAATTTCAAACATCTATCTTTCAGTACTTTTTTACTTAAGTACATAAAAAATGTAGTACTTTTGTACTTTCACTTGAGTAAAATTGAAAAAGGAGTACTTTTACTTTTACTGGAGTAATATTTTACTATACGTATCTGTACTTTTACTCAAGTACTTGATTTGTGTACTTCGTCCACCACTGCATTTGGGGTCTGAACTCCATTTATATCCATTCTGGATATCCTTTGACATTCTTGATGCTGTTATCTGATTACTGCTGCTCTGACCATTCTCCAATAAATATACTGCAATTGGATCCGAATATCTCTGACTCCACGTTACAATTACTACTCCACTGTGTATTTACCAGGGATAGAGTGGTGTTGTTTAAGAAATTGAGAGATAAAGGTTTAACATTCCAATCCAGAGGTGGGATAAAGTAAATGTTTTGCAAGTAAGGCAATTTCAAGTCAAGTTGCAATTCCTCAACTTTCAAGATTCAAGTCATTATTGCTCTTTGCCCAAATTAGTGTCTCAAATCTCATTTGAGATAGTTGAATTCAAATTGAAGTTCAATTTAAGGATTATACCAAAACAGGATAAAATAAAAATGGTAAAAGAACAGCAAAGACAAAATAATTTCATAGAAATAACAACTGCAACAGACTTTGTATGTGTGCATGAGAATAAATGCTTTTATATCTAAGCCATTATTTGGAACGGAAGAGAAGACAATGTTGAATAAAGTCGTAGTATTTGCTATTTTTGGATCAGAATGTATTTTTGATGCTTCAAAATATTCTAACTGACCCTGTGATGTCACTTGGACTACTTTGATGATGTTTTTCTTACCTTTCTGGACATGGACAGTATACCGTACACACAGCTTCACTGGAGGGACTGAGAGCTCTCGGACTAAATCTAAAATATCTTAAACTGTGTTCCGAAGATAAATGGAGGTCTTACTGGTTTGGAAGGACATGAGAGTGAGTTATTAATAACATAATTATGATTTTTGGGTGAACTATCCCTTTAAAGGGGTCATATTGTGCAATTAAAATTTTTCCTTTCTCTTTGGAGTGTTACAAGCTCTTGTTGCATAAAGAAGATCTGTAAAGTTGCAAAGCCTAAAGTCTCAAATCCAAAGAGAGATTCTTTATTAAGGTTAAGAGTCAATCATGCCCACCTCCTTCTAACACGCCCCCACATGTCTACATCATGGTGTGGGAAGATTTGCATAACAGCGCCCAAAAGTTCACGCAAAGAATGCATAACTTTTATTCTCATTGTCGCCAACGCCATGTTGTGGAGTCGCTGTGTTTCATTGATAAAGCAAAAATACGTTGCATGGCTTTCCAAAAGAGGACACAAATAGAAATCAGTGGTCAAGTTGTATTTACAACACTGTTCCAGAACAGTTCAATGCGTTTTTTTTTTGGAGGATGAGGATTCTTTCCTGAACCAACAGCCTACAATGCGTCTGTGGCACAAAGGCTGTTTCTTTAAAGTTGGGCAGTTCCAACATTGCAAAGACAGTCTGGTGCTTCTGATTCACAGCCTGTAAGTACGTTTTTTACATTTAAATAATAAATATATTTAAATAATATATTTAAATATATTTAAATAATACACTTGTGGTGCAACACACTTGTGGTCTTCATCCTAACTTGAACACTTGGGCCAAAATACAGGAAATACATCATAATCAAGTGACAAGTGCAAAGACCACAAGTGTGGGTATTTGGACAAAGCATAGGTCAAGTCGCTAGTCTTATTTAATTAGGGTGACCATATGAGACATTTTCCCAGGACGCGTCCTTGCCAGGATTTTTATACTGCCTAAAATATTAAGTTTTGTCTTTTTGTGCTGTGCAGATCGATCATTGACATTAAATTGTATGACATTAATATTTTACTAATTTACAGAGATGGTATTGTTGTTAACTTACAAAAATTATGATAATTTGGTGGATAATTAAAAAAATGTTCGTTAATCACAGTAGCGTAATCATTCTGATGTAAAATTATCGGTGGCCTGAGGACGCTCTTCTACCATCTTTGCCCAAAACGCTGCTTGAGCGAGTGTCAAGATGCTAAAAATAATATATATACACAGTTATGAACTTGTTAATGTGTGTCTATTTTTGTTCTCAGTATTTTAGTAGCATTTAATGATTATGAACATAAAAGCGTTAAAAAAAAAAAAGTTATATACCATCATACCATCGATGAAACCACAAAGCTGACGCAGAGGAATGTATAACTGCAATATAAAGTAATTTTGAGTAGGCTATTATTGCTATCAATATTATTTTCTAAAATAAGCTACATGTAATATAAATATAATTAAACATTTGGCAACGGTTTTTCAACAAGTCTCATGAGCAGTCTATTCACTTATTTGTTCACTCCCTTTTGATATAGTGCACTCAACTGCCATACACTATATAGGGATTAGTGAATGAGTGAAGGAGTGAGTGATTTCGGACACAGCTAGGTTAAACAGTTGCTTAAGATTAATAGGAAAACACCAGACAGGGTTATGTATACATTGTGGTGAAGTGGAAAGTGTAAAACGTGTACTCATGATATGTTTAGGAAATATTCTGAAAAAAGAAAAGAACTACAGAGGGAATCGAATAATTGATTGAGCTTAAAAAACAGATTGAGTCTGCCTGGCACACAATATATTATTAAGGCTATAATGACTTTTCTAAAAGAAACTCAGTTGTAAATAGGATTTAATATAATTAAGGATTTTTTTTTTTTTTTTTTTGATACACCGTAGAATTGAACATTTTATATGCCGTCCACACTGCCGTCCATGTACTTCATTTGCAAACCGCCAAAGAAAAACCACAGAAGAAGAAGAAGTGCGTTCGGCTCTTTTCTTTTACTGTCTATTTGTTCGGCTCTGCGGATTTGAAAGTATACAATTGTATCACACGTGCAATGCAGATAAGCAAGCTCAAAAACTGCTCGACCATAATTAATTTACAGTTAATTTACAATGTCAAAGGAAACATCAGGTAAATATTTCCTGACTTTCAGGGGAGAAATTAGTTACAGCAAAGAAGTAACCATGTCTTGGACATCCGCCTCAAACATTATTGAACGTAAATTAATATTTTTTTAATTAAGTTCAAATAAGTAACGTAAAACGTTGAAGGAAATGATTGGTCTAATTCTAGGGAATTAATAATTTAGCACATTTTGGGAAAATGCTGCGTCGATGTAAAAAGTTTTCAGTGTAAAGCATGAAAGTGATGACACATGGTTGGCAGGTAACATTACAGAGATTGAAGATTGTTTTAGAGAACAACTGTTAATGCCGAGGACATGTTAAGTAAACAGTTTGTAGGTTCTGGCACAGTTTCACTCTACTTTTTAAAAGCCTTCTAACATAAATGTATTTTTCAGCTTCATAAGAAACAAAGAAGGCAGTTTGATCTCCTCTGGACCAGTGGTGATTCTTTTAGTTCCTTGAAATGCACATATGTACCTTCGTTCATCTGTTAACATTACTACCTCTCATTCTCACCATCAACATTGTGCTTTGTATGGCAACATGTAATAATGCAGAATATGAAATTAATGGAGAGTGTTGCCCAATGTGTGATCCAGGTATGTGGCATCCTTCACTCAGTACCACAACATATGAGGTCAGATTTAAAGAGGTCAAATTATTATTATTATTATTTTGTAATTTGTCACATGGTAACAGGCTTTGAACGGTCTCATCATTATTACTGATGAGGCTAATAACTGTAATATGCTCATGAAACAGTCTTATAAGTTTGGACTGATGTGGTCAAAGCTTTGTTAAAAATGCACTTTTTTTTATTATATTAATCATTTAACTTATTTGACAGATGTAGGATTAAGTGATTCCCAACCATGGTTTATGATGCATAAAATGTTTATATTTCACACAGTTGACATAAATATACAGACGGACAATAAATAGAGCTTATATAATTACACATGTGTACAAGTTGTTATTTTCAAAAGATATCTATAATAATGTGTTGCCAATAATTAATATTGTCTAGGAAAAAGAGTTAAGATCCATTGTGATGCGTACACAAGCACAACATGTGATTCATGTCCTGCAATGACCTACGCTGATGTTCCTAATGGATTCACAAAATGTCTACCATGTTTTGTGTGTGATTCAAGTGAGTAACAATTTATTTTGTATCTTGTCACCCCGTTTTTATTTCATGTCACCCCTTGATTTCAAATATAATGTAACGCTTTTTTTCTCATTTGTTTCCTTTCTTGTCAAAGGTAATGGGTTGAGAGAAAAGCAGGCATGTACATCAATATCAGATACAGTGTGTGAACCTCTTCCAGGTTATTACTGTGTAGACTTGCTCTCCAACTGTAAAAAGGCCATGAAACATTCAACCTGCTCACCTGGGCAATACATCAACCAAACCGGTCAGTCCGTTATCATTCAAACATCTTTATTATACACAAAAACTGAAAAGCTCAGATGACATCTGAGATCAATAACTCCACTTATGTTTATATTAAAAAACTGTACATCTCTCAGTTTGCATATTTTAAACTTACATTTATGCATTTAGCCGACGCTTTTGTCCAAAGCGACTTACACTGCACTCAGGCTATAATTATATATATTTTTTTACCAGTTTGTGTTCCCTGGGAATTGAACCCATGACCTTCTGCACTGTTAACGCAATGCTCTACTACTAAGCCACAGACAGTGTTTGCATGTGACTGACAGGCCCTGACATAACCATCCAAAAATCTACTTAATTACAGTATTATATTATTATAATAAGAAAATAATTATTTGGTTATGTGATTATTCATTTTGTCTATAAGATGCAATACTGAAGAATTTAATAATTTCTTTAGCTAATGTGAGACCAGTCACTGCCTTTGTTGATCATGGAGTTGAAACTTGAGTACTTACACTGTGTATTCCTCCATGTGTTTGTACAGGAACAGAATATAGTGATACGGTGTGTGATATCTGTCCTGATGGTTCATATTCAGATGGTACATTCTGCAAACTGCATACAAAGTAAGTTCCATTATTTTAGAACATTGACTTTCCACACATTCATAAGCCTCAATCAGATGGTAATTGTTTCTCAGGGAGATGAAAGTGATTTTCACCATTTACAGTTATTTAATTTCCAGTCTAATCCATGATGTCTATGTTTTTCTCTCACCACCCCTTGTAAAAAATCCCTGACCGAATTACCTACTGTTTTTTTAACAAACACCAAGGTCGTGTGAATCTCTGAATTAACAAGAAGAAATTGATTCAAAATTCAGTGCTTAAACCCTTTTTGAGCACTCCTGAACACTGTAAGGTACGTTTACTGTTGTACTTCGGTGTAATTTGCATACATATTTATTTCTGAAATGCTGGAAAGTGTTTAAAAGAATAATACTTCATAACTGCTCACAGCGACTGGGAGCAGAAAGAGAAGAAAAGCACACAAACATTCGAAATTGGTCTTTAAAATGGTAGCAGCAGGTATGCAATATAGTTTTAAAATGTGTATTATAAATTGATATATAGGATACAGACCTATATTGCCTATAGTTATATACAACTATAGCTTGTCTTTCAAAACAGGAGATTTAAATAATAAAATAACAAATAGGAATATATATTGTGAAATGCTTGGAATAATAAAAATATACTTTACATAAGAATTTTTAAATGCATTTTACACAATATTAAGAATACATTTTGTAAATGCCTCAGGTGCCTCAGGGCTCAGTTCTTAGACCACTTCTCTGTCTACATGGCATCATTAGGTTCTGTCATTCAGAAACATGGCTTTTCAAACCACTGCTATGCTGATGACACTCAGCTCTACCTCTCATTCCATCCTGATGATCCAACGGTAGCTGCTCACATCTCAGCTTGTCTAACAGACATTTCTTCCTGGATGATGGACCGTCACCTTCAACTGAACCTTGCCAAGACAGAACTGCTTGTGGTTCCAGCAAACCCATCGTTACATCACAATTTCACCATCAAGTTAGGCACATCAACCATAACTCCTTCAAAAACAGCTAGAAGCCTTGGAGTTATGATTGATGATCAGCTGGCTTTCTCAGACCACATTGCCAAAACTGTCTGATCCTGCAGATTTGTTTTATTCAACATCAAGAAGATCAAGCCCTTTCTTTCGGAACATGCTGCACAACTCCTTGTTCAAGCTCTTGTTTTGTCCACGCTGGACTATTGCAATGCCCTCTTGGCAGGTCTTCCAGCCAGTTCTATCAAACCTTTACAATTAATCCAGAACAACGCAGCAAGATTAATTTGAATGAGCTAAAATAAATATACATCACACCTCTGTTTATCAATTTGCACTGGCTTCCAATAGCTGCTCGCATAAAATTCAAGGCATTGATGGTTGCCTACAAAACTCCCACTGGCTCTGCACCCATTTACCTAAATTTGTTACTTCAGACTTATGTGCCCTCTAGAAGCTTGTGTTCTGCAAGTGAACGTCGCTTGATTGTGCCATCCCAAAGAAGCACAAAGTCACTTTTAAGGACTTTTAAGTTAAATGTTCCCTTCTGGTGGAATGAACTCCCCAACTCAATCCGGGCAGCTGAGTCCTGACCCTCTTAACTTTAACACTCACTATTCTAATTCTATTCTTAAAGGTCCCCTTCTTCGTGATGCCATGTTTTAAACTTTAGTTAGTGTGTAATGTTGTTGTTAGAGTATAAATAATATCTGTAAAATTCTAAAGCTCAAAGTTCAATGCCAAGCGAGATTTATTTAACAGAATTCGCCTACAAAAAACGACATGTTTGGACTACATCCCTCTAGTTCCTGTAGTAATGACGTCACTAAAACAGTTTTTTGACTAACCTCCGTCCACATGAATTCACAAAAAGGGGGCGTGGTCTTGTTGCGCTCGCACGGAGAAGAGGAAGAGCTGCTGTTTGTGTCTGTCGCCATGTCGTTGAAACGCTGTTATTTTCATCTGAGTCCAATCATCTTTGTTTGGCTTTCCCAGGGACGCTGTACTTGGAGATTCATGGTTACAATTTATGTTTAACTCGGTTCCTGAAAATTATAATTCACATGTAAAACTGTGCAGGACATTTTGCTGAGGACAGCTTGCTGAGGACAGCTTCCTCAATCTCAATCAGTTTAATGCCGGATTCGCACAAAGATTATTCTTGAAAGATGGAGCAGTTCCCTCTTTGTCTGGAGAAGGCCTTGTTTATGGACCACAACTGGTAAGTGTATTTTATTATTTAAGTTGGTGCTTTTAACAGTTTGTGTAACTTATTACACAAAGGGCAACGCTGTTTAGCTTTGTTAACTAGATGTTAGGGCTGTGCAAAAAAACGAATGTGATTTTTCATGCGCATTTCATAAGTAAAAACGCTCCTGTGATTATAAGTACATCTCCACCACATGCTCCTGCCCACTTGCTTCTCAAAACTAGCCCAACCGCGTTTCCAGGAGGGCCGTTCGCACTCAGCTGCTGTTGAATCACAACAGAGGAACCGCTGGCACAATCAGAACTCATTACGTATTTTTGAAGGAGGTACTTTATAGAACAAGGAAGTCATCAGCCCGTTTTTATGACAGTGAAAACAGCGGTATACAGATAGGTGAATTGTGTGAAAAATAATGTTTTTTTTTTACATGCGAAACATGAACACGTTATATTGCAGACTGTAAACACAATCAAAGCTTCAAAAAAGCATGTAAAACGGGACCTTTAAAGGGGGGATGAAATGCTCGTTTTCACTCAATATCCTGTTAATCTTGAGTACCTATAGAGTAGTACTGCATCCTTCATAACTCCAAAAAGTCTTTACTTTTATTATATTCATAAGAGAAAGATAGTCTGTACCGATTTTTCCCGGAAAAACACGAGCGCCTAGAGGCGTGACGTGTGGGCGGAGCTAAAGAATCACAAGAGCCAGTAGGCTTTTGCGTTGAGAGCGTTTGGAAGCTGTGACACAGATCCAGAGGCTGAAATTTAACAAGAGCAGCATCAGCAAAGGCGTCTCTTGAAACTGTATATATTTGCTTAGCGGTTTTGGAAAATGACTAAGTTCCACTTTATGTCGTCTTTTTTTTTTTTTTTTTAAGCTGTACATGTGGAAAGTGCAGTTTGATGACAACATCGCATGTTGTTTACTTGATGTGCTTACGCGCCGATAGCTAAGTTAACAACACAGAGATATTTGAAGCAGTTTTACTCACCGCATGCGGTTCCAACACACGATCGTGACCCTTTTTCGTTGGGACTGCATTATCCTTCAGAAATAAACGATGTGCAAACCCGGCGTCAAACTGGGCCTTGTTTGTAAAACAAGCATCTTCGAAATGCAGGGAACAAACAAAAACACTTGCACAACTCCGTTGATGCTCTGCAAAAATAAACTCCATCCACTGGTCCCTTATTGCTGTTTCTCTTTTGGTAATCTGTGCAGGGTTGTCTTGCCCTGGCAACCAAAAACACACTTCTGTGACATTTCGCGACGCTCTCACTTTGATCAGTGAGTCTGTTCTCAGCCTCTAAGTGCGCTGCTATATGGGAGCGCGCGCTCTTCCGGCAGAAGTGCCTCAGGACCCATATAAGGAAATTCCGCTCCATCTAATGTCACACAGAGCCATACTCGAAAAAAACTTTCCGAAACTTGTGACAAACCGGAAGGTACAACTTATTTTTTGAAACTTTGTCCATGTTTAGCATGGGAATCCAACTCTTTAACAGTGTAAAACACTCAGTATGCATGAAATAGCATTTCACCCCCCCTTAAAAAAAAATCGAACTACCTTTGTGGTCTTTTTGTATTCTATTTTCTTTTCATTTTTTATGTAAGTGTGTGTGTGTGTGTGTGTGTGTAAAGACCTCTAACACTAGCTTGCTCTATTCTTTTTTTACTCTATCTGTTTTGTTTTTTATTTATTATATTATTTTAAAGCCCATGCTACGTGTGTACTGTTAACCTAACTAAGACTTGTTATGGCACTTATATATCATTGCTCTTTTTGTTGTTTTTGATTGCTTCCACTGTCCTCATTTGTAAGTTGCTTTGGATAAAAGCGTCTGTTAAATGAATAAATGTAAATAAAATTAATTTTATTTACAGCAAACACTCATGTGACTGGCCACATGAGCAGCACATTTCCACGTCTGTATAGGATCACATAACTCACTTTTCCACTGTGAATAAATCACCATCTGAATCCATGAGTTTCATCACTGAGGTGATTTGTAAGTTTATTTTACAGACATCCACATGAGAAACAATTACTGTCCGAATCGAGCTTTAAAATGCATTTTGTTCATTTGTTGTACATAATTTGTTTCACTAGATTTTGTAAGTAAATTTAGCTATTTTCTCACAAGCAATATAGTCTTATTTGTAGTTCAACTCTTTTCAACAGGTGTGAATCTCTTGGAAAAACAACAGTCAAAGCAGGAACTGAGATATCTGATGTTGAATGCAGTAAAGGAACACCTTATTTACAGATTTTAATTCCATCTATGTGCGGAGTATTTGTGGTGCTTGTCATAATTGCAGTTACTATAAAGAGAAAAAAGAACCATTCAAGGTTTTTCCTTGATCAAACTTTGATGGCAGATGGTCATCCACACACACAGTAAAAAGAACTCTAACCACGTGATCTGCAAGCAAATGACTGAATAAAAAAAATTCTAATCCAAAGAAACAGTTTGTGATTTTTGCTTATCCTATTAATTCATGAAATATAAAAACAAGCACTGTCGAGACATAAAAAAACAAAGTGTAATTTACATGTAAATGTCACCATTACCAAAGTAGTTAAAACTGCTATAAACTGGTCATTGTTTACACTTGGTTGCTCTTACTTTTTATTATTTTATTTTAGTCCCTTATTTTCTTCCAGACTGTGGCTGAGAATTATTCAGTTTTACAACCTCTCCCAAATTACTCTCACTGTCTTTACCTTTTTGCTTTTACTTAAACAGACGAGAAGCACCCACTGTCTAAACTAATTTGTGTATTTCTACACATCCAAATGCTGTGACATTCCATAAACTCATCATCTGCAGAGAGAAACTGCCATTCAGTTACACCATAATAAATTATGATGGATGTAAAAACATTGAATCGATTTTATGTTTGTTTTGATTTATTTTATGTATTTCTTTGTTAAAGGTCAGTTAATCATTTATATTTCCTTATGATGTATGACTGTTGGTAAACAAGGTTTCAAGTAAAACTGTGAGAGTGTGAAACGTGTTTTTATTTCCCCTAAATATTCACAAGCCATACATGTTCTTGACTGAAGAAACATGTTTTTTTTTTTTCTTTTTTTTCTTCATTAATCACACCAAATCACAAAAATTTGTCACAAAAATACAAAACACCATGATGGTTACGCACATCACTAAAATAATGCAGTAAACAGTTAATTTAATATAAGATGTAACTTAAAACTCTATAATGTACTTAACTGATAAGAAAAAACTAAGAAGCTGTATTTTACTGTAAAATTACACTAAATGGCCATTAGATCTGTCAAGTTTTTTTCACCATATGGAGTAAGGAAACTTACCGTTAATTAAGTTTTTAAAGTAGCATTTTTAGTCTTTTCACACTAAAATAACCATAATTGTCTACAGTGTATGAATAAGGAGTTTAACTATGAGCTAATCCTTTTCTGTTTCAGTTTGATTTCCAGAGAATGCATAGGTGTGCAAGAAGCCTGTGGAAACACGACATGTATAAGAAATGAGTCTTGAAGAATCTTGAACTATTGTCTCTCAGATTTCGATGAAATCCCGGTTTAGGCATGTTAAGGCATGCATCAACCAATATAACAGCATGTGAAGCGTCTTAAGATTGTGCTGAACTGCACATAATGTTACATTAACTGGATAGATCTAGAATGTGACCATGTTCGCTTTAAGGATTATCATTTTTATTACACTTCTTCTTCTTAATTATGATCTTTGTTCTTGTCAGTGTCCTCATGCTGAATATAAAATAGACAAGCAATGCTGTCCAATGTGTGCCCCTGGTAAGACTGCAAGTTATAGCATATATTGTCTTTATATGTTTCTTTACGATTACAGTATGAGAAATTTGTTACTTATGAAATTAAATGACATTTCTAATACTTACATTTTAAAAAGTGTTACAAATATTGTTCAATATTGTCAAATCAAGAACCAATTTTGTGTGCTGCCTTTTTAGGAAACCACGTTGGCTGGCACTGCACAGATGACACCAGCACAACTTGTGTTCCATGCCCTCCATTAACCTTCACTGATGAACCAAATGGCCTCGTGGAATGCTTTCCCTGTACTGTATGTGATGCAAGTGAGTGTTTCCACCTTATAGAAGTTCATCTGAAAATGTTAAGTTGTTGGTAAAAAATGTTGTCTGTTAATTCAAGTGATTCAAGATCTGAAAAGTTGCAAGCTAGTTGCTCCAAAAACTGTCCCTGAAAAAAAAAATTGAGTTAGCTTCAGATGCAACTGCGAATGTATCTTCTAAAAGACAAGTAACTTAATGCTTTATATTTTCCATCCTAGACCAAGGTTTAAGACTGAGTGAAGTTTGCACTCGGTCATCAGATACGGTTTGTGGGCCACTGGAGAGATTCTACTGCATTAAAGAAGAGAAAGGCAGCTGCACTTTAGCTGTGCAATATTCTGAATGTAACCCTGGACAATATATCAAACAAGCAGGTAAATGATAAAAATAATAATCATAATATATTCAAATAATGGAAAACATTGTTTATTGTGCTGCATGAATTGTAGTAGATGGAAGAGACAAACACAAAAGTGACAGTTTAATTGTATCCTTATACTGACTGTCTCTGTAGGAACTGGCTCCACAGATACTGTATGTGCTAACTGTACAGGTGACACATATTCAAACGGATCTTTCTCATCCTGTTTACCACATACAAAGTGAGTGCACACTTATGCTATTTATGTATTATGTGATGTGAGTCATTTTTCAGCAAATCTGATCCTGGATATTATTCACAGATGTGAGGCCATGGGACTTGCTGAAACAAATCCAGGGACACATTCATCAGACTCTGAATGTGGAGATCCCCCTACTGCTGTAGCAATCATTGCCTCTAGTGTAATAGTTACTTTATTATTAATTACAGTAATAAGTGTTTTAATATTTAAACACATTCGGGAGAAGAAACTATCTAATAGTTCAGGTAAGCTTTATTCACTTATTTTTGTAGTATGACAGCTATGGTTTTTGTTTTCTATTATGGAATTTTCTATGAAAATTCAACAATCATTTGAAACTGGGACACTTTGAATCATTCATATACACTGTATATTGCTGGATTTAAAAATGATAGTGATGTAAAGAGATAATATAATATTAATATTAGAATATAAGATAATATTAGAATTATATTAGAATGATTTATCATGGATTCATTAAATAAATGCAGCTTTGCCATCTCATGTATACTATTTTAAAATACATTAAAATATAAAACAGTTATTTTAAATTGTAATCATATTTTACAGAATTCATGTTTTTACAGTATTTTTGACCAAATATATCTTTGGTGAGCATTAAAGATGTATTTCAAAAACATTGTTAAAAAACATTAATAATTATACTGTTCTCTCTCTTCTTTTCATACGGGGTTGCAGGTATATTAAACTTTTCTTCACATTAAATAAAAGAAAAAAAAAATATTTACTTGGTTTTAAAAATGTCTGTTTGGTTTTGTTCAAAAGGAAACCGGAAACGGTTTACATGAAAAAGAAAGTTCAAAGGGTAAGAATTAAGTATGTCATAGACAGGTAAACAATACACAGTTATATATCTTATAAACATGATGAGAAGCTTCAGTTACATCATATAAGATTTTAATTATGTGAATTTTCTGGGTCTCCTATGGTTTGACTGAAAAAGTAATGAAAACCTTCCTTGTGCTTTTGTAAATTGAAGTAATGTTTGATTGTTTTTCAGTTGTTGGAGGCAGGATAAATGTTCAATCATTTGGAACAGAAGAATGAGCCCTAAGAACCTGGGAATGACTATAGTTTCTAAACTGCTACGTATTTCACCACATTCACTGAAATAGTTATCATGCTTGGAATTAATTCGCTTTCAGCCACAGAAAATGATTACTAATCCTCTTATTTTTACATTAGCAGATACACATTGTCTGTACATTTCACTTACAGACTAGAATAATTACGGCTGATAGACACTGTGTAAACAAACAAAAAAAGATCTCAAGAAGTAACATCTGTTACTTCATTGCCCAACTTTTAATTACATGAAAAGGAAATAATTGTGAAATGTTTCTAAAGTTTTTGTTATTATTTTATTACTGTTTGTGATTAGTCTTAGTGACTTAGGAGTCCTCTTGTTTTAGCTGCATGGTTTTAGTGCTAATATGTTTAGGGAAATTATCTTTTTAACTAAAAACTCTAAAAGTTAACTCTAAAACTTTAGTAGCTACTTTTAGCCTTGATGTTTTGTGAATATGGACTCAGTTCATTCTGATATATTAGGACATTTTGTCTTGTGTTCATTATGTGGGATGTAATTCTGGTGAACACAGAATTCTGGGAACATAGAAATGACTCTGACCCGATGGACAATGATAGGCTTTCACTACAAAGAAATACCCCTCATACCCATTAGTCACAGTTTTTTTTTTCCAGTTGAAACAATGACATCTTTTTCCTTCTATTCTGTTCTGTTTTGTTCTGTGCCAGTATCAAGATTAAATGAAAATACTATTGAAAAGTCTTATATGTTATTGTCAATGCATTTAAGAAACATAAAAGACATTTATAACACCATTTTGCTACCCTTTTGCTGCATTTATGGTTCAGAATGTTTTCTAAAACTAACACTGCATTTGGTCACAGTATTATGATGAAAATGCAATCCCAAGATAATTTTGCTACAGTTTTTGCTTGGAAATGTTAAACACCTCTAATATATTTGGGTTGTACATTTTAATTTTGCAACTTTTAAATTGTTAAAATGTTTTTAATTTGCATACTTAACTAGTCAACATGTGTAGAAAATGACAAATGTAAATTATATAACTGAATTTAAATTTTGCACTAAATATGTCTTCAGAAAATTTAAACTAAACGGCAAGATTCATATGGATTAGTTTTCTCTTTATGAAGTTTTTGAGGCACCCCTTTCACACTGTGAAACATGCGTCAACACTAAGACACAGAATTAGTGCTCGTCCCGGGACTGAACCCGGCAATGTTACTAGGTCCCCAACCCAGGTTCAATGCCGGAATCAATCCCGGAACGTGTTTGCTTTCACACAGAAGGCGACCCGGCAATGTTCCGGCAATTTATGCTGTAGAAAGTAAAAAACTTACATACAGCGCTTTTAAGTTACCTGCGGGCCACTTAAAATTCACCCACGGTCTGTAGTTTGGATACCCCTTGGCTAAACTCTTCCTCTGCATATGCAGTGACTTTGGGTTGTTTAAAGTTAATCTGGGAAAAATCACTTTATTTGAAATGTAAATCATTTAAAGGTGGGGAAAGCTAATTTAGGTCGAATAGCAAAACAAACTTGAACCCAATCAGCAGTAAGGAGTTTGTCTTCTCATGATTTGGAGGAGAGATTGTTCAGTGCACAGGATGGACTTAACCGAGCCAAGCCACAGAAAGATAAAATGTTGGATTAAAAACAAAAGAGGGCTAAAGCCAAGAAGTAGGACTCATATAAATATTGGATAATTTTTCCAGTGCCTTAAGGAGCAGAAGGCCTGGGATCGGAGGCTTATGTTGATATGTCATAAATCGAACAAAGCAGCAGTTTTCTGTCTGGGAATTGTCGTATTGTGTATTTGTACATCACAGTAATTGTACAGCTTCTGACTTTGCACGTGGTAAAATATTAAAATTAAATGAATTTAAACCTAGTTGAATCACATGAAACAGCAGCAGACCGTTTGCGCCCTCTGTAGGTATTTGTTATAATGTAGGCATATTACATTGTGCATTTAATAGTGTTGTTCAACTGAAATGAAATTTGTTAGAGAAGTGCAAGTCATGTAAATAAACAAATCTACGTAAAGGAACTAAACATAATCTATTTTACATTATCTATTGTATTTTGTCCATTTGCAATATTGATAATTTAAGGATAATTTGTGCTGGATAAAAAACGAGTCAGCAACTAACTAAACATGTAAATGCAGTATTGAGCAGATAAATCACAGAAGTGACTTGACTTGTCTGGATGTTACAGGGACAGATGAGACACACGTGTGTTTATCCAGTGCCAGGGGCGTAGCCATCTTTTCAGAAGTGATGGGGGACAGAAAATTACACACACACACACACACACACACACACACACACACACACACACACACACACACACACGTGTATATATATATACACACACACTTACTGTATAACATTACGATATTACATTTCTGTAATCTTTATATCCTACCAGCAGTTTTTTTAACAGTAAGATTTTTAACGTTTTGAAAAAAGTATCTGCTTGCCAACCAAGCCTGCCTATATTTAATACAAAGCAAAAGCATAATTACAGCAAAAGCATAATTAGCAGAATTATTTCTGAATCGTGTGACTGGAGTAATGATGCAAAAAAAAAATCAGCTTTGAAATCTCAATAAATTACATTTTGAAATATATTCAAATATAAAACAGCTATTTTGTATAGGCTAGTAAAATATTTCAAAATTTCACTGATTTGCTGTACATTGGATCAAATAAATGCAGGCTTGGTGAACAGAAGAGACTTCTTTAAAAAAAAAAAACATGAACAAGCTTACTGTTCTAAACATTTTTACTGGAAGTGCAGGCAAATATTATTTTTCTCTAATTTCTAGCTTTTAATTGTCTTAGAAATTCAGAACTGCTGGACATTAACAAATAGTAATAACGATTTGTTTATATGCTACAAACACTTTTTATCACATAATAAGTCAGAATAGTTTCTATACTGTAATAAATGCTATGTCAATTAGCACTGTATTGTTCATATAATAGCCTACTTTATTCATCACCTGCTGGAGATTTTTTTGGATTTGAAAAAAACTAAACCGAAAACAACTGTTTTCATACAGCAATAGATGGACGCTGTTGTCCATATTAGGAGTTTCCTGTTATGACTTCGAGTATGAATGAAACACACACACACTGCAGGAGAGTTTAGCGCTCCGTGATGCTCATTTCGCCTTCTCGGTCCGAAAAAACATCAGGTCATTCGCAGACTATCATGACTCCTTGAGTTTAAAACTATATTTATTCACACCAGCTCTTGAAACCCTCTATACGAACACACTTGCACGAAAAAGTGCGGGGGACGAATTTTCGTGATGATAAAAATGGGGGGGACACGTCTCCCGCATCATCTACCCCCCATGTCCAGTGCAGAGTGACTGATGAAGAAATGCTGCAATCAAAGGATTTGTAAGTACACTACAAAAATATATAAATCATTTTAAATCTTAATTTGTTGTTTATTTTAATTAGTCTAATTTATACAACTATTGCAGCATTTTTCTTATTCTTGATTTCTGCGGTTTGCTGCAGATCTTTTGTGGTGCAGCAGGACCTGCAGGGAAAGATGAAAAAAGGGATAAAGTAAGACCTTATTTTACTTCTTATGGTGCTATGAAGTTAATGTGTAAACACAGTGTCATGATGCATGGAGAACATTTGCAACAAAGAATTCAGACAACGAATAGGCTACTTCAGCAATTAAGTTTTATTGCATCTTAAAATAAATCGAAGGCACCCGTCGATAACTCTCCGTGTCTTTTCTACGAAGCTGAAGGGGCCGCTACAGTAAAACTCGCTCTGCATGCCAAAGGGATACTAAAGCTTAAAGCTTGAACCATTTTCTCAAGCTTGTTAGCTCAAGAACACACGTGAAAAAATGGTTCAAGCTTTAAGCTTTAGTAGCTATCCCTTTGTCAAGCAGAGCGAGTTTTCTGTAGCGGCACTTTGATTCGCAGTAAACCCGGGTAGGAAAATCTGACGGGTAGGATAAAAAGTCAGGACACCTGGCAGGAAAATCTGACGCGAAGGATACGTCAGGACACCTGCTTGATATGCTGGACGTGTCTGTTTTTAACTCCTCCCCGAATGCAAGCGGCTGCTCTTGTTGTTTGCCCTCTGTATTCCTGCTTCACGTCGAACGCACCTACCGTCATTAACTCTGTGGCTGGCCGGATAATTTTCTTTCTTTGGTGAGATTTTTTTTGTGTGTGTATGTCTAGTCCTTCATTTTACCTTTGGTAAAACTAGTGTTTTACCAAAACTATGTCTGTGTTGCATTATTCTTTCGAGTAGAAATAACGTTTTTGAAAATGTGGTTATGCAACACCGACTTTACAAAACTCTTTATAAGTGTGTACAATCTTCATTTATATTTATAGATAAAAAAAATTCCAAAGGTTGCAAATTATTTGATTGTTTGCTTTTTAGACCTTGTTGGTTTTCATTTTCGAAATGAAAGTGAAACTATTATAACGTCTTCATAAATACGCATTAAGGACACACAGGCTTTTAACCCATAATGCCTGAAGAGCTTGGAGAACATCTGACAATAATTCAGAGATATTTTCTCATCCAGCTCATTTCTATTTCCAGGTCCGTGTTGTTAATTGTTAATATTTTTTTAATGAAAGATCATACTGATAAACGATGCAGACTTATTTTTACAGCTTTCTTGGATCATATTTACCAAGGGTGTAAATAATTGAACACAACTGTAGGCCTACTTTAAGTTATGAATTATGCTTGATTGCATCTGTTTTAACATGTCTGTTGTTCATGTAAGCCTTAAAAAAGAAAATGAAAGCACGCACAGAACAAGCTAGAACTTAATAAACAGGAATATCTTAGTTTATTTCCCTTTTAGTCTAAAATGGTCAGTGAAAAGATTTCTCAAAGCCTGTGTATCCCATTTGTGGCACATTTGATATGTAATGCCTGTCTTAATAAATGCATATGTTACTTATTCTTTTATTTTATTTTGTTCTCTCACATTGTTTTTGCATTGCCATTTTTGTTTTTTTATCAGACCTTAGAAATAATTTTGACTTTTTTTTTTGCTACTTTGTATTATAGATTGATCATTTATCAACCTCTGTAGTTTCTGTTTTTTGCTTATAATCTTTTAACTGTCATTTATTATTTGAACTCTTTACAGAATTCAACTGATTACTGTACTTACCCAAGAGGAGTCATGCCAAGTATGCAGAGGAAGAAGAGTGTGGTGGAGTTTTCTGCCAAAGCATCTTAAGACTCCATCAGACAGATCATCCAAAGGCAGGGAAACTGCTATCAGGATCTGAAATAGCCTTTATATGCATATAATCAGAGACCTAAAGTACCTGTCAGTGAACAGGAATGCAAGTACCGCGATTTAAATCATTATTTAATGTGAAGTTGTAAAGAAAGAAATAGATTCATGAAATCTGAGGGTGAAACGTTTTCCTTCACTTTGATGGACTAAATAATCCTCCTTTGCACTTTATATGGACATGTTTTTGCTGAGGATTACTATATCCACCATTGCTGTCATCATCGGCAGTAATTTTGAACTTTGCTTCTGTGGATGTGCCCGTGCTGAATATGAAATAGATGGAGAATGTTGCCCCATGTGTGCCCCTGGTAAGGTACAAATATTTACTTTAGATTCTGTACAATAAAAGCTGGAATACACTGCACAAACTCTGGACAGATTTTTTCCCAATGTTTGCAGTCTGGAGAAGTTGATGTTAGTTGCCGAAAGTCTGAGCCAGTCTTCAACTTGTGGGCAGGCAAAATTTACAGATTTTGCAGAAATTAGTGTATAATGGTAAACAATTGATTTTATCCAGTTGGAGATCAAACATGTTTAATATTTATGTCCAGGTTTTCCTCAGTAACCATAATGTATAATGCCTAGTGTTTTCAAATTAATGAAGATTTTAAAAGTTGTGTAGTGTATTCTAGCTGGGAGTAATGTTAAACAATATAACAAATAATAGAGTAAGAATTTTACAATAATATAGTTAATACATCCAACAGTTAAGTTATAATTTAAAGTTAAAAGTTATGTTTTAAATACAGGCAGCACAAAGATACACTGTTTTCAAACATGTATTACACAAGTCATTTCTAATACTTACATTTTAAAAAGTGTTACAAATATTGTTCAATATTGTCAAATCAAAAACCAATTTTGTGTGCTGCCTTTTTAGGAAACCACGTTGGCTGGCACTGCACAGATGACACCAGCACAACTTGTGTTCCATGCCCTCCATTAACCTTCACTGATGAACCAAATGGCCTCGTGGAATGCTTTCCCTGTACTGTATGTGATGCAAGTGAGTGTTTCCACCTTATAGAAGTTCATCTGAAAATGTTAAGTTGTTGGTAAAAAATGTTGTCTGTTAATTCAAGTGATTTAAGATCTGAAAAGTTGCAAGCTAGTTGCTCCAAAAACTGTCCCTGAAAAAAAAAAAAATAGAGTTAGCTTCAGATGCAACTGCGAATGTATCTTCTAAAAGACAAGTAACTTAATGCTTTATATTTTCCATCCTAGACCAAGGTTTAAGACTGAGTGAAGTTTGCACTCGGTCATCAGATACGGTTTGTGGGCCACTGGAGAGATTCTACTGCATTAAAGAAGAGAAAGGCAGCTGCACTTTAGCTGTGCAATATTCTGAATGTAACCCTGGACAATATATCAAACAAGCAGGTAAATGATAAAAATAATAATCATAATATATTCAAATAATGGAAAACATTGTTTATTGTGCTGCATGAATTGTAGTAGATGGAAGAGACAAACACAAAAGTGACAGTTTAATTGTATACTTATACTGACTGTCTCTGTAGGAACTGGCTCCACAGATACTGTATGTGCTAACTGTACAGGTGACACATATTCAAACGGATCTTTCTCATCCTGTTTACCACATACAAAGTGAGTGCACACTTATGCTATTTATGTATTATGTGATGTGAGTCATTTTTCAGCAAATCTGATCCTGGATATTATTCACAGATGTGAGGCCATGGGACTTGCTGAAACAAATCCAGGGACACATTCATCAGACTCTGAATGTGGAGATCCCCCTACTGCTGTAGCAATCATTGCCTCTAGTGTAATAGTTACTTTATTATTAATTACAGTAATAAGTGTTTTAATATTTAAACACATTCGGGAGAAGAAACTATCTAATAGTTCAGGTAAGCTTTATTCACTTATTTTTGTAGTATGACAACTATGGTTTTTGTTTTCTATTATGGAATTTTCTATGAAAATTCAACAATCATTTGAAACTGGGACACTTTGAATCATTCATACACTGTATATTGCTGGATTTAAAAATGATAGTGATGTAAAGAGATAATATAATATTAATATTAGAATATAAGATAATATTAGAATTATATTAGAATGATTTATCATGGATTCATTAAATAAATGCAGCTTTGCCGTCTCATGTATACTATTTTAAAATACATTAAAATATAAAACAGTTATTTTAAATTGTAATCATATTTTACAGAATTCATGTTTTTACAGTATTTTTGACCAAATATATCTTTGGTGAGCATTAAAGATGTATTTCAAAAACATTGTTAAAAAACATTAATAATTATACTGTTCTCTCTCTTCTTTTCATACGGGGTTGCAGGTATATTAAACTTTTCTTCACATGAAATAAAAGGAAAAAAAAATATTTACTTGGTTTTAAAAATGTCTGTTTGGTTTTGTTCAAAAGGAAAACGGAAATGGTTTACATGAAAAAGACCGTTCAATAGGTAAGAATTAAGTATGTCATAGACATATAAGATTTTAATTATGTTAATTTTTTGGGTCTCCTATGGTTTGACTGAAAAAATAATGAAAACCTTCCTTGTGCTTTTGTAAACTGAAATAATGCTTGATTGTTTTTCAGTTGTTGGGGGCAGGATAAATGTTCAATCATTTGGAACAGAAGAATGAGTCCTAAGAACCTGGAAATGACTACAGTTTCTAAACGGCTACATATTTCACCAAATTCACTAAAAGAGTTATCATGCCTGGAATTTATTCGTTTTGAGCCACAGAAAGTGATTACTAATCCTCTTATATTTAGCAGATACAGAACAGACTAGAATAATGACGGCTGATAGACACTGTAAAAAAAAAAAAAGATCTCAAGGACATCTGTTACTTCATTGCCCAACTTTTAATTACATGAAAGGAATATAATCGTGAAATGTTTCTAAAAAAAATTTTATTTTATTACTGTTTGTGATTTAGTCTTAGTCTTGTTTTAGCTGCATGGTTTTAGTGCTAAAATGTTTTGGGAAAATATCTTTTTAACTAAACACTGTAAAATTAGTACTGAAATGCCCATTATTGAGTTTAGTAGCTACTTTTAGCCTTGATGTTTTGTGAATATGGCCTCAGTTCATTCTGATATATTAGGACATTTTGTCTTGTGTTCATTATGTGGGATGTAATTCTGGTGAACACAGAAATGACTCTGACCCGATGGACAATAATAAGCTTTCACTACAAAGAAATACCCCTCATACCCATTAGTCACAGTTTTTTTTTTCCAGTTGAAACAATGACATCTTTTTCCTTCTATTCTGTTCTGTTTTGTTCTGTGCCAGTATCAAGATTAAATGAAAATACTATTGAAAAGTCTTATATGTTATTGTCAATGCATTTAAGAAACATAAAAGACATTTATAACATCATTCTGCTACCCTTTTGCTGCATTTATGGCTCAGAATGTTTTCTGAAACTATCACTGCATTTTGCCACAGTATTATGAATATGCAATCCCAAGATAATTTTGCTACAGTTTTTGCTTGGACATGTTGAACACATCATATATATTTGGGTAGTACATTTTAATTTTGCAACTTATAAAGTGTTAAAATGTTTTTAATTTGCATATTAAACTAGTGAACGTGTAAACATACAAAACTAGTGTAGAAAATGACAAATGTAAATTTTATAACTGAATTTTCATTTTGCACTAAATATGTATCTTCAGAAAATTTTAACTAAACCACAAGATTCATATGGATTAGTTTTCTCTTTATGAAGTTTTTGAAGCATCAAAAGCCCCTTTCACACTACGATACGTGCGTCATCACTAAAACACAACATTAGATCTGGCTTTTGTTCACACAGCGCTAGTCCCAGGTTGAACCCGGCAATGTTACTAGGTCCCCAACCTGGGTTCAAGGCCGGAATCAATCCCGGGACGTGTTTGCTTTCACACAGAAGGCGACCCGGCAATGTTCCAGCAATATGCCGGGTCCGACGTGCAGTGTGAAAGGGGCTGTAGTTACAAAATGGAAGGATATCTAACAGCATTTTCATTTTGGGTTGAATTAACCCTTTAACAATGGGATACTTTCTATCCACTATGCAAAGAATCGCACACAACCGGTCAAGTCACAAGTTTTTTCCTCATGTTTTATTCATTATTGTTAACCGCCCTCTCAATATATTGACCTGCAACTGAGAGAAACATCTCATTCCTTTAAAGAAAGTGCTTTTCTTATGCTCTCGTGTTGGTAAATAGTAATTAATTGTATTCACTGCTTGTCAAGTTGACTGGGTAATGCCAAATATATATATTGAGGATCTGGAGAAGAAATAAATTGTTATTTTCAACTTGCTTTTTAAATTACTTTATTTAAATTACTACATTTTAAGATTAACATTTACTAAGATTAATAAATGCTGTAGAAGTATTTTTAATTGTTATACCATGTTATGTAGTTACTTTTGTAGTTAACTGATGTTAATAAATACAACTTGGACTAATATATTTTTGAAAGCTTGTGAAAGTCATGTGTTTACATTAAAAATTACATTAAACAATATTCAGTTGTTGATTCAAAACTTTTTGGTTGTGGGTGACACCTACCAACTATTTATTACTGAAATCTGTGCTAATTTTGTGTGCATTACTGACATTTTTTTTTAGAAAACAATTATCAGAACCTGCCAAATTCAACACACAGAAGTGCTTATGAAATCTGAGGGGAAAACTAAATCCACTATCAGCTCTTTGCACAGACATAATGAGTTGACCAATTTTACATCTTTAATAAAATGCAGATTTTGTTGATTATTTTATACATTGTTTATTTTGCCTGTCTATACCTAGAACTAGTTTATTGTATCTGTGCCCATGCTGAATATGAGATAAATGGACATTGCTGCCTTATGTGTGCACCTGGTTAGTAAATAGTTCACAGTAATAAAATAATCCTTTTAGTTTTTAAGTCCAATAGGTAGTATTGTTTACAAGGACAATTGCAAGATGTCTTGACTTAGGACTTTCATAGAAAAGTTTCCAATGGAAAAAAATTAACCTTTTAATATCCTATGTACTTTTTAAAGGTAATCTTTTTTCATGGCATTGCACAGTGGACACCAGCACAACTTGTGTAACCTGTAGTACATGCACATACACTGATGAGTCTAAAGGCCTTGAAATAAGCTTCCCCTGCTCGGCCTGTGATGCAGGTGAGTGCTTTACATTTATTCTTTTAGCAGAGAGTTAACGTTACTCGGAAGTATACAGACATTTAACATGTTTCATTTTTCAATAATAAACAACTAATTTGTTTCAATATATTTAGATTTAAGGATACAGAAGGCCTGTACACTGTTCTCAGATACAGTTTGTGAGCTTCTAGAAGGATTCTTCTGCATGGTCAAAGAAAAAGGCAGCTGTAGATTAGCTGTTAAACATTATCAATGTAAACCTGGAGAATACATCCAACAAAAAGGTATAGATGTTCATATTTTTTGTGGAAATATTAATAAAGTGTGTGCACAAATCATTGGCAAATACAGCTCACAAGTTACTTGCATATTAGAATAGGCAAATAAGAATACAAAATACTAAACTAGACTTATTTCATATATTTCATAATGCTATACACAGCTTTATTTTGATGCAAATGCTACAGATAAAGCTGCATGATTGTATCTGCAGAAATAGTATAAAACAAAGACAACCCGCCTGCTGTTAGCATTCCATTGACTCCCAGCGAATAACTTTACATTTGAGGTGTTTAAAGACTCCATTTGTCCATTAATTATTTCTAAAGAAAGAGGAAAATGTATAAAAGGCTCCATTACCTTGTATCTTATATGGTCCCTTAGAAGCAGTTTTTGGAAAAAATAGGCTAACGATTGTATCATAACCAGCGACTCTCTGTCGCACAGTAGAGAAATTACCGTATGGACAGGAGGAGAAGCTCGCAGGCAATGTTTTACTGTCTATGAGGCTATCGGGGGGATGTGGAGAATCGGCATGAAGTCAAGGGAGATAATTAATCAGAATACTTAACAAAATTTGCTCCTGTTCACTCTCGCCCTCCCCATGAAGATTCCGAGGGTGATTCAGATTTCTCTTGGCACAGCTATTAGAAGACTTACAGGTTGCTCACGTGACATCTATGTCATCTGCGCAGTATGCTCGACCCCCAGGAAGTAAGTGCTTCTAATTGACTTCACTTGTCTCCGTTGAATCCATAGACAGTAAAAGAAATGGACACAGCGACCCCATTGGAACTCAATTGAGACAAGTGAAGCCCATTTTTAGTGTTTTTTAGCACTTCCGTTTCTGACGCGCAGACTCAAACGAAGCTTGATGACGTCAGTCACCTGTCTGACAGATGTAAATCTTCTAGTAGCTGTGCATGCAAAGTGCCATCGTTAATCTTGCAGAGACGGCAAGCTTGAGCGGGGAGTTCTTTGGCGTGAGTGAGCAGGAGTAAGTATTCTGATCAATTATTTTGTATAGTATTTTAAAATGTAACGCCAGTACGCCATATTAAGTTAATTGCCTGCGAGCTTCTCCTCCTGTCTGTACGGTAATGCGACAGTGAGTCGCGTGGTTATGATGCAATCGTTAGCCTATTTTTTACAAAAACTGTTTCTACGGGGCCATAATGTAACATAGAAGGTAATGGAGCCCTTTATACATTGTCTTGTATCTTTAGAAATAAATAATGGACAAACGGAGTCTTTAAATGCCTCAGATGTAAAGTTATTCGCTAAAATGAATGGGAGTCAATGGGAATGCTAACGCAAGTGAAGTTCTGCTAAAAGATGGCGGCACTCTGCCTACTTCAACTTCCGGTCGACTTCCTTGCCGCCTGGTTGAATCCAATGGGGTCGCTGTGTCCATTTCTTTTACTAGGTGTTTCTCAATGTCAAGGAAGCGAACAATTTATTGCATAGGAGTAAGATACTATAATTTCATGGCAGTTATTTTTACCTGTAATGTTAGCAGTTGTTCTGAGTTCTGAGTCCCCAGACTATGATTTTGTACAATCATGTCAGTTTTAAGACGCATTTTTTATTATCACTTTTTTATTAATGTTTTACTCTACAGTTGTGCAGTTTTGGGGGGATACAGTACAGGCCAAAAGTTTGGAAACATTACTATTTTTAATGTTTTTGAAAGAAGTTTCTTCTGCTCATCAAGCCTGCATTTATTTGATCAAAAATACAGGAAAAATGTCATATTGTGATATATTATTACAATTTTAAATAATTTGTTTTCAATTTATTATACTTTAAATTATCATTTATTTTTGTGATGCAAAGCTGAATTTTCAGCATCATTACTCCATTCTTCAGTGTCACACACTCAAAAAAATGAAATGTTGGGTTTAATTAAAAATATTATGTCAACAGGTTCCACACAATTGTTTAAGTAATCTCAACAAGCAATAATTTAGTTCATTTTACAAAATAAGTTTAAGTAAACGTAACTTAACAAACCTTACTAGAGTAGTGATGTGTCGTTCTTGAACGATTCGTTCATTTTGAACGAATCTTTAATGTGACTCGGGAAGAACGAGTCGTCTCGGGGAGTGATTCGTTCAGTCGCGCATGCGAATTATTCTATGGGTTCTGTTCTAGTCGTAGTAATTCACCTGTCAGTCAATGCAGTCTTGAGCCGGAAAGAGAATTGATTAGTTCATAGTTCGGGTCTATCGGGTTTTTGACTCGTTCCTTGATCACGTGACAGCCCCATACGCTTACCCAATGCAGTCTGAGCCGGAAAGAGAATTGATTAGTTCATAGTTCGGGTCTATCGGGTTTTTGACTCGTTCCTCAATCACGTGACAGCCCAATACGTTAAACCCAATGCAGCATGAGCCGGAAACAGAATTGATTAGTTCATCTCATGAGTCTTCTGGTCGAGTCGTTCCTTAATCACGTGACAGACCCATACGCTAAAACCATAGACACTGACAGTAAAAGAATGCAGATAATTGAATAGTTCATCTTTCGGTTCTTCGGGATTTTCATTCTTTTGTACTGTGATGTGACAACATTGGCTAGAGTAATTAGTTCATTTACAACTTTCCTTACAAAATGGGTGCGTAGTACTTATTTATTATTAGTATTATTTACTCTTACAGTAACGTGATGCATTTCTGGTTTCAAATTGTTGTTTTTAATTTCTGTCATGGTGGTACTTTTCCATAACACTGAATGTGGAAATAAAGAGTTGGTTATGCTTAAAATGTTGATCTTTTTTTCTGTCTGTTTGTTTTTGTTTAATTGTGCAGTTATTAAATCAGATTGTCTGTGTAATCCATACTTTTGTAACATATGACACTTTATAAACATTAAAAACACTGTACATACTTTTGAATAGTTGTTTATTGTTTATTACAGAAAAGCTTTGTAACAAAGAGGACAACTATTCCAAAATAAATTAAAATAATACAAATGTAAATAATTAAAAATGAAATTAAAATTAAAAGATAATAAAGCCACAGGGTCTAATAACCTTAACAAATGAACTTAAAAAGTACAATATAAAAAAAAGAAAAACTAAATATTGCACAACAAGCTATTCCCAAAATAATTTTAAACCATTTGAATAAAAAATAAATGAAAATTAAGAGATACTAAAGCTACGGAGCCTTATAACAATAACAAATTACCTTTTAAAATCACAACAACAAAAATATTGCACAACAAGCTAGTCTTTTTCTAAATAAATAAAAATAAATAAGCTTTAAAATAAATAACACACTGTGGCTATATTTTTAGACTTGCTTAAGGCATGTTTACATTATAAAAAAAAAAAAACAAGCTCCCTGACCTTGGATGGGCTGAGTCTGTGAGTTCTTCTATCTGAGATAATCTGCCCAGTTTTAGAAAAAAAAATCAGATGGCACGGATGTGGCCACAATGCAAAGTCTTGTCTTTGTGACTTCAGAAAGGCTTTTGTATACTGGTGAACATCTCCTCCACCAGGCCAGAGGGTCTGATGTGCGGGGTAAGAGTGGCTCTGCAAGGTTGGCCCGCATCTCCATCATAGCATCTGAGGTCTTAGAAGAGGTAGCAGAAGGCCTCAAGCTTGCTACCCTCTCGTCAAAGTCTTCCCAAAACATGGCCCCTGCACTGGCAGTGAACCAGGATCTGAAATTCCTCACTCTGAGCTGGGTTAAAACTGTTAAAGCTGAAGTTATCATAACCTTAATGTCTTTAACATTTGTCTTTAACATTAATAATTCAAATTCAAAATGTTATTTGCTTTTAATGTATGTCATTATGTCCTTTTTTGATCTTCTTATACATATATTACACCAATATGTCAAGTCTGCCTAGGAAAAGCAATTATTATACCAGCAAACTCAAAATTGGAGTAAAAATGAACAAACTAGTCTATAAATACTTTTTATTGTAAGCTTGGATTATTATATTATTATATAGCCTAGTGTTTATTTACCGATAGACAGTCAAGAAGACAAATTAATCAAAATTTTATTTATGACAGGGTTTTATTTATTTATAAAATAATAACAAACCACAGATCCTCAACAAACAGTAACAAAAACACAGTGACAGAAATGTCAGAAATAGCGCAAGGGGCTGTCACGTTATTAAGGAACGAGTCAAACTCTTAACGTATTGGGCTGTCACGTGATTGAGGAACGAGTCAAAAACCCGATAGACCCGAACTATGAACTAATCAATTCTCTTTCCGGCTCAGACTGCATTGGGTAAGCGTATGGGGCTGTCACGTGATCAAGGAACGAGTCAAAAACCCGATAGACCCGAACTATGAACTAATCAATTCTCTTTCCGGCTCAAGACTGCATTGACTGACAGGTGAATTACTACTACTAGAACAGAACCCATAGAATAATGCGCATGCGCGACTGAACGAATCACTCCCCGAGACGACTCGTTCTTCCCGAGTCACATTAAAGATTCGTTCAAAATGAACGAATCGTTCAAGAACGACACATCACTACTTGACATTGAGAAACGCCTTTGGTCTGCAGACAGATCCTTCTTGTCGTTAATTCTGTAGCTGGCCGGACATGATCTTCTGTTGGGTATGTATAGTTCTTGAATTTACAATTGGTAAAACTAGTGTTTTTGTCTGTGTGGCATTATATTTTCGAGTAGAATTAATGGCGCAGTTTTTACAAATGCGTCAACACCGTCTATTGTCACATAAGATATTTCACAAGATACACTTGCAAAACTCTTTATAAGTGTGTCCACTGTTTATTTATATTAATAAATAAAAAATTCCAAAGGTTACAAATTATTCGATTGTTTGCTTTTTGGACCTATTAGTTTTAATTTTGTGGAGACTTTTACGAAATCATATGAAAGTGAAACTGTGTGACTTGGCAAGTAACGTACCTGACCCATTTTTGTTTTGTGTTTGTTTTTGGATCATTGTCCTGTTGGGAGATCCAACTTTGTCCAGTTATAAGATTTCTAGCATGGACAGTTAGTATTCTAGGGGTACCAATAATTGTGGCAATTGTGTACTAGAGAAAAATATGTATTTCATAATGTGATTTATTATTATTATTATTATTATTATTATTTTATTTTTATGGAAGATCATATTGATAAACAATGCAGACTTATTTTTACAAACGGTGTTTGAGTACAACTGTAGGTCTACTTTAAGTTATGAATTATGCTTGATACTATCTGTTTTAACACGTCTGTTGTTCATGTAAGCCCTAAAATAGAAAATGAAAGCATGCATATAACAAGCTAGAACTTGTCTTACAGTTTATTTCCCTTTTAGTCTAAAATGGTAAGTGAAAAGATTTCTCAAAGCCTGTGTATCCAATTTGTGGCACATTTGATATGTAATGCCTGTCTTAATAAATGCATATGTTACTTATTCTTTTATTTTATTTTGTTCTCTCACATTGTTTTTGCATAGCCATTTTTGTTTTTTTTCAGACCTTAGAAATAATTTAGACTTTTTTTTTTTGCTACTTTGTATTATAGATTGATCATTTATCAACCTCTTTGCATGTGAAATGATTATGTAGTTTCTGTTTTTTGCTTATAATCTTTTAACTGTCATTTATTATTTGAACTCTTTACAGAATTCAACTGATTACTGTACTTACTCAAGAGGGGTCATGCCAAGTATGGTGGAGTTTTCTGCCAAAGCATCTTAAGACTCCATCAGACAGATCATCCAAAGGCAGGGAAACTGCTATCAGGATCTGAAATAGCCTTTATATGCATATAATCAGAGACCTAAAGTACCTGTCAGTGAACAGGAATGCAAGTACCGCGATTTAAATCATTATTTAATGTGAAGTTGTAAAGAAAGAAATAGATTCATGAAATCTGAGGGTGAAACGTTTTCCTTCACTTTGATGGACTAAATAATCCTCCTTTGCACTTTATATGGACATGTTTTTGCTGAGGATTACTATATCCACCATTGCTATCATCATCGCTACTAATTTTGAACTTTGCTTCTGTGGATGTGCCCGTGCTGAATATGAAATAAAAGGAGAATGTTGCCCCATGTGTGCCCCTGGTAAGGTACAAATATTTACATTAGATCAGGGATCCTCAAATCTGGCCCACGAGATCCACTTTCATGCAGAGTTTAGCTCTAACCCTAATCAAACACACCTGTATGGAGCCAAAAGAGTCTCAATAAAGATAAATGCACACACGACATTCACATATGCACACATAGGATTCATACATGAACACATATAATTCATAAATACACACATAGGATACACAAATGCGCACAAAATTCACAAATGCACACACAAAATTTAAAAAGCTTGAAGATTCAGAAATGCATACAAAATTCAGAAATGCACACAAAATTCAGAAATACACACACAATTCAGAAATGCCAACAATATTTACAAATGCACTCAAGATTCACAAATGCACAGGACAAGATTCAGAAAATGTATTTCTGATGCACACACACATATATCTGGATTTACAAATTGCTTGCGGTTTGTGAACTTCACTGCATTCACTGCTTTTTTTTTTTTTAACAGGGAATGATCTGCAACCAATCAGATATCTCCCTTGTTTTAGTCAATCATAAGAATGCACCCCACGTGGGGTATTGTTTACATATAAGCCAATCAGCGAACGACTCACTTTCCTCAGCAAACAACTCACTTTCCTCACGCAGCGAACGACTTCCTTTCCTCAGCGAACGACTCACTTACCTCACGCAGCCGGCGACCCACTTTGCGCAGCCAGGCACCCACTTTGCGCAGCAGGAGACTCACTTTCCGCAGCCGTAGAGTCACTTTCCTCTCTCAGCGAACGACTCACTTTCCTCATCGAATGATTCACTTTTCTCACGAGTCACGCAGCAAACGACTCACTTTCCTCACGCAGCGAATGACTCACTTTCTTCACGCAGCGAACGACTCACTTTCCTCCGCGAACTATTCAGTTTCCTCATGCAGCGAAGTTGGGCGAACGATTCACTTTCCTCATGCAGCGATCAACTCTCTTTCCTCAGCGAATGACTATCTTTCCTCACGCAGCCGGCAACTCACTTTGCGCAGCCAGAGACCCACTTTTCGCAGCCGGAGAGTCACTTTCCTCTCGCAGCGGACCACTGACTCTCTCTTCATGTAGGGACCAATTATTATTAAGTGACTTCTATATTGCATCCAAAAGAATATTTAGATCTATTTAAATATTCAAAAAGGTGTAAAAAAAAAAAATGTTTTCCTTTCATTAAAATATTTCAATAAAATGAAATAATTGCCTAATGCCAATTTATGAATCCATGGTTAACTTTTTTTCTGCAGTCACTGGCCTATATGTATTGATACATTTTTAAATTTATATTTTGTAAAAAATAAACCTGAATTGTAATCTAAACATCTGTATTTTCATACAATTTCATAAATAAGTAGGCTATAATATGCTGCACCACAGGCATATCCGCTGTGTGAACGCGTTCATGTGATGGGCTCAAGTAAACAATCAGTGTTGGGTATAGTTACTTTGGAAAGTAGTTAGTTAAGTTACAACGTTACCATCAATTAAAAGTAATCAGTTATGATACAGCGTTACCTATTCATAAAAGTAACGCGTTAGAGTACTCATGCGTTACCAAAAATTAAAAGCAGTTAGCAGCGGCTCACACACGACACACGACAGACACAGCCCCCGGCCCCTTTAAATGCACCTAGAAGTCGTGACTCCCGACAATGAATTACGTCATTCATCCGACTAAATTAACACTGCAGGATTACAATAACAGGAAAGACAGTCAGCAATACGCTATTCCACATGGCGTTTTATTTATTTATTATCACAGAACATATTATTAATCAAAATTCGCACCTACCCAGCCAGGGTAGCCTAGGCTACTGTATATTATGAGCACCACAAGATAACTCCTGATTTTTCTTTAACTTTACATAATGCAGTTATCAAAGTACAAGTATGCTTACTTGTAAACACAACCTTAAACAGGCTTGCAGATTTAAATCCATTTAGAAATGATGAACAACCAGCCAGCCAACGATCTAACAGAAATTAACAGCTGCCTGTCAAACAAAAATGATAACAAACCGAATTAAATCCTTCACTGCCACACAGGCAAATGACAAATCGCTTAATAGGCGAACTAATTATTATTAAAGTGTCACTCACAGTCACAAGCCTCTTACATTTACTCTTCAAAGTAGTGATTAAAACGTAGCAGAAGCAGATTTTCGAAACGTTTGTCCGACAGTCGATTTCTTTTTCGTTGACAAATTGAAAATAATGTGCGTACTTCCATAAACCAAACGCTGTCCTGTCTGCTATCTTGCCGGGAGTTCGAAAAAAAAAAAAAACCCACACACACACACAGGGTCAGGCACAGGGCACAGACGTATCACAGCCATTGACTTTACGATCACAGAGCTTCGGCTCCGCTGATACATCCACAGGTGGCACAGTAGACCTAGGCATACTGTCTGACAAAAAGCAGGCTGCTCTATAATATGGTCGAGCTAAGTCAGGGGAGTCTCAAAATTCACACACAAATGCAGTGAAGTTCAAAGAACGCAAGCAGTTTGTAAATCAAGATATATGTGTGTGTGCATCAGAAATAGATTTCTGAATCTTGTCCTGTGCATTTGTGAATCTTGAGTGCATTTGTAAATGTTGTTGGCATTTCTGAATTGTGTGTGTATTTCTGAAATTTGTGTGCATTTCTGAATTTTGTATGCATTTGTGAATCTTCTGTGCTTTTTAAATTGTGTGTGTGCATTTGGAAATTTTGTGCGCATTTGTGTAAAGTTGTGTAGTGTATTCTGGCTGTGAGTAATGTTAACCAATATAACAAATAATAGAGTGATCATTTTAAAATAATATAGTTAATAGATCCGAAATAGTTAAGTTAAAATTTAAAGTTAAATGTTATGTTTTAAAGACAGGGAGTACAGAGATACACTTTTAAAACATGTATTCCACAAGTCATTTAAACTATTGATTCAGTTTTGTTCAAATGCTGTGGCTATGCTGTGAAAAACTGTGGTTGTAAGACACATGACTAGAAATGTCAAATCTGCTGATAAGTCATGTGAATGCAGCAAAGAGGTCACTTGACCCAAAAAGTTTCTTTGACTATGTTTGTTTGATATGTAATCACTTTCTTTCAAGAAAAAACTTGTTTACCTTTCTTGTAGGGAACCATGTTTATTGGCATTGTACTATTGACACCAGTACAACATGTGTTCCTTGTCCCGAATCAACTTACACAGATGAACCCAATGGACTCACAAAATGTTTTTCCTGCACTGTGTGTGATACAGGTGTGTGCCCATTAACTGATGGTAAAGAGATATAAACCCATAATAAGGAGGTGCTGTCTAATGTATTTACACTTTCAATATGATGAGTTGCTTTGTTTTTGTGTCCACAGTCCAACACTTAAAAGTGAAAAAGGCCTGTACACGCTCTGCAGATACAATTTGTGAGCCTCAGGAAGGATTCTATTGCATTAAACTAAATAAAGACGCATGTGCATTAGCAGTGGAACACACTGAATGTGAACCTGGACAATATATCAAACAAACAGGTGAGTGGATATATTCTCAATTGTAGAATTTTATAAACAGGGACAAAATGCATGCAAAAGGTGTTAATGTGTTTAACCCTAGTAATTGCAACAATAAAGCAGTTTAATGACATTTTATATTTTACAGGAACAGCATTTACTGATACTGTATGTGCAGGCTGCACAGATGGAACTTATTCAAATGGCTCTCTGACAGCCTGCTTACCACATACAAAGTGAGAAGTGTCCACAGATCATTTAAAGTGTCCACAATTTAAAGATTACTAACTAAACTAAAACTGGATATACTAATATTACTTAATTAAATCTCTTCAGGTGTGATACTAAGGGACTTACTGAAATAAAAGCAGGAACATCGTCCTCTGATGCTGAATGTGAGAAAGCGAATTCAGTTGGTCTCATAGTTGGAGTCACTACAGTTCTTGTAGCTGTTGTGGCTGTGGCTATTATATCAGCATACATCATATACAGAAAACATAAAGCAAGGCGTTCTAAGAAATGTAAGAACTAAATTCTTATTTTAAAATTGCATTAAATGCTTATTTTAACGTTACTATAATTAACAGCAGTACTAATACTTTTTATTTAGCAGGTGAATGTCGCACCCCACAAGAAGCAACTGAGGATGATGAAACAGTAAGTGAATATCTGAACAGTTCTTTATTAACACAGTCAAACATTTCAAATATGATTGTAATAGGAAGCACCTTACTATAATATTGATGTAGTCTTCAATCTAAAAGTACATAAAGCTTCACTTTATTTTTTTATTTTAAAGACGTTTCAGACTCCGCTGAACCTACTTTGATAAACCAGTGTTAACAGGTAAGAGCCAACAGCTGATCAATTGGATCTTTATATTATAATGTTTAGACTGCTCACATTAAACTTGCTGTGTAGTTCTTCCTTTGAAAACGTGCTTTCTAGTAAATGTCCCAGAATATCCAAATGACAACCATTTATTTTTCAGTACTGATTTTCCTTAAAAAAATTCAGAAACTAAAGACATTACTACTATAGAGTGCATTAAATTGACTAGGGACAATTAACTATAAATTATTATATTATATATATTATATTATAATTATTAATGAAATATTGTTCATGTTATTATTTTCAGACATTGTTGTCTAGGCTAGTGAGGGGAGAAGCTTTTCTAAACTCTGAATAAATTGAATCATGTGCTTTGCGAAATGATTTGTTCTTTCAATTCACTTGAAGCAGCACATTCTGGTGGCACCTATAGTGAAACCAACATAAGGAGAACACCAGTGTGTAATGACACCTTTAGCAAATTGTTAAAGTTTTCATAAAGTATAATCTATCAAATCATTAAATATCTTAAAACATTAAGTATATTTTTTTTGTGTTTTTTATTTGTTTTTAGTGTTTGTGTTTTTTGAGAGGGCTTGCTATCAGGCCAATTTGAGAGAAGGCCTATATAACATCATCTATTTTTCCAAATATGACTCTCATTAAAACTGAGCCTAAATTATAAAGATTACTGATCAGTTAAAACCATATTTCTGCTTCATTGGTCAACAAGATCAACTACCTTTGTGAACCATCAAAATGTACAAATCTAGCTTTTTCACTACTAGAACCTGTCATTGCTTGATCTGTGTTCACTTAAATGATACAGTACAGTAAAATTAAATGGCATTGTGGGGGGAAAAAATGTATTACACAGGTCAATTTTGTGTTATTCATGCAGGACATACAGGACTTTTTACAGATTATGAGGAAAAAATGGCTTAAGCACATCAGTGGATCAAAGGATTAATTATGTTTTTCTTTCCACAGAATCGCAACATGTTTTCTTCTCCACTAAAAAACAGAAAAGTGTGTGCTGACATCAGGGACCCTTATAGTGTTAAAGTGTATGTTGATTTTATGAATACTGTTTTTAAATTTAAATAATAAAACTTAAAATGATGACCTCATGTTTATCAGCCATTTGTCCCAAAGAAATCAGTGACCAGCTTCTATCTGCAATGTAAATCCACAATGTAGTTTTCTCTGGAGAGTGACCATGGATACACTGATTCTAACATCAACTGCAATCAAGAGAATATGGCAAGATAACTTTTTTTTTTTTTCTTTGTGAAATGCAATATCATACTGTGTTCATCATAATTAAGGCCCTTCCCCAAATGACACCTCATGTGCACTTCCGGTCTTGTGGACTTATAATGGTTGAACACAAAAGAAGATATTTGGAAGAATGTTTGTAACCAAACAGATCTCAGTCCCCACTGACTACCATAGTATATATTTTTTTCCTACTATGGAAGTCAATGGGGACCGAGATCTGTTTGATTCTGTTTCATTCTTCCAAATATCTTCCTTTGTGTTCAACAGAACAAAGAAACTCATACAGGTTTGGAACAACTTGAGGGTGAGTAAACGATGATAGAATTTTCTTTTTTGGGTGAACTATCCCTTTAAGGCCACGTTTACTACATTTTATCTTTACTGAAGCGTTAACATCGGTTATTCAAAATGGAGGTTTAAAAAGACATGGATAAACATGGTGGGGTTTTTACAAGTCGTACGACATGAGCTATTGCTTTTTCTTCTTTTTGGTAAGAGCTGTGTGAACTGGTTGTGTTGAACTCTGAAAAGTAAAAACGCCATTAAAGTAAGACAAATCTTACAATATGGGAGGTCTGGCGATAAATCAAAAGTGAAAGTTAAACACGTTAAATAGTCTTTTTTAATTATTATTTGTACATGAAATCATATAAGTTTTGAATGGCGCAATTGGTACTAAAACTGGAGCATTCTTGTTCCTAACAGTTCTTCGTACACAGTTCGCATTCGGAAAAGCTTGTGGCCAGACTGAATATAAATCATCTGCTGGAGAATGTTGCCCCATGTGCAATATTGGTAGGTTCACTAATCATTAAGCACATTTTAAATAAGCGATACTAACATTGATAGTTTTACAACGTACAACATTATTATTATTTTTTTTTATTCTATTTCAAAAGATACCTAAAATCTGTAGTTACATGTTCACCGGATGTAAGGGGCACTTTGTGAGTGACGCAGTTTAAATACACTTGTTTCTTTTGTGATAAAGCTGTCTGCACTGGAAAATTAATTTAATTTAATTTGTTTTTTCGTAAATGATATTCAATATATATATATTACTAGTTTGATTACAATTTAATATCAATATAGGCTGAAAATGTAAGATAAATATTAGTATGCAATTGTATAAATAATCAGTGTTTATTCTATTTTTATGCAATTTCCCCCTTAAATACATCAAGATAAAAGTTATTCACCTCTGCATTCGTTGCTGAAATCCGACCTTGAGCTGACGGCAGATCACTTGTTGTTCTTCTGGGTAATATCCCCGCATTGAGCATCTTCCTTCATTTGGGCGAGGGTTGTATCTTCTTCCTGTGCCCATCCCTGCTCTGTATGTTACTTAAAACGCCAATCAAATAACCTGTCAAAAGCTTCGACTTGATGATTTATTTTTACATCAACCACAACATCTCAGATGAACGTACGCAGAACTTGCTTCTTTGTTAAGGTTGATGGTGAAGCACGTGTGTTATTTATAAGGCTCCATTTTAAGCATAGGGTCAGAGTAAACGTGTTTTGCATAGCCAATTGTCAGCATGCCTTGCTTACGGCAGGTGACAGTTTATTACACTTGTTAAATCACTTTTAACAGTATTATATGCATTATTTCCTTACATGTCTGGTCTGGTGTCTTCCAACCCCAAGATCAAGAAGTAAATAACTGTTACTTTATGTGTTGTTTGTAGGATCAGTTGTTCACCGTGACTGTAGTGGGGACTTTAGTACCACGTGCAAACCCTGCACTCCAGGAACATTCATAAGTGAGCCTAATGGTCTTCCTAAATGTTTCACATGCAGAAACTGTGTTGAAAGTATGTGTTTTTTATGTTTGTTTGTTTTTAATCTTTGTGTCATTTTCTTGTATTACTTCTGTATGTATTACTGTCCTCCTTTAGGTCAAGGCCTTTACATCCGGCATAAATGCACTACAATACAAGATACCATCTGTGGTATACTTGATGAATATTACTGCATTGATTACTCAAATTTACAGTGTAGTCACGCTCAAAAACACAGTGTTTGCAAACCAGGACAAGAAACAAAAACACCAGGTATTGTTTCAGAATACTTAAAAGAATATTTGTATATATTCCTGTAATAAAATTCATACATTTTTTCATGATTTAATGTTCAAAGGTATGGTTCGCCCAAACAGGTGAATTTAAGAACACTCTCGGTGTCTGCCTTACAGGAACAAAGACATCAGATGCAGTATGTGTGGACTGCCCTCATGGGTTTTATTCTCCATCAGGTCTGAACTGCACCAAATGGACTGAGTAAGTGAAATATGATTTGTACTTCCTGCAGTATTTGGAATTTTATCTGTTTTTAATGATGTTTATTTTTTCTCAGTTGTTCAGCTAGGAATGAAATTGAGACGGAAAATGGCAGCTCTGTTAAAGATGTCACATGCACAACGAAAAGGCGGGAAAGATATGGTCTCATTTTTGCAATAGTCTTAACATCATTATTCTACATAATTCTATACATTGCCCCACAGAGCACAAGTAAGTAAATGCAGGATTAATCTGAGTTTTAAAAAAAAAAAAAAATCACACAGTGCAATCAGAATGGTTTGATTAACTAACCCTGGTAGCAAATAACTAAGTAATGGTGGTTTTACTGGTTATTATTAAAATGAAAGATTATAATGAATTAATTAATTGAATCATTATTAAATGTCTTGTGATTAAAATTATGTGATCTTGTTTGTATTGAGATCAGCCTAATACATTTTATTTAAAAAGTCTTTAACAAGATTAGTTATTGTCATTAACTTTGTTAGTAGGGTAATAAATGTTAATACATTTAATGTTATACATAAAAAATAAAAATAAATTAAATGGCAATACACAATATACCCACAATTTAAGTGTTATTTTAAGAATTAGTTTCTGGCGGGGGGATTCTGCTACAGAATGTACTAATTATGTTTGCGTTTATTGCAGTATTGTACTATAATCACCACAAATAATATATCTCTTTTTTATGTTTTATAGGTTGTAAACTTAAAGTAAGTTATTTTTTATTAAAAAAAGAATGTAATATTTGATGCTGCATTTTTCAACAATTTAATTTAGGTCAATCCCCTTCTACTATTGAACTATGTATATTATTCTTCACACGTTTAATTATTAAAAAATAATTTGCTCTGTTATAAGTTCTTTGAGTTTATGAAAGTCTTGAAAAGTTAATGAAAATGATTTTCCTTGATATTGACTGATGTTGGTTTTTGTTACACTCAACAGTATCCTATTGAAGAAACAAATCCTGCAGCCCAAGACAACACAGCACAACCCAAAAACAACACACTGCAAGAGGTAATAACTAGTCATTCAGGTGAAAAAGTTATAAAAAAAAAACTAATATATGTACATCTTGTTTGTTTACAGGGATAAACACTTAGGAACAAGTTGCTTCCCAAGAATCTGTCACACCACCTGATGGTTCTCTAGAAACCCACTTATTATAGAAGTGTGACATTGCATTCTTCTCCGTCTGCTGTGACCTTGTCGTGGTGGAGAAGCTTGAGTTCTTCCAGCACCTTGAGAACTGTGAGAGCATGTTAACCACACCAGTGTAATCACATCTAGGAGGACAAACTAACATCAAGCACCTATACAGACCTAGGGCCTGTTCTTCGTACGTCGCTTATTACATCTGAGATCAAATGACACATCCAAGATGATATCATCATGCTAATCATGATCCGGCTAATTGGGTTCTTCAAACACACCTGTTGTGTATGATTAGTATCGCTGGATTGAGTTATCTGAGATAATTGCGCGTTCATGTGTTGGCTTAAAAGGGGATATGTATCGATACTCGAAACCATGATCAGCAGTGCATCGATTGGCTGGTGGCAAGACGGGAATGTAATGACGTCATATAATTTAAAACGACACCTGACGAAAAACTTGACAAATTTCTGGACTTTTATAAGGAAACAGCCAAGCAAACAAAACTACATAAATGTTATAATAGATACATGAAACAGCTAATAGATACATGTTTTTATTTTATTAGAAAATTTTTCCATGACTCCCAATTATTTAGATTCGCAATTAATAATAGTTGTGCAGTCTTTACATTTTTATTTGAATGTAGAAATTAATCTATTCATTTCAATTTATATTTGGACAGATTTGTTACGTGACAGCATTAATGAAAGTTTCTTAAGGGTCAATATCATGTTATCTGCATCTCCTGCGCTCCATCAAGCCACTCTTATAATAGCAGTCATCACTCAAAATAATGCACGACTCTATTATCTGAATAGCGTGTGTAAGACTCTAATACAATTATGTATGTATGTATGTAAGTAATAATTTTATGACAAATAAATATTTCAGTGAGTAAAACTGGCTGTCTATAGTAGGCTGTTATGGACTACACAGCATTAATATATTATTTTTAAATAATTTTTTTAATGATTATTATTTTAAATTATTGTCCCTGGATCAGTACGATACTCTTGTAATAAAGTAGCGGTGGTGGCAGACATATTTTGAGTATCAGTTCTGGTTGAAAAGAAGCGATCTAATCCTGTTTACATGAAATAAGCCTGCTTGCTATGACAGCCTGTTGCTATGACAGCAACTCCGGGATGAGCTTCGAAGAACCAAACAATCCAACATCACGCCAAATCGTCAACATTTAAATCCAGCTAACTGAGTTAGCGACGTACGAAGAACGGGCCCCTACTTATCCCTGACACAACAACAAATAGACTGCATTTGAAATACCATACTGTAAGAAGATCAACTACTTCTGTCCGGAGAACAGGGCTAATGCAAACCTTTTCTCAGTGACTGTTTACAAAGGTTGTATTTCGTAGTCAACGTCTAGACAGCTAAAAGTGATTGATAAAACAACTAAAATGGAAAATGTCACATGCACAAGTATCAGCTTACAAATCAGCCTAAATTGTACAAAAGTTTTAATCTATATAAGCACTATGTATTGTTGCATATTGTAACAATGGTGGCCTTAATATTTGACCTTATTTGAACATTAACAAGAAGTTGTTGACAAGAGTTATCTTCAGCTTTGTACAGTTTGTGCTGATCATTAATGTTATGAAAGCAGTGTTGGTAAAACTGCTTTAACTGTATTTTAATGTTTATGATGACCGTTCTTAAGCATTCATTCCAATTCTGTGTTTTTGTATTGACTTTTTTAAAGATTGTATTTTTATGTACGTGCACTACATCTAATTATCTAATGTTGTGGTTTGTTGCATCATGTTCCAGGGACAAACGAAAAATGACCTTACATTTTTAGGAAAAAATGAGCAGACATTTCAGTGGCCACATTTACCACTATCACACAGCACAGTTAAAGCATTAGGTCAAATGGTAACACTTTAGAATACTGTTTCTTACTTACTACATAACTATTAAGGAATTATTGAAGAACTAACAGGTTCATTAACACTCACTACTGTTAACTACTAAGAAAGATGTGTTATTTTATGATTATGTTAAGTAACAGTTAGCTAATCAGTAACTAATATATTCTGTCATACCTCCTGAAGAACTACTAATTATCTAATATTTAAGGTTCAAGAAAAATAACTATGAGGACTCGGAAAACCGACAGGTCTCAGACGTAAAGGACTCAGGTGGAGTTTCACGTTGTCCCACCCCATGTGACGTCACACACAAATGCCATATTATATTTTAACAGTTTTATTCAAATGTTACACTTATGAAGTTATATATGGACGAGAACATGCATTTCGAGAGTCTTGTGTGCATGTTTTAAAAGTTAGTTAGCCATATTCCAAATCATTCCCCCAATCTGGCCACTTTAAATGCAAAATGAGTGGATCTTAAATCAGTTGTGGAACAAAATCCCTTTAAAGGCGACTTTCATTCATTTAATTCTACTCACACTGATTTCCTCTGATATTCCTTATTCATCATTGGGTGCTTCAGTAACTCTTACAGTGATTGATTTTAATGTAATATTTCCAATACATGTGAATAACAGAAAAGAACATGTGTTACATCACAAAACATGCTGTGCACATAACAAATAAAAGGTTTATGGCAAATCCAGCGTTTAATGTTCATTTTCAAATAATTTGCACCATTAGGAATCTGATAAAACTTCTGGCATGTTCTGTGTTACAAGCAGTGTGATACAGCATGACAGCGGAGCTGAACATGGGTTTATACATTTAGAGGCCAAGAATTAAAAAAGTAAACAATTACAATTCTGACCCAAGCAACTTTAACGGATCTGAAGCATGAAATTGGAACTCTGCAAATAACAAGCAAGAATGCAAGCAACATTTTCATAAAGTTTAATATTTGTGGATGACTATAAAAAAATAGAATAATTGAACAAGCATGTTCATTTTTCAAAATGTAGAATATTTACTCGGTTCTTGATTTTAAAAAGTTTCAACTAGGCAGCAAACAAGGTTTCCCAAAAGTGCATTGAATTATTATGGAATATAAATTATTTCTGAATAATTTTAATTACTTACTGAATATGTAATGCTAAAACTACAAATTTAATTCAGAAAACAAAGTATTGATAAAGGCACATAAATCATTCAAAGATGTGAAAAATTAAATGACATCTTAAGTTACTTAAATGTATTACAAACAACAATAAGAAAAGTACAGTGCTTAAGAAGGCAAAGACTGAATAAAACGTATAACGACACTGAGATCTCGCAAACATTAAAAAGGGAAAAAGAGTAAATAAACTGTAAAAACTATATACATTTTTTTCTTGTACAGTAATAGGTGGTATTCCCATTCATATTCAGGGTCATGCAGTGTAGAGTCTTTGAAGTCATTTAAACAGTAAGAGACATGACTAAATGTTCATGCTTTGCATCCGCTCCAGCGCAGCCTCCTTCTCCTTCAGGAGATCCTTCAAACGTTTGATTCTCTCACGCCGTTTTATCTCCTCAGCATCCAGCGTCTCCAACGTGTACAGTGACTGTGTTGGAAATTTGTCTATTTTGTGACCCTGCTGTTTCTTAGAGAGGGACATGCTGGGGTTGTCTGATGCTGTTTGCACCTGGCTGGTGTCTTGCTGTGGCGTTTCAGCATCTGTGTTGATGCTTGTCATGTTACCACATTCTGTTCTGATTGAGGACAGTTCAGTCTGGTTGTTGTGGTCCTGTAAACTGGATAAAGAGGGAGCACTTGAACACATATTCATTGAACTCTTAGGTGAGGAGATGCTGTGTGACGCGTCACTAGTAGAGCTTTCTAACAGAGATATGTCTTGACATGGATTTCCAGAAGACCGTTTCTTCCCTGCTTTCTTAACAAGACCTTTATTTTGTGGTTGAAGTTTGTGAGATTGGTGAGTCTCTCCTGGGGTTTTATTCAAGCAGCTTCTTCTTTTCGATTTGTGTGATTCAGCAACAGTATATGGATTCGGTCTGTCTTGTGAATGGAGGGATGAAGTGTTTTCAAAAGCCCCTAAAACAGTCCCACAAGGACAGGCCGTACACACCCTAACCTTAATAGAGCGCGGTGAGGTCTTCCTTAGAGAGGAAGGGGGAATAGGATGACTCAAAGTCCATTTTGCGTTTGGTTTGTTTGAGGGAGTAAGATCGCATGTGTTACCAGTAAAATCAGCTGGTATTTCAGAGAACATGTGAACCTTATCAGTTTTCGATTCTGTTGGTAAACAGACCTCTTCTTGACAAGCCAAACTGTTTTCCATGGGAACAACTGAACATTTTGAGGCAGGTGAAATGTGTGTGGAGTTTAGGGAGGGAATATCTTGACTCCCATCCTGTTCCAGCTTTTTTCTTTTGACCTTCAGGCCTTCATCCTCCTCGGTTTTTGTGTAGGGAACCTAGCAATTGAACAAAGTGGCATGAAATAATTCAATGCTGTTACTCCCACAGTATCTCCTGATAAAACAAGTGAAAAAAAAAATCCAAGGACAAACAAGCTAGAGCTGTCTTTAACTTACGAAAAAAATTAATTCACTTTTATTTTTATATTTCAAGTTTTAATTTTACCTTACATTTCAGATTGTTTTGTATTTTTGTCCTTCGTTTTTTTTAACGTCTGTTTAGCTTTATTTTTATTTTAGCTTTAATCATTTTAACATTTTCATTTAGTCACCAAGGCATCATTTCTATTTTTTTTTCTTCCATTTTTTAGATTTTCACCTAATATTCATATTTTAATTGAATTCCGCTTTACAATTACTAAAAAGATCTTTAGTATTAGGTTAACAAAAACACTGATTCAGAAATATATTATATAAATATATAATACTGTGTATTACTTCTGTAATACACAGTGGGTCTGATAAACGCTGCTGTAGGAAATATGTACATGCTCTGTACATTATGACACAATTTGGAAGCGTGAATATGCAACTTGCCTTCATCATTTGCTGTATTTTTGACTGTATTTTTGACTCCTGGATCACTTTACGAAGACCATCTAATGTGAATTTGTTTATTAAAAGTCTCTCTGAAAGTAGATCTGGCTTCACACTCAGTTTTGTTCTTTGCAAGCATATTTGTACATCAGAGGTGATGCCAAATTCTTTTCTTAGCTGACAGTCACTCTTGGGTTGACTCTTTTCAAAGGGCTGTGACAGAAGAGAGAAGAATGCATTAATTGTCAGCCTAGTAAAAGTTGTTAATTAATGACAGCTCACATAAAACAGGTTTACATTACCTTTTCAGTATTATCAGTGGCTTGAACACAGACACTCTGAGGTGGTTCCAGAATGCTGACAGTTTCAGCAACATCTACATCATCTTGACATCTCATCTCAGGTGGACTTCCACTCTCCAAGTCTTTATCTGCCTCCATATTCACATTTTCAGACAGCCAGCTCAAACCCCTTTCAGCTCGTACATTTCCCTCGACCTGCTCATCCATCATCTCATCACTTGTTTTGGACGCAGGATTATTGGGACCACCATCTTTTTCCATTTCAGCGCGTGCCAGTTTTTCCCCTTTGCTATGAGAGACAGACTTTGCATTTATCTCCGCATGTTGAACTTTCTCACATTTGTTCTGAGAGGCAGCTCTCTCCACTTTATCACCAACATGAGTCTCAGACTTGGGTGGAATATACGACACAAATATTACATTAGAGTCTTCATCGCTCTCATCCACCTCTGTTTGACTCGGTGTGGGCAAATTTCCCGGAGCACCTCCCAGACACGTGGACATCTCCTCCTCGTCATCACAGAGATCAATGATTTCACTTACATTTAGTTTTGGGTCTTGCTTAGGAGAGCTTGAGCCCAGAGCGGAGCTGGCAGGCAGGGCAGGAGAGGTGCTGACAACCCCCCTCTTACCACCTTCACTGATCATCACGTCCTTGGCAATCTGCGAATTTTTCTTTGCCACAAAGTAGACCTTCCCATTGCACATGACCAGAGCATTGTCTTTCCCTGGGGTGATCTTTTCGTGGCTGGCCTGAGGAGGAGTGGGTTTGCTTAGCGCGATTTCATTTACCGTCCCGACTGAGTTGAAATGCTTAACTGCATTCATGATGTCAGAGCTGACATTCGGTGTCGATACAGGAATAAGACAAGGAGCGGATACACCCGTTCCCTCCTGGACGACCCATTTAATGGGAGTGTTCACTTCTTCATTCGTTTTAGGAACACTAACAGGTGCAGGGAGATTTTGAAACAGGGTCTCCTGTATTTGACTTGGCTTTGTAACCGAAACCACTTGCTGGTCAGAATTTAGCTTGACAGAGTTCACAGGGGAAACAAACACAACAGTTGGCGGACCCTTTTCGATGTTACTCACAGAGTTCATTATCCGGCATTTGATGGACTGTGGGAGCGCCGTGGCTGGCAGGGTCCTGACTTTAGCATTTGCAGGGATCTGCAGGAAATGACCGTTTGGGAGAACGGGTGACTTAACTGTAACAGGCAACGTTTGCACCGCAGCCATGACCCGTCCGTTGGGCTGAGGAGGTAGCTGGACTGAATACTGGGAAGCCGAGGGTGTTGAAAGAGGAACGTGCACTGGCTTTGGATTGTGAATAATGAGGTTATTAGCTCCACCGTGCAGAGTTTTAATGGCGTTAGACACAGTTCTGACCTGCGGCAGGGTTTTCAGGACATACCGTTCATCTGCTATGGGCTGAAGGGAGGGAAGCCGAGTCTGTGTTTGATATGAAGAGGCAGCAGGTGCATGAATGGGTTTTACATTGGATTTCAGTTGTAGATCCACACGGTCTCTTTCTGTACTAAACGGTGTCTGATAAAAATGTCCGTTTACTTTCTGAACAGGAATCAACTTCATGACATTTTTCCCATCGGGTCCCACCGCAGGCATTGCTTGGTAATAGACTCCTGTTCCACTGAAAGATGAAGAAAAAATTTACATCAAAATTAGCTTTAAAAGCTAATGTGTATACACACACACACACACACATACACACATACACACACACACATACACATACACACACAAACAATGCTGTTTGTTTGGTATCAGTAAGATTTGTAATGTTTGTTAAAAAAGTCTATTCTGTTGCTGCATTTATTTGATCAGAAATATAGAAAAAAACAGTAATATTGTGAAATATTTTGGTAATTAAATAAAGGTTTTCTATTTTAATATACTTTGAAATGTTTTTTTTTTTTTTTTATTCCTGTGATGCAAAGCTGAATTTTCATCAGCATCATTACTCCAGTCTTCAGTGTCACATGATCCTTCAGAATCATTCTGATATGCTGATTTATTATCAGTGCTGGAAACAGTTGGACTGCCTAATATTTTTGGAATTTGCGAAGCTAAAAAGTTAAAAAGAACAGCATTTATTCAAAACAGAAATATTTTGTAACAATATACACTACCGTTCAAAAGTTTGGGGTCTTTTTTTAGCAAAATGAATGCTTTTATTCAGCAAGATTGTGTTAAATTGATTCATCAAATAATCCTGAAAAAAGTGTCACAGGTTCCAAAAAAATATTAAGCAGCACAACAGTTTTCAATATTGATAATAAATCAACATATCAGAATGATTTCAGAAAGATCATGTGACACTGAAGACTGGAGTAATGTTGAAAAATTCAGCTTTTCATCACAGGAATAAATTATAGTAAACCATTATTTTAAATGACAGTAATATTTCCTCATAATAAAGTTTTTTTTCTGTACATCTGATCAAATAACTGCAGTCATGATGAGCAGGAGAGACTTCTTTACAAAAACATTACAAAATCTTACTGATCCCAAACTTTTCAACAACAGTGTGTATACATGTATATTTCTACAAACAGTTACATAATGAATTATTTTACATTTAAAATTAAATGTACATTTATGCATTTAGCAGATGCTTTTATCCAAAGAGACTTACAGCGCATTCAGTTTTCAACATTTATAATAACAAGAAATGTTTCTTGACTTCCAAATTATCAGATTAGAATGATTTCTGAATGATCATGCAACACTGAAGACTTTCTAGAAATAAAACCCACCTTAAAATACAAAACCACGGTTTATATTGTATTATTATTATTATTATTATTATTATTTCAAATAAATTAATCTTTAGAAAGCATAAGACACTTATTCCAAAAAACATCTTATGAATCCCAAACTTGTGAAAAATAATTTACAATTTGGTTTGCATTATTTAGAAATGTTTTTCTAAAATGTTTTTTTACCTGTAGAATTATCTGTAACAGACCAATGTCATATTAATTAATGCATTCAATTATTAATAAAAATATGAAAAATAATGGATGGAACACAAAAGTAATGTACGTTACTTCAAATGTCAAGTAAGTTAGCCCAAGTTAATATCTGTGTATAAGTGTAAAACTGTAGACATTAAACATCTTCTTATTATTTATAACACATTTGTCAGTCATCTGTCCACTAATTTACTGTGCATCTTTGTAGAAGAACTCGAGTTTCTAATGAAGTCTTTTTAAAGGCATGTTCGGTTTTGCGCGGTTCTGAGGTAACGTTAACATTTTCGCTGGCGACAACAAGTCACCAAAACACTCGCCATTTTGGACAAGCTAAACGACCGAGCTAGAACACACACGATTGTTAACGCATAGACACAGAGCTGAATAACTTACCCCTCCATCACGAATATCTGCAGGCATCACACCTCAAGAAATATATATTGTAGATATTTTCTTCAACATATCGTTAGATTTTATCCACCTTCTTGAAAACAGTCCTCTTGACTCACACCGGAAATACGCATGTCAAAATAAAAGACACCTGAACCACAAAACGAAGGTAGACAAAAAGAAAAATCAATGCAAAAAATAAAAAAGGAAAGAAAGAAAAATCAATGCAAAAACGAAAAAAAAGATCACGGCAAATAAAATTTAAGGAAAAAGATAGAATAAAAAAATAAACAGAAGCGAACAGAAAGAGAGCAAATGGGTTGAAGAAAGAATGAATGAACGAATGAATGAAACAAAAGAAAAATCAAAGAAATTAAAGAAAAATAAAAAAAAATTATCAAAAGAACAAAAGCACAAGTGAAAGAGAAAGAGCAAATAGGATAGAGACATAAACAATTAAATGAAATATAAGAAACAAGTAAAGAATTAAAACAAAAAGAGCACACATACAGACACAGAATATTTTTTTGGGAAAAAAAAAAGATTACAAATGCAAGATATTGTAAGGCAATATAATATTTCTCAAAGTTTTTTTAAACAATATATTAAGAAGTAATTGTCAATATAATACAGCAAAACTGAATCAGATATCTTATTTACATAAAGGAGAGACAATAACAAGGAAAAAGAAAAAAAGCAGCAGCACAGGTCAGTTCAAAACACTACACAATAAGAGTTGGGGGTACTAGTCATACATACCTGGGATACAAATAAAAAGGGTTTTTTTGGGGTAAGGGCTAAATGTCTGATGGCTTAATAAATTGTGTCTGATAAATTTAATCGCTTTCTCCCTCCTTTATTATATTACAGATATCTGAGGTTGATATAAATGGTTTAGTTCCAAATATTTTTTTAAAGGACACTATACATTTCAGAATATATGTAATCCTTCCAATTGACAAACCAACGGACATGTTGTTGATTCAAAGTATAATGGGTGGCTTTTCCACTTTCTTCCAATACAAAGCTATTAGACTGATGGATCAGCCAAAGCGTCTGCACCTGAGGACAATCCCACATACAGTGTAAAAGTCTTCCGTGATCACCAGCATTTAATGCAAATGTATTGGGTGTTTTGACTAATTTTGTTCAATCTAACTTGGGTAAAATATGTTGTCATAATCCTGTTGTTCTGTTTTAATTTGAGATTACTGTTAATAGTTTGTACCTGAGTTTACACACACACTTCTTGCTGTATGTCTAAAGACATATTTTTAAATCCTCTCTCCAGGAAATCAATTTGGATTCTGAAGAGATATGATTCTAACAATTTATAAAACATTGATATTAAACCTTTAGACTGGGGATAATAAGTTGAATTTTGATAATAAGTTAAATAAGTCTGAATGGGTTTTGGAAGCTAAATAAAGGGGCTTAAAAGGTTATTTAGAGTGATGCCATAGAAGAACCATTTTTGGTTCCACAAAGAACCATTCAGTCAAATGTTCTTTAAAGAACCTTCTCTTTCTTACCTTTTTGTGATCTGAAGAACCTGCTTTTGCTAAAGAACCTTTTGTTATCCAGAATGGTTCTTTCGATCTGAAATTTTTTTTCTGGAAGCATTTAGACAAAAAGGTTCTTCTCTGTCATCGTGAAGCACCTTTATTTTTGTTGATTAGAAGAAGCTCCTAAATTGTAGGCATTTAAATAAGTGTTTCTTGGGGATATCAAACTGTGCTACAATCTCTGCAAAGGACAAGTTATTGTCTTTTTAAAAATCATTTTTTTCAGGAATAAAAGTGGTAGAAAAGCATGAATATCGAATATTCTCAGGGTGCATATATCTCCAAATTTCTAGCAATTCATAAAACAACAGCCAAGAATGGAGTAGCGCTATCTTTACAGGTTCATACCTGTTTTTATAGTCTATGATTTATATGCATAGTTAAACAGTATATATATACAGTACAGACCAAAAGTTTGAACACACCTTCTCACTCAAAGAGTTTTCTCTATTTTCATGACTATGACAATTGTAGCGTCACACTAAGGCATCAAGGGCTATTTGACCAAGAAGGAGAGTGATGAGGTGCTGCGCCAGATGACCTGGCCTCCACAGTCACCGGACCTGAACCCAATCGAGATGGTTTAGGGGTGAGCTGGACCGCAGAGAGAAGGTAAAAGGGCCAACAAGTGCTAAGAATCTCTCGGGGAACTCCTTCAAGACTGTTGGAAGAACATTTCATGTGACTACCTCTTGAAGCTCATCTTGAGAATGCCAAGAGTGTGCAAAGCAGTAATCAAAGCAAAAGGTGGCTACTTTGAGGAACCTAGAATATGACATACTTTCAATTTTTTCCACTTTTTTGTTATGTATATAATACCATATATAGTTCCACATGTGTTAATTCATAGTTTTGATGCCTTCAGTGTGAAATTAATCTACAATTTTCATAATCATGAAAATAAAGAAAACTCTTTGAATGAGGTGTGTCCAAACTTTTGGTCTGTACTGTGTATATATATAAATAAACAAATAAATAAATATATATATATATATATATATATATATATATATATATATATATATATATATATATATATATATATATATATATATATACAGACCAAAAGTTTGGAAACATTACTATTTTTAATGTTTTTGAAAGAGGTTTCTTCTGCTCATCAAGCCTGCATTTATTTGATCAAAAATACAGAAAAAAATGTAATATTGTGATATATTATTACAATTTAAAATAATTGTTTTTAAATTTATTATACTTTAAATTAACATTTATTTCTGTGATGCAAAGCTGAATTTTTAGTATCATTATCACATGATCCTTTAGAAATCACTCTTATATGATGATTCATTATCAAAGTTGGAAACAGTTCTGCTGCTTAATATTTTTTTCAGAACATGTGATACTTTCTTAGGATACTTTGATGAATAAAAAGTTTAAAAAAAGATTTTTTATTTTTATTTATTTTTTAAATAAAATTAATACTTTTATTCAGCAAGGACGTGATACTAAAGAAAATATATTATTAGAATATATATTATTATATATATTTTTAAATTTTGAACCGTTTTAACCTTTTATTCATCAAATATATTAGACAGCAGAACTGTTTCCAACAATCATAATAATCAGAATATTAGAATGTTTTCTAAATGATCATGTGATAGACTGACGTTACATGTGACACTGAAGGCTGGAGTAATGATGCTGAAAATTCAGCTTTGCATCACAGGAATATATATATATATATATTTTTTAAGTATATTCAAATAGAAAACTATTATTTTAAGTTGTAATAATATTTCACAATATTACTGTTTTTTTCTGTATTGATAAAATAAATGCAGGCTTGATGAGCAGAAGAAACTTCTTTCAAAAACATTAAAAATAGTAATGTTTCCAAACTTTTGGTCTGTACTGTGTGTGTGTGTGTGTGTGTGTGTGTGTGTGTATATATATATAATTCATAAATGTAGCTTCTGCTCATGTTTCCTAAATATCTCACTGCAAGGATATAAGCATTTTTAATATACAGAAGAGATTAGTCCATACAAGTAACTGAAGTAACTGATTAGTAACTGAAGACCTGTTTTAGCTCCAGTATAAATCAAATGTAAACATGTTTACTCAGATTCAAAATAATAAGCATCCAAAAATTTGTCTAGGGATTTTTGTACTGCACTGCAGACAAACACATCTACAACCAAATTCTGTTATCAGTCTTGATCCGAGTGTTTACTGAGGGGAAGGGTTTGTACTTCTTCAGCTAAGTCAAGGATGACAAGACGACTTTTCCATGTACACCAGGACAACATTTAACATAACCTCTCTGACTGAAGTGCAAGGATTTCTTTACTCAACTGAAGATATTTAGGAAAATTCTGATCATCAAGACAGGTACAGTACACACATCATAAAACCATAATCTAATTTTATAAATTCAACCATCTATGCGAACTAATCTGATAGTATATAATTTACTTGACAAAAAGTTAGATTAGATCTATTCTTTTAATGTTTTCGAAATGCTACATTAAAACATTGGCTTATTGAATGTTATATATTTTTCTCCATAAACCAGTGACCCGTAGTTCATTACTGAGTGAATACAAGAGAATTTGGAGTGAATATTTATAATGGAGTGGACAGTGACAGTCATTTTATTTGATTGATATTTTCTTGAGAACGTAACATTATATAATTAGAGAAATATTTAGACCGAAAAAAACAGCGTATTTATTTTTCTTTTAGAATGGAAGTAAAGGTGTATGTTGAAGGAGTCCACCGCATAGTTTGTGGAGTCACTGAGAAAACAACATGTCAGGAGGTGGTCATCGTTTTAGCACAGGCACTGGGTAAGTAAATGTCTGGGCCAACATCTCAGAGTTAATTATTCAACAAAACAACCACTAAGTAATCATAAAACAACGAACATGAAGAAAACATAATTACTGATATACAAATACTGAATACTTTTAAGAAGGTGAAATGCTTTTGAAAGCATTAAAGGGTTAGTTCACCCCAAAATAAAAATTCTGTCATGATTTACTCAATCTCATGTTGTCTCAAACCTGTACTTTTTTATTCTGTGGAACATAATAGAAGACATTTTGAAAAATGTCTTAAGTGTTTTTGTTGTTGTTGTCTGAACAATCGAACCAAACTGTCTTCCATTATATGGACAAAAACAGTTCATATCAAAATATTATGTTCCAGATGAAAATTATAAACATTTTGGAATAAAATAAGGGTGAGTAAAACTGTTAGTTAATGTTCTGATTAATAAACAATGTTCTGACTCTCCGAACCATGACAATATTCAATAAATAGTTTGTCCTAGCTTTTACTACTCTGGGCAACGTTTGAAACTTTGTATTGCTAACACCTCTTGTGTTATTGCCTCCTTAAGATTAACTACTTCAACATTTATACTTCGCTTTGGATAAAAACATCTGCATTTGTCCCAAAACAAATATCCCTTTTAATATTGTTGTCACTCTTAGGTCGCACTGGTCGATACACTCTGAGAGAAAAATTCAAAGAATTTGAACGTAATGTGACTCCAGATGAACCTCTCTTGGAATCCTTGGAGAAATATGGTGAGCAAGTGAAGGAGGTGCAGCTCACTTTGAAGCACATTGGTCCATTCCTTGGGGAAGAAACAAACCAGCCCAAAGCCCAAATGAGGCGAGTGGAGGGGACAGGGAGAGTGCGCAGAGGCAGTGGGGCAATTGCCCAACACCGCCAGAGCCTCCCACTGCTATCACACCTCTGCCTCCACTCGGAGCCACCACCCGAGGAACCAAAGGGACCCAGACGGAAGTCACTAACGCTATTGGGGGAAGCATGGGGTTGGCTGGAAAACTTGGCCAGAGGCGGGAAGCAGCAATCAGGACGAGATAAGGGGACAGACAAGGAGGGCAATAAAGGAAATGGGCACACAGATAACACGTCTCTGAGACCAACCAAAAATTCCCTGGCTTCTGGGAAGCTACAAGCAAGAGACAAAAATAGAGTTGCGCTACATCAGCCTTTTATCAGTTGCCTTGGGATCCGTGGGAGATGCACTGATGAGAGTGATGTTTGTGAGAGACGAGAGGAAGAGGAACAGAAAGGGACCAAGGAGGACCTGACAACATTAAATTCAGTTTTTCCTCTGGTCCAAACAATCCATCAAGAGACAGAGAGTGAGGAGATTGTAGAGTTAAGAAGACTAGTTGTCCAACAAGAGGCTAGTCTGCAAGAACTAAATCTCAAAATCAAGTCAACAGACCAGTTGATCCTTGAGCTCGAGCAGCAGCAAGCTACCAGGGACTTCTCCGAGCTGTTACTGGAAGAGGAGGAACAGCTCAAGTTCTGGCTGAATGAACTCAAGGCGGAGGAAGTCTTTGAGAGAGACCTCCAGAGGCAGTTCTTTCAGATAAAAGAGGAAGCTGCTGAGTGCAAAGATAAACTGGAAGAGTACAAACAGAAACTCCAAGCGATGGACTTGAGATACTTACAGCAGCGAACAGAACATGAAACCATCACCGGAGAGAATATCCAAGCAGATGCACAAAAACTTGTCCAAAAAACTGTCAAACAAATACAGATCTCAGCAGACGGATCACATGGAGATAGTAGAACAAAAAGAGTGGTCACAACGTTGGAGTCCAAACTCCCATATGTGCTTGTTTCGGCAAACCAGATATCTAATCCTCCTCCAAGCAGTCCAGAAGATCTGAGGCAATGGTGGACACGATGGTCTCAGAGCCAGAACCCAACATCAGTGACAAAACCGAAGATGCACCGCTCTGAAATCACCATACAGTTAGGAAGCACCAGAGTTTAAGCATTCTGAAACATCTAAACAGCCGATCTTCTAGGTTTCATGGATACCTCATTAATGTCAAATGTCACGAAAGTAAGTAAAGGTGCAAAGGCATGAATATGATGTTTAAAGGTTTGGTACAATATTTTACTGATGAAAAGTTAAACATAATATACCTTTGATTCTCATAAAATGTTTATTTCAATGGTTTCATTCAAGACCATTAACAAAAGTATATAGGAGAACCGTAAAGTTCAACACAAACCCAGGGTGCTCCAGAGAATATTCAAGACAGTAATAGCTCCATATGTCATAAGAAGCACTGCAAAAAGCCTCTATTCATATAATCAAATTTCTCTGCATGTTTTAAAATTTTGCTTATTACATTTCCCCCACTTCTCATGTTCTGCACACATTTGCTTATATTATTCAGGTCCAACCAAGTAAAAGCATACATAGAGTATATTTTAACCCCCAGATAGTGGGGGTGGCGGGTGGTGGTGGGGGGGGGGGGGGGGTGCGGTTGCACACCTGTATTCTATAACTGTGGGGGGTTGGATAGCACACCACCCTATAACTGCTCTTATATTTTGGTGGATGTTTGGGAATAGAAACACCATTTATTTATTTTTTTGTTTGTTTTTAGGCACCTTTTTCTTTATTCATTAGCAGACATTAAGTAGAACACAAAGGGGGAAAAAATTGTAATTACATGTGCAAAGAAAGAAGGGCTATATAAAAAAGACTGCAGGCTACAAGATGCCATTAGGAATTCTGCACTTGCCATAAACAGATGGAGCATGTGAAATCAGGAAAATAACCAAAAATAGTAATTCACATCAAAAACCATACACAATCAGGTTCTGAGCGCAGAGGAAAATTTATTACGTTTTCAGATCCATGTTAAAACCTATGGAATTGGTATGGAAACGCAAGTGAAAAGAACCTCAAAGTCATTCTATTTCTTAGCAGAAAGAGCCTAGCATTATCTCAACTTCACCTGGGTGAAAAAGTCAACATGGGAAGAATTCAAGTGATACAGGAAGAATAAAGTATATATAAATGGAAGTCAAATACAGACAGGCAAAGCTACTCTAAAACAAAAACTCACTCACACAGCAGCAGGTGCAGAATTCCTGGCATTTCAATTTATGCAGAAACGAAAAACAGGTCAAGCAGTGCCCACATCTCAATCAAAGATATGAGAACTATGAAACCCTTTCCCATAACATCCTCTGCATAACCTTACAAGTTTACTTTTTCCAAACATGATGCATACCACACTCACACGCTCGAATAACACGAGGGGTTTTGCTCAAAAAAACAACCACACAAAAATGTCACACATACAATGAGATGAGATTTTTTTTTTGCAAGGGATCCTGACATGAAAGGAATTGTGTGTGCTAATTTTCAAGTCTTGAATTGTGTTTACGGGTGAGAGAGATAAAATGAGAGCGAAAAGAGAAACACAGCTCCCTTCCTCTGCCCTCTGTCTGATTGCTTTTCTACAAGGTGTTTCTTCCATAGTCAGGAGGAGGAAGAGGAGTGAACCGTACTCAGTCAGTAACACCGGGTTGGCGGGTTTTCCTCTCTACATTGAAGCCCTGTAGGAACAAAACAAGTCAATATAAAATGTGTCAATTGTTTTAGGCAATTTTCATGTCTGAAAGTATTCTGGACTGTCCCTTTAGAAGCAAAATCCTTCAATTTTGGTTGGGTAAATATTTTTCAAAATCATGCAAAAAATTGTTTTATTTACTTGGATTCAAGAATCAAGAAGTGGTAAACCGAGATGTAGTTTATTCTTACCTTTGAATTATCTGGGCCACGAGGCTGTCTGATAATGACAAGACGGGGGGCGTTGGTGTCATCAAGAGTGATGCTCTTCAAGCGATTGACCAGTCGGTCAGGTCGAGGTGTTGCTACTGGTTTTGGACCCTCACTGTGTAATAAATAAATAAAAAAACATGGAAAACCTCCCAAAAAGGAATACAAATCTGGTTTGATTAATTAAAAAGATTAAATTAAATATTTTAGCCAATATAAACCAAATATTTAACCACTCAATTTCTTTATATTATGTATGACTCAGATTCATACCCAACAGTCTTACCTGACTCTACGAACATTGCAGGCACTGCATTTGCCTGTCCGCTGGTTCAGGATAACTGAAAACTCCACTTCATCACCGGCCTGGAGCTCCAGGCCATCTTGAACCTCCTTGACGTGGAAAAACAGCTTCTTGCTCTCTCCAACTTCATATGTGATGAAACCAAACTAGGGAGGGAAAAAAAAACATTTTTAGCCAGTGCCTTAATTTAAAAACTACTTTACCACTTTCTTGCATCATTAGGTTTACCTGATCTTTGACGCACTCCACCAGGGCTCTACGCTGAGGGACAATGTTGCAGGCCATCTTTTGTCCTGTCTGGGCCACTGTATACAACTGAAATTTCACCATCTCACCCTTTTGCAGACAGTCACCTTTATTGGCCATACCAACGATGCCGAACGGATAACTCTGACCCTTACTGACTCCTGGTGAAGTGTCTGAGCAAAGAACAGTAGTTAATTACAAACGATCAGAGTTCATGGTCTCTAACATGACTATGAATTACTCCAGATGGATTTTAAAAACACGCAAAAAAAAAAAAAAAAAAAAGCTTGTCACTCACCTTCCTCTGTGATCTCAATAAGGCCTTGATAATCATTCTGAGAGGGGTCCACACTGCGCAAGGGCCGAACCACTTTCCCCAGGAACATGGTATTACTCGCATCCTCTTCTACTCCATTCACTGTCACACAGAGTTATGTTATTTGGATGAACCAATTATTAATGTATTAATGTCAAACCAATAAAAATTCTCTGCATCATACCAGCTGCAACTTTGGTGACCTTCTCAGCACTGATTTTGTTTCCTTTGCCCTTGGAGAGAGTGTACTCCACTGTATCCCCCAGGTCCATGTTATCCACATCCCCACATACCTCACTGCACACAATTCAGAGTAAATCATGATAATCAAAAACTATGAGTCAAAACCTTTCGGGAGACACTTTCATTACCTGTAGTGGAAGAAAATTTCCTGATCATGATTGGCTGTTTCTATGAAGCCGAAGTTATCCTTCAGTGTTGCTATGTATCCCAGAAGCCTATTGGTGCCAGCAGCACGATTAAGGATCTTGAGGGACACAGCACTTTGCTGTCCGGTGCGTTTCACCTCACTGATGGAGAACTCCACCTAGTGGAGACATTGGGATTTACATTAAAACAAATACTCAGGTTGAAAAACTAGCTTATTAATTCAAGGATAAATTCAGCAAGCAAAAGTAACACTGGAGCACAGTGACAGTCTAATGTACCTTGTCTCCAAGCTGTGGGTAAGCGCCTCCCTCCAGGTCTTTAATATAGTAGGGAATAGTGCTCTTCACTCCACTCTCTTCATAAGCAATCGAGCCTTCCTCTGCATCCTGGTGACAACACAAATACACACATTCACATTAAAAACCAACAACATTTACCAACACATCCAGAACTGAGGTGAACTCAGTAGACTGATATACTGTAGACTCATGAGATGAACAGTCAGGATGTACGTCATTTTAAAGGTGACATCAAGGAAATCTGGGGGAAGTCGTGGCCTAGTGGTTAGAGAGTTTAACCCACTTTGGATGGGTTAAATGCAGAGCACGAATTCTGAGTCTGGGTCACCATACTTGGCAGAATGTCATGTGACTTCTGATTTTTTTTCCAGTTTTAAGTTCTATAATCGGGTCCCTAGTGCATCTACCAACCCAGGAAACATGAATAAAAGTAATCCAGTAAGTCTTTTTCTGCAAGCATCTGAAAAAACGAGCGTGTTTTTGTGACGTGGCAAAGGGATCTTTCTATAATATCAACACCCCTTTATATGCTAATTTCCAGTCAACGGCACCGCTCAACAATATACCAGTTCTAATGCCATGGCAAAAGTTTGAGCACAGCATGCAAACTGTTCTATTGTTAGCTGCACAGACAAGCACAGAACACTATTTAAAGTCCCAGCCTCAGCAGAAACAAGAGTGCAGTGGATTCACTTATTTACTGTACATTACCCTGCTGCCACACAGATCTAGCATAAACATGCCATCTCTTTCCCCGGTGTTTATTTTCACAGACACGACAGACAGTTTTTGTAAATCATGTATTTTTAACAAACTTGTGTGTATTTGATAGTTTAAGCACAATAAGCCATGTAAGAGAACTTAGTTTAGTACTCAACATGCCGTTTTTCTTCCAGTGCATGCGATTCAGATTTTTTTTGTCAAGAGTATCTGAGGTACAAGCTGTAAAGAGGGCGGAGAACAGCAGCTTATTTGCATTTCAAAGATACATGCACCAAAACAGCAGGTTTCTACTTCCTCTCAAAATAGGCATTTTCAAAATATAATAAATGATCTATGGGGTATTTTGAGCTGAAATACTATGAGTGCTCCTCAAGATTAAGTAAAGAAATTAGACCTAGTTGTACACTAAATTTATATTTTTTGATTAGTGTCAATGCTGAAGGTTATTTTCAACACTTCAGACTGAAATCACATGAGGACCATGTAAACAAGATTAAGTATCTGGCTACCAGTGGCCATAAATTGTGAAACTTGTAGCTTTGCCTTATAGAATAAATATCCAAAAAGATGCAAAGCATGGGAAAAATTTGTATTCACACAATAAGTAAATAAAGAAACTCAAACATCCAACACATTACAATATTTAGCCATCATGCACACACTTACAAAAGGAGTAAAACTGTTCCAAAACATTGTCAGTCACGGTTTGGAACACATTTGTGCCTTAATTGCGTGAGTGACAGAAAGCGAACCATTATACCCCTCACACAAGAATGCACACACTGAGTGGCACAGCTTGGTTGAGTTGGTTATGGTTAAGAGGTTAACATGTCTGTATGATTTAAAGCTGGTAAATCAATCTCAGCTCATGCCAACAGGCTTCATAACCAAACAGTCAAGGACATACAGATCAAACTGACCTTTTCAACTTTAACCTTAAAAAAAAATAAAAAAAAAGAAGAGAAATATGGAGGATTAGACATCCAGATTTTACTATACTACTCAAAATTACTATAAGTAAAATCTCAATCTGGGTACTTAAATTGTCCCCAATACGTTAAAGATGATGTTATCAGAACAAACATCTAACAGTATAACTGAACAGTCTACACTGTGGAGGAGAGGCAGCATGTAGAAAACAGCAGCCTACCTTGTCTTTTTTCTAATGAAGATGAGCATGGTTACAAAAACAATAAAATAAAATAAAACAAAACAGAAAAAAGGTCAGACAAAAAAATAGTAGCATTTTATAGCACCTCAAAGACTTCTATTGTTTTTTTTGTGTGCTTGTGTCAATTCAGAGACAGACAAGCAGATGCAGGATACAAAAGCAAAATTAAAAACAAAAATACTGAGCAACTAAATTCCTCTATTTATAAACTCACTCTTTATAATTTTGACTGATGGTTCTACACAAAACCCTAACAGATGTGTCCTTCAAGAAGAAACACATTAAAATCAACTGCATATACACTACCTTTCAAAAGTTTGGGATCATTACAGTTTTCTTTATTCAGCAAGGACACACTAATTTGATCACTTAATTTTACAGAAGAAACAATGTTTAAAAATAGTATTTTGAGCTTTCTGTTTCAAGAATCCTGAAAAAAACGTATCACCATTTCCACTAAAATATTTAGTACAATTGTTTTAAATATTGAGAAAAAATGTTTCATGAGCATCAAATCAATATTATAATAATCTTCTGAAGTCTAGTGTAATGACTGCTTTGTCATCATAAGGATTAACTACATTTTAAAACAAATACAAGTTATTTTAAATTGTAACGATTTCACAATATTACAGTTTTACTGCTTTTTGGATCAAATAAATGTAGCCTTGGTGAGCATAAGAAACCTCTTTCAAAACCACCTTGACAATCCCAAACTTCTGAACTGTAGTGTAGATTCAGGAAGTAAAGAATCAGCCTACCTTCTCTTTGCCCTTGCTGGGGCTGGAGTTCTTGTTGGTTGTAGCAGGCACAGCTTCTTTCTCCACAACTCCCATAAAACGCAGCTCAGATTGAGTGTGGAACGACACTGTGCCCTTGGGCAGCTTTTTGATCCGCACTGCATGGTTCCTTTGGGCTGACAGCATGTCCTGATAGAGGAATAAGGGGATGTAAGACCACAACTACAATTTACATACATACTAATATCCAGCAAACAAGATGGCCAAATTACGTTGAACTGTCTAATAGTCCATCAAACATAAACAAGAACACAAAAGTGCTTCTGGTGTGGTGGTGTCTGGGAACTCACAGGGACTACAGTGAATTCCACTTCATCAGAAATGTGCAGCTGGCTCTCTTCCAGAACTTCGCTGAAATGGAAGAACATTCGGGCATCACGGTCCACACATTTGATGAAGCCGAAACCATCACGCATGGCAGCTATCACACCCTGCACAAAAAGACAAGGAGAGAGCCAAAGCCAACATTAGCAAAAAATAAAACATCCTTGCAAGGAACCACAAGTACAAAGTTCTGCAGTCGCACCATTTCACGGGCCTCCTTTGTGAAATGGAAGGTATCGGGGAGGATGTCGATATTTGTGGCTCTCTCCAGTTTGTCACGACGGTCAGTGGATATATTGAACTGGACATGGTCGCCCTCAAGCAGCGTCACTTTGGACTTGCTGTCCTTCTCACCGAATAGCAGCTCTTTGTCAGTGAAATTAATTCTGGCACTGATTCGCCCAGGCAGTGGGTCATTCTGAGAGAGACAGATGAAGTCTTATTCGGATTTAACATCCAAGCAGGATCTATTATGGTAATGTTATCCTGGGAGTCTTGGAAGACTAGTGGCAAGAGCTGATTCACAAACCTGATTCTTGTTGGGGACCTTGGGAATAACCTTGTTGACAGTTCCCTCGAAAGTCTCAATACTGATGTCCTCAAATATAACGGTACCCTGAGGCAACAGTCTCACATCTGTGGCCACTTCCTTGCCCTATGAGACGCACACAGAAACAATCTCAATACAGCTGTTTGAAATGGCAATGCATCTCACGACTATTGATTTCACTCAGTGTTTTAAAGTAAAATCTTTTGAATCTTATCAGAGAGTATTAGATACTAACCAAAGACCAACAGATCATCAATTAAAGCATTTTGCTCATTAAAAAAAAACATTTCTCCATCAACTGCTCACATTTCTTTCTTTAATGCTGAATTCCACATCATCTCCAGCTTGTAGAGCTTCCAGATCTCCTTTAAACTCACTGTAGTGGAAGAAGATCTCCTTCACAACATCTCCTCGTTCAATGAATCCAAAGGCCTCCTGCAATAAGAATATAGTTTTGAAGTAAACCTAACAAACAAAAAGTATTTGAAAATGCTTAAATTCAAAATTTGAAAATGTAATAATTTGTAAATAAACCATTTACCACTATACAAGTTATTGCTAAACCTACACAACTTCATGTGACTATTCTAGCAGAACGCTGAGATAAGAGAAGTCTTTTGCTATTCTCTTTCCCACCAGAGGGCAAGATCCCCATTTCGTTGGTTTAATGTCTGAAAAACACAACTACTGCAAACTTATCTTTGAATCAGATCCTTACCTTGGTGGCACAAACAACTCCCTGACATCTTGACTGTTTCTTCTTTACCAATACAATGTTGTGAGCACTAACAGCACCAGTGCTGAAAAAACAAAAAATAATCAATTTTCACACCCAACATTTTTTGCTCTTTTGAAATGATACAGATTTCAAAAAAGACAATACAGTAATCTACTTACTGCTTGTTGGTCTCCATGTAAAAATTGACTTTATCGCCGGTATCTAAAGTCACATTTCCTTCTATATCCTCAGGGGTGTAGGTCAAATAAAACACTTCCTGTGAAAAGATTCAAACCACAAACTATCATCGGTGTGCCATAAAGACCAGTTTATGAACCACAGAACTGTTATCACCCAGCTTTTCTTTTGGTTTGAGAAGCTATACGTCACAAAAAGGTCTTAAAAGGGGGAAAGATGAACGAATGTCCACTTTCTGAAACTTGTTTAAATGACTTAATAGGCTATTTATTTTCAAACTTTTTTACATTTTAATCTGGACTAACACATGCCCTAGATATAGTTTGAAAATATTTGATTCATTATTGTTCAGTGACACTTAACATTAAGTGTCCATTAGTTAATTTATTAGTAAAACAAACTGCCAATGAAAAATTCTTCTAAGCATTCATTAATCTTAATTTCATTATTAAATAACACGTTGTTGAAGCCAAAAGTTGCTTCGGTGTTAATGAACTCGAACTAACTTCAACAGCTGTTAAAAAAAAAAAAAGTTAAACCTATTATACTTTGATATTTTCTGCAACTGAATTTTAATACCGTGATATACCGTATATACAGTGATAAAAGCATTAGCAAATAACCGGAAAATGAAAATTTGAGTCACATGCCTCGTCTAAAATGTATAAGAAACTCTTCAAATGAGAATAAAGGACACTCACCCCGTTTCTCTCATAACACACACTGCCCGTGGGCACTTGGCCAGGTGCAGACTTCCCGTCCAAGTGAGAGGGGATAGCTGACACTACCTGAAGAAAGGGGATTTGCAAACAGACAACACGGGGTTAGAGGCTGCATTGGTGAAAGAAAGATTAACCATGTTTAAAAGCTAAACACCACAGATACGCAACATGTTCTGAACTAAACACAGATAAAAACAAAACAAAAAGAAGGATATTACATATAAGATTTGACTTGTACAGAGTTCAAAAGAACCACTCATAAATTGAATATTTAAGTATCAATTTATCAAATCAAGATTTGTTTCTCTCAAATCTATTTTTAAATGAAGATGAAAAGTTCTCTAACAAGACCGCAAAACACAAAGACAATCAAGCTCATTGTGAACCCACACAAAACGAAGCTTTAGCATCAGGTCAGTTAAGAGGACTGCTACTCCTAATAATTGAAACCAGTGATTTATGTATTTTCCAGGTCAATATGGATTAAAAATGAGCTTGAAACCAACAATGACTGACATTAATGGGACAAGGTCAAAAAAACACAAAAGTAAAATGTGTTCCTTAACTGGATGAATAAAACCATGCAGCACAGTTAAAGGAGAGGCGTGCAAGTCAGGCCCCACCTGCCCAGAAATTCGCTCTTCTGGCAACATTTCTGCCTTGATTTTTACCAGCTTCACCGCAATTGGTTTGCCAGTGCGTCTATCAGACGACACCTCAAACTCCACATCATCTGAAAAGTGACAGAACAGACAAATCATGGAAATCAGTTCCTGCATTAAGACATTACAACACAAATATTTACTGCTTGTATTTTTGGCAACAAGGTCAAGTTATTGAATATAGAGACAAAACATTTGTGATGATTTTACCAGAGATTTGTACCCCAAAGTTTTAATAATTGTTGTATTTTGGCCATAAGCTCTTCTTAAAGAACCACCAATAGTCTAGTTTAATGATTCTTCCTGATCTTGTAACTCCCAAGAAAGAAATGGTTAAAATGGAAATAAACGTCATATTTCAGAAGCAAAAAATGGCAACAGACTTAGTAGGTTTAACTGATTTCCTTGAAAGAAATGAAGCAGTGTTTCAGCAATTTTAAATGACAATTCAAAATGCTGGTCCATTCAATGATTTTTTTGGTACTACACATGACCAAAAAGGTTATCATCAAAAGGCTAAATGTCATTTTTAGTTAAATTGTTCAACCCTATTTCCTGCCATTTCACAAACCACATTCAGCTCATACCTCCAATCTTCAGCTCCTGCAGGTTGCCGTTGTACTGAGAGCAGTGGAAGAAGAGGCGGGCTTGTCTCTCAGAGCACTGAATGAAGCCGTATGATGCTAGCAGTTTTTCAACCACTCCAGTCTCACGAATTCCCATGCTCGTTCCATTGGCAAAGCCACCATGGCCATTATTATGCAGCAGACTGGGGTCAAAACTCATCTATTGAGAAATAAGACATAGAATAAGTTAAAAATGCACTTGCTCAATTTTCGCCATTCAGCACTCTCCACACATCCGACTGCTTCACAACCGCTCAGAACACAAATGTGGAAATGGTAAAATGGGATGAAACAGGATTTTAAGTGCTGAAAGTATTTGCAAGAAAAATAAAAATTTTAAAGAGGGGAAATGCTGTCCCAGTAATATGTTGTGGCATGTAGGTATTGGTTTCTCTTCTCCATTTGGTCTGCTTGACCTGGTTCCCTGATCAAGTAGATCAAATTGACCAGGATAAATCTGCTGTACCTGCACAATACTAAAGAACATACAAATGCAAGTACCACCGGTTTCATACTTAAAAAAAAAAAAAAAAAAAAAAAAATTCATGCCTTTAATCCACTTCACACTGACTTAACTAATTATATTAGTTTACGCACACAAACAAACTCGTCTCCTCATTCAAAGTTAGGATTAGGTCTCTGTGTAGATTTTCAACCATAAATCAAGTGAAATGTAAACGGTCGGCAGGCATGTGGTCAAAGGTTAGACAATCAAAAACAGATTTTATGGACCCAAAAAGCCCTGTAAAGCCAAAAGCTTTACAACTCCTAAACTTAAGAGCATGCAGTTACAGTGTCAGGTTTTCTTTGCCAGTGAGGACATCAAGCCGCACAGACTGTCCCATCATGCCCACTTACAGATCGCTGATACAAAGGGGTCCGCTTTTGTTTTTTGCCCCCTGATGCACGAGACGCATGGCATGAGACTGAGGCGGAGCGGGGGATTGGCTGACTTGAGGTGGAGGGGGTGGGGGCAGCAACAGGGGTTTCTGAGGCCTCCATCTTCAGGTGAAGGTAGGGGGAGGTGAGACACTGAGGGGGATAAGGGGGAAGGGAGGAGTGGATATTTAAAAGTAAATGATAACACTAGCTAAAATTAAGGATAACCAAACAGAAAGAGCCAATAGAGGGCATCAAAAACAGCCCTACTGAGAAGTTCAACTCAAAAAAAGAAAAAAAGAGTGGGCCAATTGGGGCAAGAGGAGTGGTTATGAACAAAGGCGGAGTTTATCCGAGTTCGAGATGGTCGGCACTGCTGTTAATTTCTAATGTTTTCATATGAAGCTACCGGCTATCATCAACATTTAAGACATTTAAAAAAATTAAATGACAAAACTCACTTCAAATCATCCTTGAGATTCGCAAAACAGCAAGTGCATTTCTCAAAACAACAAATAGCAAAACACAATGGATTACCTGCAAAAGCCAGTCTCTTGATCAAAATCCTTAGTTCATCTCTCAAAAATAAATATCTGTGTCAATGAACATGTCAGTGCCATCAGAATGACAAGTCCTTGTGTCATAGTTTATGGATAAGATAGTCAAAGCGCTTTTTCATGTCAATATAACAGTGTACTCTGGAAGAAAGTTCTGATGTAAACTATGGCAACTGTTTTGGATGACAGTTACTGTATTGAACAGTATGCCATATGCTTACGTATGCCATATATCCATTTCAAAAGTAAGAATTTACACATTACTGCGTGTGGAATATTGATTGAAAGAGACTGGATAGAATTCCCAGTTATACTTTTACTAGTGGTCTGACTAAAATAAATAACCTTTACAATGTCATTGTGACATAGAAAAGGAAAATATGGGCACAAAGATGAAAATAAGTGCATTATTCAGATTTTGTAACTCTTTGTGTTGTCTTCTGTCTATACGGTATAAGCTTTCTAACTAAAGATTCATGAGATGGACCTTTGAGCTATTTCAGAGAAATGGTTCATCATTGGTTCATCATCTACATTCTCTTCATTACTCAAGTTTCAATTGCACAATTCATGCCAAATTTACAAAAAGTCTAATAATAATAATAATAATAATAATAATAATAATAATGTGTAAAATTAATAAATGTGCTTGGCAGTTTATGACAACTTGATTAACCATTTTGCATTTAATGACTTACACGATGAACTAAAGACTAGATGTTTTGAGTAAGATTATTGAACAGAAAACTATATAATACATTGAGCAACATGACATTAGCAACTGATAATGTAGGAAACTGCAGATAAAGTGCATAATCAATTGCATGAATGTACAAAAGCAATCGCAGCTTGTTCAAAAGAATGAGAAACTGGTTTTATGATGTGTATAAATGACTAGATGATGTGGAGGTTGTACAAGTAGTTTTGAGAATTTCATTTCTGATTTGAGAAATGCACCAAATTGACTGAGAAAAACTGTAAGTGGTCAAATTTCCATAACTTCCATTAAAGGCAAGTTAAAATGGCTGGTGTCAAATTTACAGGAACATTCAAAGCCATGGAAGTAACAAGTCTGGCTTAAAGTAATGACAAGGCAAGTATGCTTGCATTTGTATTTTATTTGACTAAAAGCATCCAAAGAATGACAAGCGTAACTGACGCATGGTAATGTCAATTTACTCGACCAACAAATGACCATATCCATTACAACAGCTGTACTATTGGTACAGTTCACCAATATTAACTTTACACTATGGTACATTCCAATGTCACGCTATCACGCTATTTAACTTTCACTGCTACGTTCAAGGAGAATGTTACATTTTAGTAATGGGTTGTAATAATTGTGAAATGTGTATTCAGCCAGAGAGGTTGCATTTTGCATTTAAGCATGTGAGTGACTAGAATACTTATTGTGCAGACAATCATAGGTGAATCTAAATTTTATTGCAACAAACTTAATGTGAACAGGCCTTAACGCATAGTTCACCTAAAAATGAAAGATATCTTTGTTTACTCACACTACCTGTAATTCCAAACCATATGACTGCCTTTCTTCTGAGAAACACAAAAGACGACAAATGTATGGACAAAACAACCCTTCAAATGAAATTATTTTTGATCCACAGAAGGTCAGAAAAGTAAATGACACTTATTTTTGGGTAAACCGTACAAGGAGACATGCTCAAGGAAAATGTGTTAGTTTGATGAAGCAACTGTGAATGGCACTGCTAGACTACACTGTAACAGCAAATGGTTAGATGACACAGACTCTGACTAGCCTCGACCACTGGGCCAGAACATCGAAACCGATACAGGTTTTTACTCCGCAATAAAAGCTTTGATTCACTGTGTCAAACAACAAAGCCTAATATCCATTTCCTGCCAATCATGCATGGTTCAACAGCAGCTGACTGAATAAACAAATCTAGGTTTAGCTACTATATTTGTCTAAGTGGAATCATCTTTGTTCTTGCCGCTCCACCTCTCGTTGCTGCTCGTCTCTACGGCAAGTGATCGAGGCCAGCCTCTAAGCCTAGTGATCAGGATGGAGTATAGGAACAGCGCAGAGAGGGGCGACGGTGGGTGTTTAATGAACAAGTTCGGGAGAGTGGGGGACAGTGGGGTGGAGAGCGAATGGCAGGGCACTTACAGATCGGCCGTAGGGTGACAGGCTGAGCCCGATGGGCGAGGTGCTGTTCAGGTCAGCGCTAAGGAATGCTGCAGGTGGCGATGCCGGCAAGGTAAACTCGACAAAACCTTTCCAGGGACTACCCATAATTCTCCCATACAGTGGCCACAGTTTTCTGAGTATAGGTTTTATTTTTAAGCCGTTGTGTTGCAGCTCTTCCTACATCATACATATTAAGCCCCTTTCACACTGCGATTCCGAAAAATACACAGGTAATTTGTCCTGGCAATTGTTCCCAGGTCGCTAGATTTTGCCCCTTCACACTGCCAGTGATTACCCGGAATATTTGCGTGTGTTCACACATAACCCGAAATGGTCCCGTAGACACGTAACATCCTAATGTCACATGTAATGTACGAGTCAAAAACGCTAGGCATGTTAACTTTCACTGAAGCTGGCGAACGATCTCAGCTTCGTTACAGTTTGCACATATTTCTTTCATCGCGAACGTTGATCTGCCTTCAAAACAGCTGGTAAAAGAGTCACGCATCATCACTACAACACAACCTTTATATCATTAGTTCTGGCTTTTGTTCATACCACGCTAGTTGCGGGACTGAACCCGGCAATGTTACTAGGTCCCCAACCCGGGACCAATCCTGGGATGTGTTTGCGTTCACACAGAAGATGACCCAGCAATGTTCCAGCAATTTTTCGGGTCCAATGTGCAGTGTGAAAGGGGCTTTAGAGATCTGTGCTTGAGTAAACAATGAGTGAATTAAAGCTGTGCTAGATTTCAATTCATTAATGTTGAATACGACAAACAAGAAAATTAGTGGGGAAAAAATCTGAAGTACAATCACCAGAACAGTGCACCCTGAAATTCTGTCCTTTACTCACCTTTCGTTCCAAATCCATAAGATTTTGTATTGTTTTAGGAAAACAAATTATAGTATTAATTCTCTGATCTCTAATCATCACTCTGGTTTAATTAAAAATATCTTCATCTGTGTTTTAAAAATGAAAAAAGTCTTATTGGTTTGGAACAACATGAGGGTGAATACATTTAAATTTGGGGGTAAACCATTCCTTTAATTCTCAAATAGTTCATCTGTTTTCCACCTTATTTTTCAATGTGGAAGTAAGCCGTTTTCTGTGAATGTGCAAGATTTCCAGGTTCATTAGCCACTGTAGGGAAATAACGAGAATAACAGTGCAGTAAACGGAAAAACCTTTGCACTACAAACCACTGTGCTCAATTAAAATTAACAAATTCAAATAGTATGGTGACATGACTATTTGATATTTTCAATCAGCAAAATTTGCTGTTTTGTCCAGCTAAAAATAGCTGGAAGCCAATGACACAGGAAACCAGTCCCATAAAATGTACAAATGTCCTCTCACTGGAAAAATAAGGTGGATTTAGAGCATGATAATACGAATGATCTCGGTTCCAAAAACTACTGAGATGACTACATATACACCTTTTCAATGAAACACAAGTAATAGAGAGACAAAAAAAACAAAAAAACATCCAAGATGGTGATCGTAGAAAGAGATGTCAATTAAAATATCTTTAATTCAGTTCATACTAAATATGTAGATAAAAAAGGTACATTCAGTTAGATTCTTATATTTCAGTTTTACATTTTTTACAGTTTTTATTAGCACTGCTAGTTAACTTAGCATGATGCTAATGCTAAACATTCTGTTAGGATGCTAGCTTAGAAAGCGGCTCACTAGTTTTAGGAACAGAGAAACACATTTTCAACCTTTTTAACTTTAAATTCAGAGATTGCGCAATATACAGCATGGACAATTGGCCTGTTTTGGCACACTGTATATCATAAAAGAACAACAAGACCGACAAATAAGGATTCTTCATTAGATTAAGGGGAAAAAAGTGTGAGGAGTGTGTTGCATGGCTTACCTTGTTCTGTTGTCTCGGAAGGATGTAATGATTTGGACCAATTAATCGATGTTCAAGACTTGGATCACACACGCGCACACACACTTGTAAGGCTCACCTCTCAGGCACACGCTCTAATTACAAAAAAAAACAAAAAAAAAAACAAAGAGCCAAAAAAAAATTCAAATAAAAAGGCAAGTGCAGGTGAACACTGCTTTTGAAAAATAGTGAACAGAAAATCAAGAAAAAGACTGGGGGTAGGGAAGGGGAAAAAGATCAGGGAGGGATTCGGTATGCAATTGACAAAGAAAAAGGTCAAAATCTGAAAAGACTAGCAGACAGCAGCCCTCTCCACACCCCAGAGGAGGACGAGGTGCGGGGAGGATAAGGAGGGCTTGGTTCAGCGTTGGGACGTGTGCTTTTTCAAAGCTGTTGAGTAGGCACAAACTTCTTGTCTCAGATCAGGTCTCGCCTTCGCTGTTAACGGTGATGGCTGGTTGCTACGCTCGTTGCGGCCTGGTTCTGTTTCTTAAATCTTTGGTTTGCTCATTTGGTTGTGTCGTGTTGCTTTAGTTTTTCTCGTTTGTAGCAGTGCAGTTCTTCTTGTCTTCAGAGTTGTTGTACCGCTGGGGGTCGTTTTGGGGATGTTCGTTATGTTTTCTTTTTCCTTGACGTTTCTTCTGACCGATCAATGATCTGAACTTGAAGTAGGTTTCAGATGGTACAAAAATCAATTCAGTTTCACTTCATACTGTTTGGGAGAAAAAACAAAAAGGATATTAGATCACACAGATAAGTTACACATTAAATGTGTTTAGTCCAACAAATATGTATATTAATCTAATTCAGGTCCAGTTTATTAAACTAATTTTGCCCCTACTCCCAGCCTTCATATATGATTTAACAATCAATCCCCTCAGCCACATTCATTTAATGTGGGTTAAAACACCATGTAACGCTCCTGTTGATACACAGGCCTAAAAATAAAGTATCCTCAGCACCCTCATGTACAGAAGAGCAGCTGACTGAATACACAAGAGGATCAACAAGTCTCAGCGTGAACCAGCAGTTGGCTGAATATTTATGGAATACATTCAAATCAAGCAGTCAACAACTGCACATATCCAGCATGCCAATCATTCAGTTCCCTCCGGTTTTTTACACATGAGCTGGGAAGATCAAATAGCTTAATATATAGGTCAGTTCATTACTTGCTTTGATGGATCAAGTATACAGTTATCAAGTAAATGGATGGAGACTACATATTACTGAGCCAGACAATTTTATTTTGCAAGTCACAATGTGTCGTACATCCAACTGTAATGGATTAAATAAAAAATAAAATAAAAACAGCATGCTGAGGACTTGGTTCCAATGGTTGTTAACTAGATTTGGAGGTGTTGATCACTGATCTATAACAGAGAACATATAAAGCTCAGTTGATCCAAAAGTGGCGGCAGATAAATTGTTCTCAATTAGATCTATAATATGCATTAAGAAAACACATAGGATGAATGTTCAGTTCATGTTGACAAAAAAAAAGTGTGGGGAACAGGATAAGATCTGTTCATGTCCTCGGAGTCGGAAAAAACTAACAGCATCAGGTGAACAAACCTTGAGAGCACATTGTGTACCTAGCTTATTTACAACCTCATGGTTTCAGTGAGAATTAAAGGGACAATTCAGACAAAAAATACAATATTCGTTACTTTATGGCAATAGTCTGTATTACGAAAAGCACGTATAGGTTTGAAATTACCAACCGAATACCAAGAAAACGTAAATACCGGTATTTTACGAGAATGTGTACAATGTGATTAGTATTTTAAAAAGCACAATGAATCCTAACCGGCAATGACATAGTATGAATTCCTTATTCTATATTACTACGGAAGAGGTAAATCCTGTGGAAAAACAGGTGATTTGATCGCGCCTACAGCCCACACGTTTATAGACCTAAGCTCGTGACGTCAGCACCCCCAAGCGCATGCTGCTCAGCTGCGATTGACAGCGGCCCAAATAAACAAATCACGACCTTGCAAAGTACATTAGGACAACGGTTTTCGTTCACAAGTTAAGTTTCATCAACAAGCGAAATTTAGATTTCTACAACTTACATGAATGACAAAATCAGGACATGAAGCTAAGTGACGCAAGCAGCGCTTGAGCAATAGCTGGCAGTGGTTCCACCTGGAGCTCATCTAGAGACAAATTAACTAGCAATGCCTTTTCAGACAAAACAACTCCGACATATACTACTCCTATGAGTATATAGGATTAAAACAAACACAAATGTTTAAAAGTAGACTCTAGGGCATTTCAAAATGAGAGAACATGACAGTTATCAAGCCATTTCAAAGTATTTACTTCAATTGTTCAACCTCAACTGGAAAATCATGGAAATGTAATTTCCCTTGTAGGAAATAATTTCACCAAAATTGCTCTTGCAGAAAATTCTGTAGCAGGGTTTAATCAAAAACACGTTCTCTAAAAAATTGTTTTAGGTTTTAAGTGATTTTAATTACTTTCCAGGGCCTGCAAAATTACAATTCCCACATAACGTTACCACGATATTTACAGGCTATCATGAGCATACGAACATGGGTTTTAGTAAGAACTCGTTTGGAAAGCAAATTAATTTTTTTCTGTCCTAAGAAAATGGGGTTAAGTTGTTTAATTGAATTTACTATGTGTCGTGATCCTGTCGGACTTAAAATAAATCACTCAGCCCGACAACAAAGGCACGCGGCAGCGGCTGTCGGGTCACGTTGGGCCGCCGCTGCCGCCTCGACTGGTCGGCTTCGTTTCTTAATACGTGACCTTTACAAAATATCTCCCATGACTTGTTTAGAAGATTTCGAAGTTAGTTTCGTATTGTTTTAAACGACTCTTCGTCAATAACAGTGCTTTAAGCGCTGGCTAACATGCTAAACCGCTAGAGTACACGCAGAGGAAACACTGCCCCCACCCTAAACCATCTAACTTAACGGTCAAAAACAGACAGGGATATTAAAAAAAAAAAAAGTGATATAAACGCAACCGTCGGAAGTTTAAACGTTCATATAGCCGTATAAGAGTTATGTGACAACGCAAAATTTAATATAAAAGAAAAACTCACCCCAACAGCTTTCAGCACTGTCACCAGCGCCGCCATAAGCAGCACGGCACATTACGTAGTGAGGAGCTGCGCTAACTCTCGCGATATTAAAACAATAACGTGTGAACTTTGGGGGGATACACCACTGGGTCAGAGGTCACAATCAACCAACTCATTTACGTTACCCTGTAAAATACAGATTAACTTTCCTCTATATTTTAAACATGTTAAATATTATCATATTTCAGATACTTGGTAATAGATTAAGAGATTTTAGGTGGCCCAGACTTGGACTTTATTGTATAAAATTTGATTAAATCCCCTCTAACTGAAAGTATAAACCAACCACTTACATCTACTTTGGTAGTACATATCTGGACATTTAACAAAATATGCCATTACAATATGATACCACATGGCTGATCAAAATAAGTAACACATGTCTTAAGAACAAAGTTACAAAGTGCCCTTGAGTAATGCACTTAGATATAAACCATCAAAATAGTCATGGTGCCAAATTTTATTCAAAAATAACACATTGTCAGACCTAATTGACAGCTTTTGATAAAAATATGAAACATATTTACAAGTTCAAGACAAGTGACAATAACAAGGTCACACTGAAAGAGACTATGCTTTCTACTGTATATCAAGCTGTAAAGAGAGAAAAAAAGAGATACAAATAACACTTAATGTACACTGCAAACTGATATTATTTCTTTTGTTTAATCCAAAATTGTACCTAATCAAAAAAAAAAAAAAAAAAAGAACAAGTATGATCACATTATGAGAATATGATTCGTATAACAACATGAGTCATAAGGCACTTTCCATGGCAATCTTTTCCAGATGACAGAAGTCTGGATGTAACACTGACAGCTGAAAAATGCAGTCTATGGTAAGAATCCACCTTCTTTCATGTTAAGGTTCAGTGAATGCTCCTTTGATTGCTTAGTACTATAGTATTCTCTTTAAATGAGCCAATAAAACACAAAACAGCCAAACATCACCCAATGGCTCGCCCAGTTTAGCTCCGACCACTTTTGAATGGTGTGACTGGCCATGTAACCCTATGTGGAAACAAAACATGTGATAAAACAATTCCTAATAATTTAATTTCATATATTTTTATCAGTAGCTGAATAAAATTGTATGTACTTTTAAATTGCATATGCATATGAAAATGCTCACCTCCTCAGCATGCATGCTGTCCATTTCAGAGTCAAAAAGTGATCCCAGATATGTCAGATGGAATATAGACAATGCACTAAAGAACAGGTTAACACCATACACCCACACCATCTACAATAGAAAAAAAAGAAATAGATATATCAATATAAAAATATAACTCGATAAGAAATGTCAGTGGAAATCTGTGAACTAGAGATCACATACTGCATAAGCCAAAAAATAAACAAACTGTTTTTTATCATGAATTCAGCTGATCCTGCAGTGCGGGACAGATCACCTTCTTATTTTGGTGATGGCAGTCATTTGGACAGCGCTTTGACAGTATGCAGGCACTGAAAATAGCCGCCAGCCGCTTTCTCAGAACTGAAAGAGGAAACAAAGACAGAATTTGAGTTCTGTTGGTTAGACCAATGATGTGACATCTATTATAGATGTTATTATTTCCTTCCTACAGAAATTTGTGCAACGATGATTGTATGCATATGTATCCATATATTTTCAGTTTTTTACTTAAATCTAATTAATTAATTAAAAAAGCTTTTTTTTATTTTATTGATGGCAAGCATGCATGAATAAACTAAAATGGTTGTTTACCGTGTTCAACATAAGTGATGAATCCCAAAGACAACAGCACGGCCCCGAGATGAAAGCTGAGACCCTGGCAAACAACGCATAATTAATTAATAAAAGAAAATATACTATCCTCATCACTATCAAGTTTGGGTTCAGTAAGACTTTTCTAAATAAATTAAAACTTTTATTCAGCAAGGATGCATTCAATTGATCAAAAGTAAATACATTAATACTGTTAAGTTCTGTTCAGTTGAATTTTCTATTTCTATTATATTTTCTATTGTCTGTATTAAGCAGTTGTTTTCAACAATGATAATAAAAATTAACGTTTTTGAGAACCAGATCAGCATATTTGAATGATTATGTGACACTGAAGACTGGAGTCATGGCTGCTGAAAATTCAGCTTTACCATCGCAGGAATAAATTAATTTCATATTTTAAATATAGAATAATATAGAAAATATATATATTTTTTAAATTGAAATCATTTCACAATATTATTTCTACTGTATTTGTGATCAAATAAATGAAGCCTTGGTGAACATAAGACTTCTTTCAAAAACCCTCAAAATTTTGAATGGTAAATAAATGTAGAATGAACTTCCCACATTAACCACCAGAGGTCGCCACCCAGTTACAATACCTTGAATTATGCATCCCTGTCACTAATATTTGTCTTAGTTCAGTGGTAGATTACTGTTCTGTGATGTACAATTTACATACTAACTGAAAAAACTCAAAATATATAAATGGTGTTTTATTAGATTTTTGACCTTTGGCTAATTTCTGTCCGAATTAGCACCAAACTGAATTTACCCCTACATCCACGTGTTCTTTCTTTAAACATACCCTCCTCAGACATGTCAGTGAACTCAAACATATTCACATTATGTTTCTGACTGGCTAAAACAACAACAACAACAACAAAAACACATGGATAGTTTGATGCACGGATACCGAAAAAGACTTCTAGCAGTTATTCCTATATTCTTATATTCCTAAAGGTCAAACTGGTAATATAGCATGAATGATTTTATCTAAGCTACACACTGAGTTGCAGTACAACCTAACCAATGCACAACTACAATAGCTTAATAACAAGGCTTATAAAAAATGTCAAGGCTTAAGCTGCCAGGGTACGTATTGAATTATCTATCTACACCAGCTGTAGACAGCAGTTTAAATCTGGGTCATGGTGTTCTGAGATAAGAAACCATCTCTATCCAAGCTGTCATGCCACAGGGAAACTGTTTTCTGGATCAGGTGTTTTTCACCCTTACACAAACCCAAATCTGTTTAAACAGATGGAACCTGATTCTGTGCCAACAAACCTTGGTAAAATGATAATAACCAGAGAGCTGGAAATAATACTTACATGTAACAATGCACTGGCAGTGTAGGTCACCAAGATGGCAGGAAAAGTGCCAAGTTTGAGTGCACTTTTAAAGACGTCTTTGTGTTCAAATGTACAGGGAATATTAAAACGAATGCACAACATTAATATACATAAATATTGTATCACAAACCTGAATAAATATACATACATGCGTTAAGCCACTTAGACATTGGTAGATTCCAAGAGGTAACAACTTCCACCATAGACCTCGGCAATTCCACATTCATAGGTTTAGCTACTGCAATATCCCTTTGAATGAGAAAATGTCACATTAGGTCTCAACAATGCGGTTATCTAAGAACAAAAGATAAATAAATAGAGAAAATGTATGAGCATGCACCATTTGATGTGGTCTTTGTGCTCAGAGAATCCAGCTCCAGCCATCACAGTGGTTGTTTCACTCAAGTAGCTGACAAAATAATTGCTGAAGTGGAAGGACACTGCATTCTCATAAGCGTGAAGCCATCTGAGGACAAAAGGCCAATAAAAACAATATTAAACAGAAAATGATATAAACATTCAAGCTAGTCTTTTCAATTCCTCTGGATATGGGAACCCAATGGGGAGGGAAGCGCAGCTCACCTACGAGGAAGTCCATCACCGTAGATGGGAATGAAGTAAGGAAAGAGATAAGGAGCAATACAGTTGGAAATAACCAGGCAGATCTGACTCCTCAGAAAGCTAAGAGCAATCTTTCCAAACCAGCCAACGCTCTGCAGGAGATAGCAGGATAGTTACTCTCTGCTGATGGAAACATGCTCAGACTAAATCAAAATTATCTTCTCTTCAATGAAAACAATTATTTTTACCCAATTAACATTTAGCATGAAGAACACATCCAATTTATTTTAAATGTCAATATCTGCACATAAAGACACTTTCTGAAAACTGCTTTGAAATAATAAAGATTGGGGAAATGCTTTATGAATACACTGGCTTGGGTTGACTGTGTGTGTGTTTGGACTTCAAATACATATACAAAGTTTGGGGTTAGTGAGTTTTTGAGAGTCTCTTATGCTCACCAAGACTGCATTTATTTGGAAAAGAATACATATGACTGAAATTATTAAAATAAAATATTACAATTTAAAATAAATGTTTTATATTTTTATATTTTTTTTTAATCATCATTGGCGAAAACAGCTGTGCTGCTTAATATTTTTGTTGAAACGGTGACACTTGTTTTAAAAAAATAAAAAGAACTGAATTTATTTGAAGTTAATTTCTGTTATCTAAATATATCTTTGAACAATTTAAAGAATTCTTGCTGAATTAAAGCAATAATAATAATTTTAAAAAAAAGTTCTGACCCCAAACGTTTAAACATGTGTATATAAAATCTGTATACATATAAATAAAATGTTCACATAATATATACAGAAAGAGCTTGCAGAAGTAAAATAATAATAAAAAATAATAATAATAATTTATAGTAACTGCAAAAATTAAGAGAATGAAACTACTATACTAGTATTTACCATTTTGCACCCATTAATTGCATCCGTGTAGCTGGCGAAACTGATCCATGGCCCAAAGATAATGGTTCCCGGAAAGCAGAGGTATCCCATGAACTCCAGCGGTGAGGGAAAATTGGACACAGCGCCTCGATCGAGGTCAAAGGCCAGAGAGATGGCCTTCATGGCCACCACCATCTGAGACCCTGGACACAAACGAAATGGTCCGTACGGGACATGCAACACCATAATGAGTGTCATTTGATAAATTATGTGACATGAAAAAGAAAACTTCTATAAAACATTCAAATTATTAATAATTTAGTGAAGACACACCTCTCATCTTATGCCAGGTCACTGGGTCTATCATGTGTAGCTCCCTATAATAAAAATGATCAAAACATGTGACCACTTGTGACTGTGTCTGTATTTGTATGTGATGAGTATTTACAATTTGAACCAGTTTTCTGTGTTCAATAGACCCTATCTATAAAATGCATTTGTCTGGAAGTGGATGACAGACCCCATCAGCATGTAAATGAGGATGACGACAGAAAGGAAGACTCCTCGTCTGCTGGAGTTTATGCTGAGGAGCAGGATGAGGTAGCAAAGCAGGCACAGGATAATCACCCACATCATGTGCAGCTCAAAGAACGTGTACAACACGTACAGGCCGCCCGCCAGCGAGCTCAGATGCTTCACATGACATGAGACACCTGTCAAAAAGAGAGACGGCATTAACTTGCCACATGAAGACTCAACAAATGGACCCATTCAGCAACATGAGTTGGATATAATAAGATCAAGTGTGAAGATTTCGCTACAATACACATGACAAAAAGCATTGATGTTAGCCATAAGAGAACCAACTGGGCCATGTTCCCATCCTTTGGGGAAAGACTGTTTCAGTTGAACAGATGTTTGTGGGCTGGTGCTGTGCATGATGGACTCACCTAGTCTACAGATGACCCGACACAGCAGGCAGAGGAGCAGAAGCTGCCAGACCTGCTCTAAACCCTGCTGGGCAGTGGGCAGCACACAGCCCTCTGCTAGAGCCTGCAAGAACTCCACACGCCCGGAGGAGTCCATCGAAATGTCCCACACAGACAGGGTCTAGAGAGGAAAAACTGACTATTATTTCATTGTATGATTATTGGATAAACAATAAGCATAGCCCGGGGCTATGGCCAGTTAATGGAAATGCCACTGGAGCTAATCTGCCAGTGCTGCATTATCACAAAATTTTTTTTTTGCCTTGTAAAGAATACATAAGGTTGCAAATGTCCTTGCATGACCTTGGCGTTCAGTTTAAGTTTATTTGATATATGTAATTGCTGAGACAGACAGGGAGAGATAGCCAGTCATGTGTTCATATAACTATCATTCTGGAAAGACCTTTTCATGATCTAATGAATCCTGCATGAAAACCGGACCAGTCTGTGTTCATACAACTGTGCCTTCAATCCAGAACAGAGGTAATATAATGCTGCTGTATGAGCATGAGACGAGCTGTACCTGTTCTACATCACTGACTATCTGAACTATGATTTAAGAACAGTTCGTTTCTGCAAGTTTGATTATATAGGAAATTAGGAATAGTGTGTTATATTACAGTCCTTGCCTCATATACACGTACTGTAGCCATTGCATCGTGCAAAACAAATATTCATCAAGATTCATGAACTTGAGAGCGAGTTGACATGAAACCCAACTAGATTGCTAGATAACGAAGGAAGAGCTCACTGCTGCACTTCCAAGCAATTCTTACCGATCTCCAGGAGCACACAAGCAGTATCCTGCGCTACAAACGCACACCCGGAAGTAGGTTGAGACTTTTTCCAGTGGAAGGTATCCTTTCCATTCCGTTAGCACGACCATAAACATCTGTAAGACTCATCAGTGGGGAAACGCAACCGCTGTGATGTTAATGAACATCCCGGAGTTCAACCAAACTTGACTCCAGCGTGCTGCGTCTCTGTTCACTTCCTCCGCAGAGCCGATAGAGGAGCTGGAGTGCTTGTGGTTTATTATGGGAATGCACTGATAATACATTCAATAGCCTACCTTTTCTGTTTTCCTTTCGATTTATTTATGATCAAACCCATTCAGAAGTAATTTGCAATTCTTGTTTCCATCTGCGCTTCTTCTCTTATCTTTGCTTTCCTCTGCGAATTAAAAGAACTATTGAAATGCCCAAGGATTGAGATTTAATTTATTATTAACTAGTGAAATAGCATTGCTCATGGTTTTTGCCTATTGGAAAAAGTCAGTTTATGTACTGTATGGCTGGGGCTTGCTGTCAATACAGGCCTCAATATAGGCCTAAGGTTTGGAGTCAAAATTCCCACTATATATTTTCCCTCCTTTTCTTTAGCAGTAGTCCAATGCTACCTTTTTTGTGGTTCAGTCATGTCAATTTAATACTACCTATATATATATATATATATATATATATATATATATATATACTTATTATTATATTTTTATATTCATATTTTACTGCTGCAGTCACAAAAGTTTTTTGTTTTTTGTTGTTGTTTTCAAATTTGACCTTCAAAAACACACCCGATCCTAAGGTAGTTGAAACAAAAAGGTGTAGGTGGGGTCCACATAGGTGTCCTACTATTTACACATAAGTATATACATTTTTAATTCCTATTGTTTCAGTAAAATTACATTCGTCAGAACTGGTATTTTTAGAAAGCGATAAGCAGGTGCTTGCAAAGAGAAATCAGTCCAGAGCAATGAATAAAATAGTATAAAATAAAATCCTTTAAATAAATATACTGCAGGCACTAAACAGAGTAATATACTTGTTGAGTCATGCACATGTAATGATTTTGAATCTTTTCATCGAGCAATAGCTTTGATAAATTATTAAAGGCATTTTGATGGTTTGTATGTTGTTATAGGCGCAGGGTCTCTTGCTATATAGTTGATTAAGGGTTGCAGTGTAACTCACTGAGCTCTGAGTGAGACACAGGAACACCGTGACACTTGTTTCCATGGTAATTGTTCATATGACACTGGACAAGCTCAGTCTAAATTTAGATCCTATAGGAGACTGCTGTCTCTCATTCCCTGGACACCTTTTGTTATTCTAAATTGAAAAAGAAAGAATAGTCAAATCAAGTGGAGATACATTTCTAATAGCACAAAATGATGGAGCAATTAGACACCAACTATGCCCTCCAGCTGAGAAAGTGTAGTTACAGCTGCTGTGCGCTGGATGTCACACTTTTAACTGCTGAAGGCTTTGGTCTTCACAATGTCATTAACTAGAGATTCCATTATTTTTAAGTGTAGACATGTTTCCACTCACATTTATGTTTCTTTTTTTTTCTTTTTTTCATTTACTTTATTTCTTGGTATGTTATGTTCTTTATTGTATGTAGGCTAATTGCTCAGTGTTTTGTTAATAGGGATAATTATATCGTGGAATTTTATCTTGTGCCAGGAATCTGTAATCTGTGCATTTATTATTTTATATAGAAAATTATAAAGAAAAATAAAAAGACACTTTAAATTAGCTGCAAATGTATTGTTATCCTCACACATCAAAAGCAAACAAAAGATTTATTTAGAATCTTTTTGGACTTTATTTTTTCTTATATGCTGTGTTTAATCTATGCATATTTCTTCTCCTGAAACAGACGAGACAAAAAGACTCTGTCCAATGACATTCTAGTATTTTAACCAAAAGCAATAGTTTGAATTTAAAAACATCTTGATGAATTTATTATAAACAGCTTTTCACTTAAGATTTTTAATTTGAGTTAATTTTATTAACTGGAGTTGTATGGATTATATGGCACCATTCTGGCTCCATAGGATTACTCGTGGATAATTGGGATGTTTTTATCAGCTGTTTGAACTGAGAGGATCCATGGGTGAGCAAGTGACATAATGCTAAATTTCTCCAAATCTGTTCCGAGGAAGAAACAAACTCATGTACATCATAAAATGGCCTAAGGCGGACTAAATTTCAAACAACCTTTAATCTGCAACTTTAATTTCACCTAGCCTGGACCAACGCTTTCCTCGCAGTACTGCTGATCTATACACCTGGGAATTTGAGCTAAGGTTCGTTTCCAGCAGCTAAACCCTCATACCCTTCCCCCACTATGACCCATATGAGACAGGTACAGGCCTTGATGAATTAGGCCCTGAATCGCAGCTCTGCAATTGGGAACGCATGTGAGAGCCTTAACATGACGTGAATGACACGCATCAGCTGAGCAGGGTGAAAAATTAATTACAAACCAATGTGTTTGTCAGCCAGTGGGACGAGTTTTCCTCACACAGATGTGAGATGGGAATGTATTGGGCATGCTGGGTAATTAAATGAACTGCGCTGTACCGCCCTTGGAGGGAGGATGTGGCTCAAAGCCCTGGGGTGGCCCACAGAGTTCTGCTTATTGCCTCTTTGCCCTCCAGAGAGACGAGATGGGCCCTTATTTAGGAGCAGTTTTGTTCAATAATAGAGGAGAGGTGGAATTGATCATTTCTGTCTGGGTCGAAAGGTCTCTGTTGACTTTGAGATGTAGCACACAAGTGAACTGACTTGACTCGATAATAATGTGAAACGAGTATATTCGTACAATACTGCAGAAAAGAAACCAATAAGGATGAAATCAGTATAAAAAAAATCATATTCCCTCTACAGTATTTTCATTGCAACTTACCTGATAATTGTGTAGAAATAGACAAAGCATCATCCGCAGGGAGACAAAACACTTTACGGATCAATCTGTCCCTAAAGAATATTAGGTTGAGCCACAAACCACAATTACACATTTGGTTCGCCACGTTCATCCTCCCCCATTCTCCTCCATCCTCCCCCAATCCATTCTCCATCTTGTCCATTTCACATACCTCCAGGCTCCTTACATGTATCCCATCCCCCCCCAAAAAAAGCGATGAGAGGAACAGATATATTTTATAGAATGCAATGTGATTGTGTTGTGCTGATGAAGACAGGTCAGTATCTACAAGCGTCAGGTTTGAGATTGTATCTGGATGTTGAATGAATCTCCAGAATAATAGCCTGTAAACTGTGATGTCTTGGTTGCAGGTTGTGACATGTTAAAGATCCTCTTCCTCTCCATCGACTGACCTCTCCCTCAAATATAAATCTTCAGCGGAGCTCTGCCACAGCTTGAGTTATGCCTGCGCCTGCGTCTCTCATGGAGAAATAGTAAGGAATATTAACTTGAGCGGTGAAAAATTCTGATGAATTGTAAGCATATCTATCTCTATATAACTTAATTCCAAGGCCAATCAAGATCTTTCAGTTTTAGGATCATTCTGAGCTGTGGGTTTTCTAATTATGTATTCAGTTAAGTCACGTAACAATGAACTGAATGTGAAATCCAATTTATTTAACTTTTTTGCTTTGCCGGCTAAATTTATTGCAACTTAAATTGGTAAACTCTTGCATGTTAACTGGAGTGTGCTTGCATGAGATTTATCCTCAGGCTATTTCCTGGAGAATCTTCTCCCCCTCTGAGTTCGAGAAAGGCTGATTTTTCATTAAGATTGCTGTGGAATTTTCTTCACAACAGGGCTCCATATTTTCTCATTGCTGGAAGTGTAATGAATTTACATGAGATTTGAATAAGTTAATGAATTTTCTCAACAACACGTCCCATGGTTTTGTGGGGACCCTGTGGATCCATGTATGACATCTGAGTATTTGAACACCACTTTTCATTAAGGATGCTGAGATGTAAACCCTAAATCTGTTGTACAGAAACATACTTTACATATGGAAATGAAACATTTTTGTTTTACTAAAACACTTTATTTCTGATCAAAAGTTTGATGTAAGATTTTGTTAAGAAATTAACACGATTCAATTTATCAATTAATTAAAAGTGACAGTAAAACCATTTATAATCATATTTCCACTTCAAATGCTGTTTTGAACTTTCTATTTCTCAAAGAATTCTGAAAAAATGTATCATGGCTTCTCCCGAAATATTTAGCAGCACAACTGTTTCCAGTGTTGATGAGATATGTTTCATGATCACCAAATCAATATATTAGATATTAGAACGATTTCTGAAGGATCAAGTGACAATGAAGATGGAGTAATTAAATGCTGAATATTCAGCTTTGCCATCATAGGAATTTTCAAATATAATAAAATTGAAACAAGTTATTTCAAATTATACATTTTCACAACATTGCTGTTTTTACAATAAGAGACTTATTTAAAAATGACTGAAATAAGTGAAAATTATGAATGATTCCATATATATAAGATTGACATATTTCAATAGCCAAACACACATACAATTTTTTACATGTATTTAAATGTGTGGATTATTCAATTTAAAATTCTGTACTTATTCGCTCTCATTTCAAATATTATATTTGTCACTTTTTAAAAGTCAGATTTCTGTCATATGGGTGTTGAACAACATGAGTGGGCAGCCAGTGGCAGATTTTCCATTTTTGCCTGAACTATGCCTTTAATTATAGAGACCGAAACAGGTGCCTTCCTATCCTTGAGGCAGTAATCCATAACGCTGCACTCCTGAAGAGTATAATTTCTCCTCCCACCATCGCTGGCCTCTTATTGTCTCTCAGACTTCAATAACTGCTCCTGTACCATCTCTGTATTATTTTCTCTGTTGCTCTTCTGAAAGCACTGAGCTTGTTTGGCTTCTATAATTGCTTGTCAAATCCCTCACTATTTGAAATCCTGTAACATGTCGTTTATGGAGGGTCCCAGTAGTACACACACATCTCTCTGTCAACCTCTCTCTTTTCTTCTTCTTTCTACCTCTGAGCTCCCTTTTATTTGAGGCTTTTAGGCTTGTGAGATGATGCATGATTTCCAAATGGCTTAGGTATAATCGTGAGAGATGTCAAATGGGAAAACAGATATCTCTAACAAGGCTCTTCGGAACCAGCTGGATATCAGAGCAATCGAGAAATTGAATTCGAAAGCAACATGTTGGCACATCACCTTTGTCCAACAATTTCTTCTCCAGAGAATTCTGACTGTTTTATTCATGATGTGGAGATCGAAATGCTGTAAAGGGTTCATAAGCAGCATAGGTGACCACAAAAACACCAGAAGGTCACAGTGAGGGCAACAAACAAACAGAAAAGTTACAGAGGCTGAGAGAATGAGAAAGCATTAGTAACAGATATGAAATCTGTCTATCTCTCCTCCTAGAGCTATAAATAAGTAATGAGCATATTGTTAAAATTCATGTTACACTTTCATTCCCTCCAGTCACTATCTCTCTCTTTCCCCCTCTCTCTCTTAGTATAATGCATGCTAATGTAGTGAAATCAGTTCATTACATGGTATTCAAGGTGCAGAAAGAACGCATAGAAAGTCACAGAGCCACGTGATTATGGTTGGCGTCGGGATACAGAATGCATACACAATGGCCAGCTTTCCCCTGAATGGATCTCCCTTCCTCCACCACTTCCTTAAATATTCCACTGTTCACATCCTTTACAACCAGTCAAACAAAATCATATTTTATTGAATGAAAATAGAAAATAAATAACATATTGAATTTGTAATCACTGTAACCCCCCCCCCCCCAAGCTTCTTAATTGAATTCCTATTCTATTAAATTTGAGTTTATGGAATTAAATGCAAATATATTAACTGTCAACTCAAGAAATGAAAAAAAAAAGAACTTTCCTATACTGAGATTTTCATTGTGACTTTAATGCAAAATATGAAAATATAATTGTATTATATATATATATATATATATATATATATATATATATATATATATATATATATATATATATATATATATAGCATAAATATGTCAACACTGAGCTCCGCATGTGGAGCTGTTAGTTGGATCTCAGTGTGAGATGCACTTCCATGTAAACTGATAAATGTCAGTCAACAGCATGTTATTTTGTTGGGTGTCAAAGGGCAGTAGAACGTATTACAATAGACCTACTTGTCTGATTCCCAAAGATGGACTGGACAGGTCTATCCTGTGTCAGCAAGGATAATCACGGCTGCAGGTTCTCTTCAAGACATAGAAGCATATTCTAGGAGAAAGAGAGACAGAAAAGAGAAGGACAGTGACAATCTTTGAAATGGCACATATACAATAACCCAGAATATGGATTTAAATATCTTAAATAAAATAAAAACTACACTTAAAGCAATTACATTGAGTTTATTTAAATTCCATTACATTTTATTCTACTCCCTTAAATTCAAACTGATTTACATTACTGTATTCTGTTGGCTTTATCGATCCAAATTCAATTAAATTAAATTTGAATTTAAAAGGAATTTTCAATTCATGTCTGAATGTTGCACAACCCTGACATGTGCATATGCATATACATGCATATATAGAGAGGGAAAGAAAGTGGAATATTCAGTGCAAAATGTCATTATTAAGAACCAGAGCCTGCATTATAAATAATAAAAAGAAAGAGAGACATGAATGACATGAGAGACTGTAATAATAAAGCCAAAGAAAACATCACAGTAGGTTTTTGTAGGCTGGTTTATATTGATTTAGTGTGGTAATCCCTGTTCTCGAAACAAATCAGTACCTCACAAAATCAAATAATCTATTTTAAAAGGCAGCTCTGGTTTTGCACGACTACCCATGGTGCAGTGAGGAGTCAGAGGGACAGCGTGAGATAACAGGTTATCTGAAATACGCACAGGAACCTCATCACACCTAATAACATCATGGCTTACCCAGAACACACAACTAGTGATCAACACAGCTACAGCTCAATAATGACTCCCTTTAGGAGCATTATTTTACATTGCACTTGTTAACTATCGCTTTATTGTTGCTTACTGTAAATCATAAAACAAACGCTCCAGTCCTACAGGCCAATTTATGTTTACAATGCTCAAAACTTGCAAAAATACACAATACAGTTATATCTATGATGCTAAACACCTGTTTACCAAAGAGAAATATAATATATGTATAATTGAGAAAATGGTCTGTTCTTGTTTACATGTTAAAGACTATATGTTCTAGTGGAGCGTTAACAATAAATAAATAAATGAATAAAATGCAGTAAAATATAATATTCTATTATTATTTAATTTCAAAGAATTATGTCACCAGTTGAAATAAATTAAATTAATAAAATAAAAAATACAGCAATTCTGAATCACATACAATCAAAAACTTTTCAGTAACAGGTTGGTTAAACAGTATTCATTAATATTGAGATTATGACATGACCTCAATGTGTCTGCATCTATAATACTATTTTTATGCTACTGTACAAAAGTCTTCCGAAAAGTATTATTAATTTCTTAAATTCTAAACTTTTTTTTAATTAGAAAAATGATTGAGAGAAACTTATATAATTTTAATAATATATTTATTTTCCTAATATATTTAATGTATTTTATCATGATTTATTTATTATTATTAATGCAACAGTAAATACAATTTTATGCATTTGTATGATGAATAGCATTGCTTTTTATTATAGAAACAGTAAGGCTCTCAATGATGCACTATATCTTGACTGTTGTAATTATAAAGTGCACTTATTGTCCTATTGCAAATATACTTGCAATATGTTTGCAGGCGTTAAGGCGAAAAAGAATGGCCCCAAAAAACTGTCACGCTTCCCAAAGCTCCTTGGTCTATGTGGTCATAAATTCTGTTTGTGTGCCAACATCCAGAGACTGACAACATCTTCAGTCCCTTTAACAACAGGCAACATAGACCCAGAGAGCTGCTCCCAGTACAGGTGACAGAGCGAAAGAGAGCGAGACAGAGACGAGGGGCTGGGAAATAAGATACGAGGGAAGCAGGAAAGGAAGGTAAGACACTGAAGCTATCACCTATAAGTACAAAAGAGAGGCTGAGCGAGCGAGAGAGAGAGAGAGAGAGAGAGAGAGAGAGAGATGAGAGCTGGCTAGTGAATATTGGCTGGTATTGCCGGGAGAGGAGGGGCCTGCTGTAAAGCTGTAATGGGCTCCAGCTTGTGCAGTGGTGCCGATCCCCACGTTTCCTCCATCCCAGCAGCTTTCGCTCTCGCTGCAGACACACATGTACGTGCGCTGGGCTGGCACCGCTCCAGCAAAGGCTTGAAACATTCTCGAATGGATTTTTCAGATTCACCGTCCCACCATCTGACTGAATGACTTCATTTTTCTCTTTGGAAACACACAGCTCCACTTCATTCATCTTCGAAACGCTCAAGCAAGCTGGATTACACCCTAAATCTCCAGACTCGAGGAGCAGAAACATAAGGGAAGATCAATAGCAGTGGACTTAAGGTTACATTTACATCCTGAGGCTCGGTTGAATCTGGATTTCTCTCTGAAGCTGGGCAGACGCAGGGCAGTGTCCAGTTCATTCCCTGCTCAAGATCAGATACTCCCCCTTCACCTCTTGCAATTATCTTTCCTTCATGCGATGGAGAGATCTGTCCTTGTAGACTGACACACGGTTCGGAGAAAGACCTGAGCTCACCTCAGTAGAGCGAGAGAGGCTGTTTCTGACATGATCTGACAGGTGCACTCTCTTATTCATTTTCTGCCATGAACACGCAGCTGGAATTCTGTGAAGAAAGGAAGAGGGCTGGTGTGATATGATATGTGACAGGCTCTTATCTGCAAAAGTGAGTGCAAATGAAAGGTGGGATTACAGCCACATTTTATAGAGGACGAGGAAAAGATGATGACACGCTCATAGAGAGTGTATGTAGATAAATACATGCAGGTGTTAAATACAATATGCTGTGGAGAGGGAATATGAAATTAGGCACAGCATCAGCAACCACAGTCTTGGAGTGATAATAACGGCTAATGACGATCTAAACACATTAGCAGTGAAATTGTAATCATAAATAATGATGGAATGGGAATACTCAAATCAGAATTGCGGCAGGCACTAATTACAGACTCAAGCAACATGCTTTAAAGCACTTCAAAAAGCATGACGTGCATGTCTGCGCCTAGAGAGTGTTGTTATATGTAAATGAAGGATACAAGCTCTCTAATAATAGAATCAGAGTGTGAAGGAAAGCTCCTCTCAGGGGAATACGGAGTGGCGGAAAATAAACATTTGTTTATTGCATCTTTTATTTAATAATTCATGTCTTAGTCTACGACATTGGCAGAGGCACCAGGGAGTTCACGTTAGGCAGATCATCTCTTTGATTATATTGTTCAGACACGGTGGGATCTGTAAATTTAATCCTGTCACACCGTGCTGCTTGTTTCAAGTGCAAAGACTCTGGAGATATTAAACATTATCTGTCTAATAAAATGCATTATCATATGTGAAGTTTAAAACCACAAACATTAAACCAACTTGTATCTTGGAGTAAATCTGAAGCTGAGTAAAAGCACACAGACATCAGAGGCTCCATTCATCAGCGATCAAACCTTAACTTTCTCACGGCTGGATGCTGCAGCATCTCTGATCCCGCTTCCCGGGTTGGACCTCAATTAAAACAGCAGCCCGGCTTGAATGAGGAAAGCAGACAAAGAGAAGAACATCAAAGACCTTTCATGGAGTGCAGAGTCTTAACCTCTGATCTCAGAGAGGGATTACTGTAATTGGACGGCAGGGATCGACTCCTACAGTACGTCTGAGAATCAGGAAGCGAAGAGCATCTAGGAATCGCACCCCCTCAGTAAACCACGAGCCACGATGGGCTGCAACATGTGTGTGGTGAACAGGCCGGAGGAACAGTACAGGATCATGTTTCAGGTGAAAATACAAACAGAAGTTCATATTAAATGTCCTCTTTATTTTTTTACTTTGCACTTTAATCATGTGCTTGTTGGAGAAAATTTTTGGAGGTAAAAGTTTCACAAAGTTGGTAAAAATTAATAACGCACCATAAATATCAATATATCACTTTACAACCATTCAAATGTGTAAGGTTTACGTTTTTTTATTATTATAATTGTATTCTGCAAGGATGCATTAAATTGATCAAATGTGACAGTAAAGACCTTTATAATGTTACAAAAATTTTTTTACAAAATAAATAAATCAGCACAACTGTTTTTAACGTTGATAATAATAAATGTTTCTTGAGCAGCAAATCAGCATATTAGAATGATTTCTGAAGGATCATGTGACACTCACGACTGGAGTATTGACTGCTTAAAATTCAGCTTTGCTGTCACGGTAATACATTATATTTTAAAATATATTAAAATAGAAAGTAGCCATTTTAAATAGTAATCATATTTCACAATATACATTTTTTATGTATTTTTAAAATGTGTTCATGCTGGTAATTTCAAATGTTAAATTTAGGTTTGACCATTAAGCAGTTCTTCAATAGTTCAACACATAACTATACTTACCACTGAAAAGTTGGAGTACAAGGTCCATTCAAGGTCTTCTTAAAAATAAAAAAATCTATTTAGCACAACTAGTAATATAAAACCTCACATTCTGCTGTTCCATATGACACAAGGGTTTATGCATGTTACTCTTACAGGGATTGTAGATATGCCTTCAAACAGGAAACTGTTTATCTTAACAGAACAGATTTAAGACGTGTCAAGGGGACTTTGAGTTAAGGCTGTGCTTTAGACAAACAATTGAATGAATTAACCCTGTGTTGAAAACCACAATCCCCTAAACAGCACAAAGACTTCCTACTCAGCAGCCTTTAACTGACATGGCGGTGAGATTTCCTTATAGGCTGAGAGAGAGAAAGCTATGCACGTTTTTAAACCTCTTCCACTATAAGGTCTTAAAGTTTGGTTTCCCTTCTGTCATTTTGTCCAACCACATGGCAGGTCATGTGACTATGATTGATAGCTAGGGGATATTTATACTTCTGGAAAGTAGAGCAGGATGAGAGAAGGGCAGATCAGCTAATAATAAAACCTATCAGGTGAAATATCTGTGGCTGTGGCACTCAGAGCAGAGATGGGTAAGGAATATTGAATTCAGAAGCAGAGTACACGTGTATTAGAGCAAAGCTGATCCTTTGACTATGTAAAATAAAAAAGCATGTCACGCCTCTGAACACATGGCTTAAAACTGACAATGGGAAAGTGGCTGCAGGGTAATGTCACCTTGAATTAGTATCTGAATAAGTATCTATGACACCTGGGCAAACAAACTATTACAGCATTTTGCAAGGTCACACTCATGAATATGCAAATATGAACTAGATTTATATATTTTCTGAAGAGAATGTGAGTCCATGATGCTCAGGTGTTCTGGGTTGTTGCTATGCGGTTGCTGCTCATAGTGGTTATTAGACATTGCTATGTGGTTTCCATGGTGATTAGGTGGTTACATCGTGTATGCATGATTAAAAACAAAACAAGCATATAAACATTTTATATGTAATAAATAACAGAAAAGTGTCTGCTTTATAAAAACAAACAAACAAAAAATTAAATACATTAGTTTGTTTTATTTAACTAAAATAGCCCGATTCATACTATGGTTTCATATAACAGCAAAGTGTCTCCTTTTTTAATTTCTAAAAAAGAAAAAAAAAAAAAAAAACTGCAACCTATTTCGAATGCATTGCCGCGTCTCAGTTCTTTCACCTGTAGCATTTAAACTCCACTTGACTAAAATCCTCTCCACAGCTTGAGTTTGCCACTTTAAAGTTTTGTTCAGAGAGCAATTTGCTTTCTCCGCCAGACCGCGATGTCATGCCAGGAAAGGTTGAGCTTTTTCCAATACCGAGAGGGTCTTCCACTTGATCTCTTCAATCTCACTTCAATTTCCAGCTCTTCTCTCCGCTGTATCCTCCACTGCCGGAGTCTCTTCACAGAGGCTTTTACTCCTTAACCAGTTTATTATGCAGTGACAGAGTCCTCTCTGTGTGAGCCTGTTTTAAATGCTGCACACTTATTAGTGGAGAGAGCTGGAAGACACCATAAAACCCCTGCAAAATCAACTGCACCAACACTGGAAGCCCCCTGCAAATTTACTGCAAAGTAATAGAGAAGCTTCACTTTAGAATGAAAACGTTATCACCATGAGAGTCCTGACAAGCTATGGGTGACATCACCACAAGGCATTGCATCTTTACTTCTACATCTTATCCTTCATGGCTTTCAGACTGAAATTGTTTACACTTAAATAGATATTCACTCCAAAATGAAAACTTTGCTCACCTCACTATTGGCGACAGCAAAGCTGAATTTTCAGATTCCATCACTCATCTTCAGTGTCACATGATCAATCAGAAATCAATGCTGATTTGGTGCACAAAACATTTCTTTATATCATCATTGTTGAAAAAGGTTATGCTGCTTAATGTATTCATGGAAACCATGATACAAATTTCAAAAGTACTTATTTATAATAGAAGTGTTTTTACTGTCACTTTTAATCAATTTAATGCATTAATAATATGGTTTATTTCTTTAAAAAAAAAATCTTACTAAATCTTAACTTTTGAATTGTAGGTAAGCCATTGAATTTATGATTTTCTGCCTGGCGACAATGAAACGGGTGAAAAATCCCTCAGGCTTACACTGAAGGAGGGACCAGAGCCATATCTAGGGATGGGAATATTATGGAGACTTATTGGTGGGCTTTTTTTTTAAGTAACCAACCACCTAGCAGCAATATGCTAAAAAGGACTTTAGTAACAGCATAGCAACACCCTGGCAAACATGACAGCACATTTTACACATGCAAACGCCCGTCATTTTCTTCATCGAAGATCTTTAATCACTGCAGTGCTGTCACTTTTTTATAAAAGCAATAAGCCGTCATGGGTTAAGTGGTGTTGTTAGATAAAAATAAAACACAGTAAAATACACCTCTTGTTGCTTACTCTAAAGTGCTTCTCATTGTAACAGTGTTTCTTACACACATTCTCACCCAGTCTTTCATCAGTGTCATGCTCCATGTATCTGAGTATGTGGCATTTGTTCTTGCTTCTGCTCTGTGGCTGGGCACACAGTAATGAAGAGCAGACACATCCTGACAGGCTTCGTTGGACTCAGGACAAGCTGCTGCAGGCATGAATAATACCATTCACACTAGATCACATTAGCCGGTTCTGCTGGAACAGCCAAGCGCATGGAATCGCTATCCGTGAACACCATCGCATTTATTTGGCATTTGGCCATCTTCGTGCGACACTCATCCACGCTAATTGCTTCTAAGCTTTAGACTTATGATGAGGTTTAAATGAGCTCGGTTTGCAGCAAAAATCCTGTGCATGTTGAATCACTCCAAAATGAGCCTTTTAGCCAGAGATGTATAGTAACGAAGTAGAACTACTTCACTACTGTACTTAAGTACTAAAAGGCGGTATCTGTACTTTACTAGAGTATTATTTTTTTCTCCTACTTCCACTTTTACTTCAGTACATATTTTCGCTGAGTTTAATACTTTTACTCCGATATTTTTTTTTTGTGCTGCATCGTTACTCGTTACAATTATAATAATGTTACGAATCATTCCATTACAAACCACTGCCAGAACTGTAGATGGCAGGTTTGATGAAGCTGGCACATCATTGAGCGAATCAAGCGATTAAGAAGACTGCGCGTGCTGACTGAACTGCTGTGAAGAGAGAGATGAACACCGAGCCGAGCCAGATAATGACTCGTTCACGAGTCAAGAACCGGTTGCATCGGTTCTCGGATGACCAGTAACGTTAGTTCTTTCTGACAGTTCGATTCAATAAACCAGTTGAAGAAAACAGTTCACCGATTCTTTTGCGCTCGAAGCAATGGCGTCATTGGCGTTGACTGCACCTGGGCTCATAACATTAACACAGAATCAGTTCAGAATCAATCACCAAAAGAATCAGTTCGTTCTGTGTGTCGGTTTGCGTCACGCTAAATCACACATGCGCAGTATCATCAGCTCCTCGGTTCACGAATCGGACGCGTCTGACAGAAACGGTTCTTGACTCGTGAACGAGTCATTATCTGGCTCGACTCGGTGTTCATCTTCAGTTCTCTCTTCACATCAGTTCAGTCAGTGTACTGTTTGAGTCAATGAATTACTCCGGGATATTGGTTTGTTTTAACTCAGAGGGAGTGTCAGACACATTAAACAAGTTAACAGCTTAATTCATCTGTGGATTAATGCGTATTGGAGACGCGAACCGTTTAAAACGATTCAGTTTGATTTGGTGAACTGTTTCAAAAAGATCCGGTTACATCGAATGATTCGTTCGCGAACCAGATATCACAAACTGCTTTGTTTTTAACTGTCTTACAACAGACACGGAAGAGAAGACAATGCTGAACAAAGTCGTAGTTTTTGCTATTTTTGGACCAAAATGTATTTTTGATGCTTCAAAAAATTCTAAATGACCCTCTGATGTCTTACGGGTTTGAAACAACATGAGGGTAAGTTATTAATGACATCATTTTGCAAATTGGGCTTACTAACCCTAGTAACCGTTTTTTGTTTACAAGAAGTTACAGTCAAAGGAATTGTGATTGTCCTTTAGGTTAATCATTTGAAATAGTAAAAACAATTATTATTTTGAACAAAAATGTTCAAACTTTTGACTACTTGCTTTAATAACTACATAACACAATACTTCTACTTTTACTTTCAGTACTTGAGTAGTACATTTTAAAATAGACTACTTGCAATACTTAAGTACAAAAAATGTTGAATACTTTAGTACTTCTACTTAAGTGTGGTGCTTAAAGAGCACTTCTACTTCTACTCAAGTCACTTTTTTGATAGAGCACTTGTACTTTTACTCAAGTATGGGTCTCTAGTACTTTATACATCTCTGCTTTTAGCAGACGCTTTGCCTTTTGTAATCCCGCCTAGCCCCCCCACCCGTCATGTCTGATGAGTTTCCCTCTCGCTCTCTCCGTCTCCCTGCCTCTACCTAACATACCCTGTCAAATTTGTCTCTATGGGATGCCGTTGCTAAGGCAACTGAGATCATTAAGCAAGACTTATATGCTTTCTCACTGCGACGCACATAGATGCAATAATGATGGCGAAGCTGCGCACACACATAGTCGAGCGCACTAAATCAGGCGTTTGAAAAAAACACTGATGTAAATAAACAAAATCTACTTGTGTGCCCTCCACACTGCAGGAGGTCTCTCCAAACATGCAGCGACATGAAAGGAAAAAAGATAAAGGGATCCAGCCTTCACCTGTTCCAAGAATGGGGAGAAAAAAGAAGAAAGTAAAACTAATCCAGACTGACGTTTGCGGCACAAGTAACCTTTAGTTAAATAATTCTTTGGTTTCCATCACAACCCTTGCCCTGCTCTGATGGCCAGCATTAGTATGAGCAAAAATTGCTATCGCCCCATCCAGAACATTAATCCAGAGTCTTGAGCAGTGATAGATAGAGATAGAGAGAGAGTGAGTGAGTTTCTCTCCTCTAAACTCTAATCAAAAACAAGATGAAATCCTGAGGGGAAAGTGATGGAAAGAGGGAGGGAAGACAGGAATAGAGTTTGGGAACAATGTAAAAGGCACAATTTAGAACCTCAAACTGAGTTGACCTAGTTTATCACAGTGCTTAGAACCTTTGTGAAGACGTTTAACATTTCTAATATCTTGTGTAACTGGGTCAAGATGATTGAGAGAAGCAAGCTAATTTCAATATGAGAATCGAAAAAAGAGCCATAATCAGAAGAATTATTTGGAGGAGAATCTAGTGGGAAAAAGCCCTCTGTTTCTGTATTATAATTAGCAGTCGTAGCAGGCCGGCGGTGGAAACGCAACAACAAACAACCCATCGCTCCAATAAAACAATCCTACTTCTGAAATAATATACATCAGAGTTAATACTCAAAGCTGGCAAAGTAGATGCATTAAAGCAGTTACAGATGCAATAAGCAGATCAAATGTCTAACAAATAAGGCACTTAACACAAAAAGCTATAAAAAGGTATTCGCCTGCAAATGGAACTATTACATATGATTGATACAATTCATACTAAAAAAACATTTCATTATATTGTGACATCCAGGAAGTGACATCGTTCAAGAAAAGTGACATTATCTTAGACTGCACACAAATCATAGTACTGAAGAAGTCTGTCTCTGAATTTAGCAAATTTATTGAAACAAAAAAGATTGAGACAATTTTGATTTGTAACAGTTTACAAGGTCTACATCATAACATTAGCTAAAATGATTGTTGGCATGAAATGGAAATTCGCCCCATCTCTTTTTTAAATGCATCTTATTAAACGTATTGTGAAGGATTCATCCGTTAATTCACATATAAAAAAAAAACAAACAAGAAAAAAAACAAACCTGAGCATAATTCTTAATCATACGGTCATAACTCAATCTCCTTGTATAATGACAGACTACACTTTATTCAAGCCAGACTTCTCCAATCACTTATTTTTCTTTAACCCTGTCACTTTCTTGCAATGGGTTTCAGATCTGCCTCCAATCAATCAACAGCCAGGTCCCTGCCTTACATTTCTTTCTTTTTCAATAATCTGTTACTGATCTGTCCCCGATATGCATCACAATATGGAAGAAAATACTTGTTTCTTTGTTGCATTTGGTATCAAACTAAAAATAAACATTACTTTTAAAGCTTATCAACAGCAAAAAACAAAACACAAAAAACCTGCATTTGTTCCCATACTAGCTGAACATTTTCTGAAGGTGAAACATTTCCTTTTACTAAAAGACAACAAAACAAAATTGACCTTTTTTAACGCTTCCAGCTGCATGTCTTTGAAAGTGCCGTAATCAGTGCGGCATGTTTGGTAGATCACAGACTCTGAGTTAATGCAGGCATCCCGTGGTGAGATGATAGGGATTGTTGGGGTGTGGATGTGCATTGCAGTATCTGTGTGCACCTTCAGAAGCTCCTTCATTAGCAATGCAATTATTCCACAGGGTCAAACGTACAGGGTGAAGGTCAATAGAGGTGTATCACGAGTTAAAGAGATGTAATTGCTCTCTCCTGGTATTGAACTGATAAGCACAAATCACCCACTGAGTTCTGTAGGCCACTGAATCATGCAGAAGAAATTCCATCACAGTCCATTCAACACACTCTGTTTTTCCTCTAAAAACACTAAAACAAATGTTTTGAACTGAATAACATGCTGCTTTCAAAGGTAAAACTGCTTGTAATTTCCCCCATGATCTCGTGTATACAAATCATAAATACTGTATATACATTGAGAGAGTCGTACATTAATAAGCATTTTCTATATGAGCCAGGGAACATATAGAAAATCTTTTCTGCTTAAGAAGTACATGTTGGCCAATATCACTGTTGCTCCATCAACTCTGAATCCCGTTTGCAAACAGTCCATTTGTAATCAAATCCACTGACAGGATCAATAATGAGCCAAACACAATGAAAAAGAAATAGGTTTCACCTCTTTTAGGCATCGAAAGACTTTCAGTCAAACAGCATAAGTATTGATGTGAGACCTGGTCTCTAAGGGTCAGCTGTTTGTAGCTTGACTTCCTTCAGAAGGATGAAAGAAACAGAAAGACAGAGTTAGAGAGAGTTAGAGAGAGAGATAGAGAGAGAGAGAGAGAGAGAGAGAGGGAGGAGGGGTTGTCGAAAGTACTTTCAGTATTAACGTTGTATTGATTGTGGGTTGCATTCTTGAGGGTTAAATCACCTCTCATCTGTCCCTTCCTAAGGTCTGTCACTGGATGAACTGTCCCAATGCACAAATTCAAATCTGCACTGTCAGATATATGTCAGTTACAACAACAATAAATATACCAACAGACTAAAAGTCATTACCCAGCAACAAATACTTGATACATTTTTATATATGATAGTGTTGACATGCTGAGTGGTAAGTAAAAAAAAAAAAAAACCCTGGGAAATTGAAACCAGAAGATTGCACTGAACACTACCTTTCAGGCTTTGTAGGTTTGTCATAGTACCAAGAAGCAACGATGTGCAATAAAAAGAGACTGCTCAAACATTAATTGTTCTAAAGGTTAATATCAACCTTAATCAAAATGAACAAGCAATCAATACAACACTGCAGTACATGCACAGGTGATGGAAAGAGGGAGGGGAGGACAGGAATAGAGTTTGGGAACAATGTAAAAGGCACAATTTAGAACCTCAAACTGAGTTGACCTAGTTTATCACAGTGCTTAGAACCTTTCTGAAGACGTTTAACATTTCTAACACTTTGAGTAACTGGGTCAAGATGATTGAGAGAAGCAAGCTAATTTCAATATGAGAGTCGAAAAAAGAGCCATAATCAGAAGAATTATTTGGAGGAGAATCCAGTGGGAAAAAGCCCTCTGTTTGTGTATTATAATTAGCAGTCGTAGCAGGCCGGCGGTGGAAACGCAGCAACAAACAAACCATCACTCCAATAAAAAAATCCTACTTCTGAAATAATATACATCTGAGTTAATACTCAGAGCTGGCAAGTAGATGCATTAAAGCAGTTACAGATGCAATAAGCAGATAAAATGTCTAACAAATGAGGCTCTAAAAAGCACTAAAAAGGTATTTGCTTATGATTGATAGAATTCCTATTAAGAATTCCTGTTTTTAAATTGTACACAAATTGTAGTACTGATGAAACCTGTCTCTGAATTTACCAAATCTATTTATTTATTTTCAAAGCTGTCAGTTTTAACACTTTTAAATCTGGTTCTTCTCTGTTTTTCTCCACAGAAGGGAAACACTCTGCGGCCCATTGATGCAGAAGTAAAGGTAACACAAATACCACTCCGATCTGAAGTTTGTCTTATCATACGTCTATACCTTAATATTCAAAAGTAATTCAAATCAAATCAGCATGTTAGAATGATTTCTCAAGAATCATGTGACAGAAGAATCAATGCCTGCTGAAATGTTTGCCATTACAATAATAAATTACACTTAATATATTAAAAAAGAAAACAGTTATTTTAAATTGCAATGATATTTTTACTGTATTTTTAATCAAATAAATGTTTTGATGAACATAAGAGGCTTTTTAAAATGTATATATATTTAAAATATATTAAAGATCCAAGACTTTTGATAAGCAAAGCAGAAGATTCTTCTATAAAATCAGTTTCTATTTGCAGTTTCTTGTCTTTCTATTTCTTTGTGATTGGATGATGGAGAGCTCATGCTTGTCTTGCATAAGTCATTTTTGCTGCTTTGCAATGTTACTTGTCCATAAGGAGAAGCAGAAATATATCCTTCCTTAAGTTTTGCTTATTTGTGCATTTATCTTCCCCCTCTCCCCTTCTCTCATTTTTCTTATTCTTGTCTCCCTCTTTCCCCACTTCATTCTCTCTATAGTGCTGCTTCAGCATTTTCAGAGGTGTCAGATTAAACAGCCAATCAGTGCATTATTTTTAGGTGGATGTACAACGGCCTACATTATTTCTTGCTCTTTTAACTGTCTGCAGCTCAAAGGCAGAAGAACATCTCACCTGTCCCAGGACAAAGATGGACAGTCCCATGACCCTCTCCTGCTTCAGGTGGTACATAAGGGTCACAGGAGGAGATTGGGTGCAGCTGCTGGCCCGGCCCGGCTCATGGCTATCACAGACTGTGTGGACAACGGTACCCAGACCGACATTAGCTTCCAGAACTTTCTAAATGGGGACAGAGGGTCTTACCCGAGCAGTGGATCACCCATGCCCCCACCCTCTCCTCCCCTCACAAAGCTGGTGGAGCCATACCTGATGAATGACTTGTGAGCGTCTTCACTGTCCTCTGCCTCTTGATCAGTTCTTATTACAGCCTGTGTATGTCTGTGAGATGGACAAATGTTACATGCACTGAAAACCTGCTGAAGAAACATGTGTCTTTTCACAGAGGTTCTTTGGGGCAGGAATATAGTGATCCAAATGACTACTTCAATGTTGCCAACCATGAGGCGGATCAACAAGAAGAGCTGGAATATGAGGTGGGATACCAAGAAGTCATTATAGCCTTTTACATGCAAGTAAACCACTAATAAAATAAACAATATTTATAACAAACAAAATTAAACCTGGGTGGTGTAATAATAATAATAATAATACAATTATTCTGAATACAGATGTCGAATACAGATTGGTTGATTATAATATAATATACTATAATATAATATAATATAATATAATATAATATAATATAATATAATATAATATAATATAATATAATATAATATAATATAATATAATATAAAAAGGTAAACTTATTAATAAAATTGTCCTGGCTCACACAAATCCAAATAAAATGCAAACAAGCTCATTGTAAATAGATAACTGTTTTTATTTTTTATTCCAATTTTTTTTAAAGGCATGCTGTTTGCTTCATTGTGCTTTTCACTAAGTAAAACACATGCACTCTAAGGGGAAAAAATAGACTAGATGGGTTGATGCAAGACCAGTGACCCAAACACATTATTACAATATCTCATAAATTTGCTCTAGCTGGTTTTTCTGTCCTGGTGCATCTTTAAAGCAGGGGGTTTAACCTCTGCCCTATAAGCAGCTCTTCCTCTCTGTCTTTGTCAGGAGGTGGAGCTGTATAAGTCGAGTCAGCAGGATAAACTGGGGCTAACAGTCTGTTATCGGACGGACGAGGAAGAAGACCAAGGCATCTATGTTGGGGAAGTGAGTGGCCACATAAGGCTGAATTTTATATATTAGTGCTCAACACAATCACTACGCTAAGTTTTTAGCGGAGATTTTGAAGTTATCCAGCTGATATTTAAACCCTGTTCTTAGGTGAATCCAAACAGCATAGCAGCAAAAGATGGAAGAATCAGGAAGGGGGACAGGATATTACAGGTATGTTTTTGCTCAGATGTAGAGTCAAACGACATCAACAACAATTATTGATGAACTGACACTATCACGTCATCACGCTCATCTGGGAGGTCAAGTGTTTCTAGAGACAATCAGTCTATAAACAGATAATTGGTGTGACTTTTAACACAGCCCACGCAATTACTCTAGAGAATAATTACAGAACAGCAAAGACAATGTGTCATGTTGCCTTTGTCTCGACAAGTTCTTCATTTATTATGGTTTCTGATGTGGCACGGACACATTCAGTACCAAGGACTCGGTCGCTGATGTTTCGATGTTATGTTGTTTTTTGTAAAAGGGCTGACCTTTTGTGTTTGAACGTAGCTGTGAATGAAGTCTCCGTCTGTCCCACATTAGATAAATGGGATGGAAGTTCAGAACCGAGAGGAAGCGGTGGCCATCCTGACCCGTGAGGACAGCACCAACTTCTCATTACTGCTGGCCAGACCAGAGGTAGAGGTAAATAAACACACAAAAAATTAGAATAAAGAGGATAAATGCATCTCATTACACCATATATTGTCTCTTTTTAGGAGAAACCTTGTAGATAAATTGGACACTAAAATGAACCATGCACGAACCATTAAATCATCCCCCCAAAATCTCACATCCTCTGAGCTATTAAATGGTTTTCTAAACACAGACATACATGCATGATTCAAGTGCACACAAAATGAGCTTTTTGAGGCACATGCAAAGTTAATGGACCCACTCTGTCCCCAATGACAGCATATCCTAAAATGAATGGCTTATTTTGCTGAAGGAAGGGAAACAGAAGAAGTCTCACATCACTCAATGTCTCAATCATGTGCTCACTCTTAGTGATGGGTGTCAAGGATGTGTGGCAGTTCCATTAACACTATTCCACAAGGAGATGAAGAGTGAGAAGGAACAAAGCTGCTTTATAGAATGGAGTGAAAAGTGCTCCATTAGAAAGACATGCACATAGGAGACGTAATTGAAGGAATTGATGGAAGGTATGAGAGAGAGGGCAAATTAAGAGGTAGAAGCAAGGTACATTATGAAGGAAGGATATCAAGGACATAAACTAAGCCATCTAATGAGACTATGCTAAAACTTTAACCAATGCTGGAATTTTACTTCTGCATTTATCTTATTTGTTTAACAGCTGTTTTTTTTTTAATCCAAAGTGACTTATAAATGAGAATAACACTAGCAGAAGCAATTAATCTGAACTAAATTTCAAAGTTGTCAGTGCAAGCAAATGTATTGTTTTATTTAATATAAATTTAACAGCATTTTTACCTTTACGTGCACCACACAATTATAAACTGTTCTAAATGTGAACCTATTTCAGAGCTGTATATATGGTGTTCTGAATTTCTGACTTTGTAAATTGTTCTGCAATATCTGGGGAGCCAGTGGTAATATTGAAAAAATGGTTGTTGGTTATTGTGTGCAGCCGGCAAAAATCATCCATCATGAGCACAGCCGTCAGCTAATGAATAAAACAGGGAGCTCATTTCAGCCAACGCACAGCACTAACAAGATCAGAACAAAAAGGGGGCCATTTTCTACCTCACATTCTCATCTACAATCACCATCCCAGCAACACAAAATGATTAATAATGAACTGAAGACCAGAAACAAGTGGAGCTGTCAGACCAAGAGAGGAAGAGATGGATAGAGAAAGAGAGAGAGCGAAATAGATAGAGATAGAGAACGAGGAAGGGATTGCTGAATTACAGAAAGAGATTACAGGCTGACTAAATCAAGAGGAAAGAACGAGAGACAAATATGCTTGAGAAATGTCACAGGCAGACTATTAAAACAACCTGTGTTGCTCTTAATAAATGTTAATAACGGTGTTGCTCATTCATAACCAACTCAAGTGATAACTGAAACTGATTTTTGGCTTGCAATTATAGACAAAGATACTCAGGGAAAACAAGACAATACTTCAATAAAGCTGTATTCATCAATAAATCTTGATTTGTAGCAAGACATGACAATTGTCACAAATTAAAATGAACAAATGAACAGTAATATGAGTAATAGTGCCATTTTGTTATAAAGTATCTTACAATAATTGGTAAGTCTCCATGATCTTGTAATACATCTTATGCACTATGTACTATATACATTCAATGTGATAAATATCGGATACGTTGTATAAAATGCCAGCTATAGATAAATGTAATTGCATAAACACACACACACACACACACACTCACACACACACATATATGTATGCCTGTTTGTATGTGTGAAAATACTAGGCCTCAATATAATAATAATAGGCCTCACAATTCTTGCTTTACAACCAAACTTGTTGTAATATCTATATTGCCATCTACTGTTGAAACGTGTTACTGCATGTATTTATTTCTATGACAATACTGGTGATGTTCAACCTCTAACTCTTCCCTCTTTCTTTCTTTTTCCCATCCGTTCCTTTGTACCTTTCACCTAGACGGACACTCATATGGACCCAGAGGAGATTGACTGTGAGTTACCTGTAGGGATGAGTGTGGACAGCCTTAATACTTCCCCTCTGTCAGGCCTGTACCATTTCCGCCAACAGAGAGCCCAAGGAGGCATTCCTGAGGAAACCCTACATCAGGAGACACCCATGCTCAGCTTAGCAACCCTCAGCAACAGTCAAGAGCTTGACAGTGGTGTGGGCAGAACAGATGAGAGCACAAAGAACGAAGAATCCTCTGAGCACGACATCCTTCTGGGCGATGAACAGACCAGCGCCACCAACACAAATGCCACCAACACGCCTGGCAGCTTGCGCAAGTTCAGGCCGGGCAGGAGCGGCGGAGGAGGGAATGACACGCCATCGCCGCTGTTTCCTCTCCGAGAGCTCCACCTTAGCACAGACTCACTGGACTGTGGAGGTGTGGGTGGTGGGTACCTTCATGATCCCATCAGTGGGATGATAATGCCCGGCCTGACAGAGGAGGAATGTGAGAGGTACAAGCAGCTTCTGGAAATCAAGTGTCGCTATGAGAAGAGGATGAAGAAAGTGCAACAGGTTCAAGAAGAGCAGCAGAAAGAAGGAGAGACACCAGTGGGAGCTGAGAATAGGGAGGAGACTCTGGATGAGAACAGTAACGAGAACCTTACTCCACATGAGATGGCGCTTTTGGAAGAGGAAATGAGGCACCTTGAGTTCAAGTGCCGGAACATTCTACGAGCACAGAAGATGCAGCAGTTAAGAGAACGCTGTTTAAAAGCCTGGCTGATGGAGGAAGAAACATCTGGTAGGGTGTCTGCAGAACCTCAGGGGTCTCCACTGCACGAGCTGTCTGACATCAACGAGCTTCCAGAGAAGGAACGGTCGGACAAGGACAGCACCAGCGCTTACAACACAGGGGGAGAGAGCTGTAGGAGCACACCTATGGTGAGTGAACATCGACTTCCAGTTTCTCAAATCGATGAGTCCACAAGCCCTCTACTAAGTAGACACAGGGACCGACCAACCTGGAGTGAAAGAGGGCGAGCAAGCCTCAACAGTTCATATTCACCAAGCAGCTACAAGAAGTTTCCGACTAACACCCCTTTGAACCAGAAATTCTGCTCACTCACTAGAGAGGGAACCATCCGTCGCATGCCTGAAGGGGTGGCACAAGGTGGAAATTCTAGGGTGAGCAGCCACAACAGGAATGGTGGTCGCAGTGCTGAGTCAAGTCCTTACTTCACTCGACGACGTCATTCCAACTGCGTCACTCCAGAGCGCTACCAGAGTTGCATGCATCTGGGATCCTCACCTTCTGAGAGTTCTGGACCTTTGGATAGAGCTGCAGAAGGAGAAAGTGAGGCACCAATGGGTGGCAGTGACCGTGAGGGGCATGGGAATACCACCTTGGAGTCGTTGCCTCACCCAAGCCCAGTGAAGCTTTCTTTGGCCTTATCATTGCCACTTCCCCCTCCATCCCCACGCATGGAGTGGAAGGTGAAGATAAGGAGTGATGGGACCCGCTATGTGGCCAAGCGTCCTGTTCGAGACCGGCTCTTGAAAGCCCGAGCTATGAAGATCCGTGAGGAGCGTAGTGGAATGACGACTGATGATGACGCAGTGAGTGAAATGAAGATGGGTCGCTACTGGAGCAAAGAAGAGCGTAAGCAACATCTGCTGAGGGCCCGCGAGCAGCGCAGACGCAGAGAGTTTATGATGCAGAGTCGCTTGGAATTTATGAGAGAACACGGTCTGGACATGGGCAAGGAAAGCCAGTCAGAGTCAGGCCAGAACCCAGCCTCAATCCTGGAGCTCAGTCAGAAAAAGAGCTCCAAGAAACGCAACCGACGCATACTGGACAACTGGATCACCATCCAAGAGCTGCTGGCACATGGCTCTCGCTCTCCAGATGGGACAAAGGTGTATAATCCTCTTCTGTCTGTAACCACAGTCTGAAAGGATGGTGTGGAAGGACAACAGAAAGAGAATGTATTCGATTAATTTATCAAATACTTTCTTGAACAGTTCAAGTATCATCTTTCTACATTGCTAATATAGCTAAGCGACATCTAGCAACTATTGCCCTCTTTAATTTAATTTTAACAAATCCTATTTGTTACAAAAACCCAGACAAGGCAAATTTACTTGAGAAGCAACATTAAAAAAGACATGTTTTCATAAATACTTATCTGTTGTTTTTAAATTGATTATGCTCATTACCATTGCATCTCAAGTAAACATACCTTTCAAAGATTTTTTAGATTTTCCAGAAAACAAAGTAAAGTAAATGTTTATGGGTGGCAGAACTTTAAAGTTTGTGTAAAAACTTGATTTTCTTGTCTGATTAATGTCACACTGTATTGCTTCTCAAAATACATTATCACTCCTCAATGACAGACGCTCAGAAGATTATGAATGTTAAATGAATGTAACAACGCACATGTGTAACAAGCACAACGCATACTCCACAAACTGTACAAGCAGACAGGTCTTAGTCATAATCTGCTCGTTGCAAGCAGATATATTGGTCAAATAAAATTTATTCAGTATCTTCCTTGCAGCTGCACAGAAAGGCACACTGATTCAATTTCTTAACTCTTGAATTTTCATGGAGAATATTGGGGGGGATGGAATAACAATACGATTTTTGTACAATTTACTGCTCGGATTACAAAATCATTAAAGTGCTTAACCTGTGCAGACACAATCATGTTAAACTTTCCTGCAGAGATGTGGTGCTGAACATTTATACTGCTTGTTTGTGGTGCTCTGTTTACATTATTCTCCTGTACTGTTCATCATGACCCAAATACGGCAAAGCACAATTTAAGCCGCATTGTGCTTTTTAACTTTGAATGTATGGTAATTATTTTCCCTTACATCCTAAGTCATCACGGAGAGACTTTCACAAGCCTATGTGGCCTACTGCGGACACATACAAATCACCAGCAAAAAGGGGAAGCACAAACACACACTGGATCACTATGAAATCTAACCAGCTTCTAAATGAAAACAGATTGTACATTTTAATATACGGTTATTAGGAGCACCTGAAGTGGTTCACACAAGTGTAGCAAAGGAGCTAAAAATGAGGGGATATTGTTATTCATGAATAAATGAATGGCATACGAATTTGTTAACATATTTGTAAGTGTTTAAAACTGAAGTTTTTTGTAGAAAATGGCCTTAAGAGTTTCGACCGGTTTGGTGATGAGAGCCACTTGTTCAGCTCGACTAATTTTGCATGATTTAAACTATGATTTTGACTATACTGTACATGCCAGAAATACACAATGAACTTTAGTGAAGTACTTCTATTTCTAAGTATACAAATGTATGTGACCAGAGGACTTTATCCAGCATCATTTACCACTTCTGTCTTGGTGTTAGATAAAAATGTAGAAATCTACAGTTATATAATTATCTACAGTTATATAGTTATAATACTCATATGGTACCTGTTGATTGATATCAATAGTCCCGATTATACATTGTGTAATGTGCATTCGTTCTTGAGTGGTTATTTCAATGCATTACTGAAACCGTATAAAATACAACATTTTAGACAAATAAAACAATTTTGTATGCTTAATATAAATTTGTCAATTCATACTTGGATTCACACAACACACATTCATACTGTACACACACCAAAATAGAGGAACACCCAGACAAATAGTCACTCAGAAATATATATACTGTATATATAAAAACAACTTTCCAACAGCAAGAACATGTTTTATAGAATGAGCCATAAATTAATCACATAATTTCTCTTCTCATAATTTCAATTCTGCATTGAAACCTCATACATATATACATATAAAACTTCATACAATTAATTTTGAATATAGGAACTGCTCTTACACACATACTGATACAATTTTACAATTACAATTCATTCCAAGCCCCACCCCCAGGTCCTTAAAATGTAAACAATGGTTCAAGTTCCCGTTCCCAGCAAGATACTGATTCCCAAGTCCAGTGCAGAGTAAATATGGCATATTTATATCAACTAATATATACATTCAGGTTTATACAGCATCATTCAGCTAAGTGCAGACATGCAACACGGGGCACGGTGGCGCAAGACATTAGCGTGCCTATAAACCAGAACACGCATCTCAAAAACTACTGGATTTTATTTTTTATTTTTTTTACATCATTCATCTCTGCTTTATTTGGATTTAAGCTCAGCATGCCCCAGCTTTCAGGAATTTTAATACAAGCACAAGATCAAAGCGTTAGAGTTAGAGAGAAGCAATACCACCCATAGGAAAAAAAAGGTGAAGTGTAGTGAATGGTCCTCTCTATTCAGATCACGCCACAGATTATGAACAGGGGCATGGAGTTCCTGTTTGTACAAGGGCCTGAAGGTTTTCAGTTATGGGTAATGCTAGCAGATTTGAAGTACTGGAATCCATTACCTGAATAAAAAGTATTGTAGTTTGACTAAACATATATAGGCAAAGAAAATAATGAAGACAAAAATAAATCAATAAAATTAAATGGCTGGGACTAGCAGCAGATATTAATATTATTAAGATGTTTTCATTCTTTTAGGACATTCAGTTTTTAAATTTAATAAGTATAAAAATAACTCCTCAACACAAACACATCACTAATGTAACACTGTGAATGATTCTGGTTAATAGACAGGGAATGGCCCGTTTTGGTTGTCGGGGGGGGGGGGGGGGTGTAAAAGAAAGACAGAGGGACTGTATGGAGGGACGCAGATGATGTTGGAGCTTTGGATCCTAGGCACTGATGATCTTTAAGTTGTGTATGTGCAAAGCCAGAAACTTTCAGCAAAAAGATTGTGTGTGTGAATGTAAGTTACCTTAATGCTTTCAAACAAAAAAAAGAGAGGGTACTGACATTGGACATGCAACTCAAGAGTAAATTCACAATATTAAACGAGCGAGTTGCTCAAGTGTGTATGGCTTCTGGCAACAATGAGTTTTACAAAGATCATACAGCTTTTATGTGGATATAGTATAACAAATCGCTGCAAAACATTTACCTGAAATGAGAAGTCCAATTAATTTGCTAAACATGAATTGTACACACAAACACACAAAAAAAACCTAGCCTGTTGGTCTGTCTATAAAAAAAAAAAAACTTTTAGAAAACACTAAGCACTGCAATCTGCTAAAACATATCGTATTATATTAGTAGCTTTTACACCAAAAATAGCAAGAATTATATCAGTAGAATTTGACATCATTATAGTAATAAAGTCACCATTTTAAATCACCCATATCCAGACGTTCTTTTTAAAAATCAGTTACTTGGAAATATTTATGCTATCTGTAACACATTTTGACCATCGAAGCTTTACAAAACCAAGCCCATAAATACAGATTTGACTTCAAGATTTCAATGACACTCTATGCAAACACCCTGTTCCTTCAACACGTCATCCAAAGAAAAAAATCACTGATCCCAAACCTCCAATGACAAACCTTTACAGTAGGCACTAAGGTTATGTAATGAATTGCCAAATATAAATGTTTTGTTGGTCTGGTAAGACTGTTTAAGTAGACAAGCTGAAATAATAGTGAAATGGTGATACAAAAAAAAAAAAAGAGATAGAGATGCTGAGGTTACAGGTGGTAGGAAATAAACAGATCTATGTCCTGATTATTGGTCGCTGTTACTCATTACACTTTTGGGTATGTTGCATTTAGGTTTGTATGCTTAATTTTTTCTTATAGAATAGCAACAAAACAAAAGAACAAAGTATTTACCAGACAATTTAAAATCTATTTCTATACATTCTGTTTGGCGCAAATGACATCTTGACTTCACTGAGGTCTTCAAAAAAGTGTTTTTTACTGTTTTGGCTGACTTATTTCAAACCGGATGCCCAGCCACTTCAAGACAAAAAACACAACAATTAATAAAATAAAAAACAATTTCCAAATTGTTTCAAAATAAGTTTTTTTTTTTTTTAACTGTGTAGTGATGCAAGTTTTCTCAGCAGTTCCCATCCCGTCCTTACACTCACAGGGTAAAATAAAAGTATCTTTTAAAATAATTAAAAAATTGTGTTTGGCATCCCACTAAGTGCATGCTGGCCCTTCTTATATGCTGAGGAATACATCTGTGAATTTTGAGTAATGAATCAAGCAAACATTTTCTGACTGACCCTGAAATGATTGTCATCTGAGACGCATGAAAATTGAAAATACTATGGATGAAAGTTCTGTTGTTTCTTTTATATTTTGCACTCATCTCTCCAGTTTTGTCTCCATGTTGAGTGTTTAAAGAGTTCACCATTGTCGTCTTCAGACAGCCAAACTTGGTCTCTTAAACTCCAGATCATCAGTTCGACTTAAATTGGCACCCCCTTTCGCCCTGTAACCTTTTCCTTTGGTAGCCATGCACGTTAATTTCAACCCATACTCTTAAATACACTTCATTTGCTATACCATCGTCTCCATTAGGCTTCTTAGATCTTCAGTTGGAGATTTCATGCTGTTATAAAGCCTTTGTTTTGAATGGCGGCCAACAGCAAGATGCCATTCAGGCTAGCAATAAGCATGTAGCCAGCCAGGATTTCCGCTCTACACGTGAGGGAAGCGGATATGGAAGTAACAGAGTCTAAGTTTGGTGTACTTCCTCTTGCCTGGGCTCCAGCTCCTCCGCATTGGGACCCTGCGCCCTCTGCCGCGGCTTACCCTTATACCACCGTGCTGATGCGGTTGATAGGTCTGGATTTGGAGCTGCCGACCGTGCTGCTGTTGCTGGCTCCACCTCCTCCTCCGCCCCCTGGGCCGCCCAACTGCACCCCAATGTGTCCTGGGAGCTGTGGGGCCAGTGGGGAGAGTGGGGTAAGAGGGGTCAGTGGGGTATGTGGGGATGAAGGAGGAGGTAACGGGGAATGTGGTGGAGGAGGAGGAATGGAGGAGAGGGGAGGATACTGCGGGACGCAGTGGGCGACGCCCTGGGGTATGTAGCGGGTGGTGATGGCGGATGGCGCCTGAGGGGGCGGTGAGAAAACGAAATGAGTTTGATGGGCGGAGTGATCCATTAAGGGGTGTGGGCTGTGGGCGTGTACTGGATGGCTGTGGGTATGAGAGTGAATGTGGGAGTGGGCGTGAGGGTGGGGCTGAGAGTGAGACAGGGTGAGAGGAAGCTTGCCGGTAGGACCGGGCACCCGTACGTGGCGTATGGGATTGGGATGCATGTGGTAAAAGGTGAAAGGGGCAATGGGGGAATTGGGCGAATGTGGGGACAGAGGTGGAGGGGTGCAAGCCATATTGCCATAGCGGCCTTGCTGTATAGCATGATGGGATAGTTGCTGCTGGAACTGGGCGTGTGAAGGAGCGGGGGGCCCGCGCCGTGGGAGGGACCCTCGTTGTAGGGTATGATGGATAGTGGGGGGATGGCCTGGGGCGACGGCCTGCATGTGGTACCGATGATGATGATGGTAGGGGGGTGGAGGCTGGCCAAAGTTGTTGTGACAGTACTGAGCGTGCAGGGCCTGGATCTTGGATGGCCCACCGGGGTCTGACTGGCTGAGGGCGGAGGGGGAAGAGGGTGGTGGCCCTCCTGTAGTAGGAGGTAGCATGGGGGCCGGGTAATGCGGCCCTGGGGGAATAAGGGGAGCAGGAGGTTTGGCGCGCTTGCTCCCAAACAGGGAGCCCAGGAAGGAACCGGAATTGCTCCCTCCAGAACTGCTCCCCGGCCCCCCACCCATATTGCCTACGGCGTTGTGAAGTTGCCCCGGCCCACCCCCCATCCCTACTCCGGGGCTCAGGATGGGGCGGTGAGGCCGGTAGTCTTCTAGCCCATAGCAGCCGGGAACGGCGCCCCCCATGGGCAAGCGTTGATGCGGCTGAGGGCTGTTAATGATGGATCCCTATAGTGTGCAAAAACACACAAAGCCAGACAGTCAGTCATTAGACTGGAAATCTGAGAAGATGGACAGTCTTAGAACTTATGAGTTACAGGCATTCCCCAGTTACTTGTTTCACAAAAAAAAAAAAAATATTCAGCTTATTGACATCAGCCAGAATTTTTTTAATGCCACATTATCTAAACAGAAATTGAGAGTAACAATTTATCTTGATACTTAAAATTACATGCACACAAGACGTGTAACATCAATGTAGGCCTACTCACATCTCCTGCACAGTGACAACTCAAAAAGCCTTAAATACAACCAGTCTCAAACAAATTACTGAAGTTAGAAATGACATTGTTACATTCACAAGCCACAAAATCAGTCAGATAGCAAAGTAAAGCTTCCTCATTATAGAGCCTCACTCATTTTACATGCATTTAAACATGCATCTAAATCTCTAAAACAGAAGCAGCCCTCAGACACCGATTGGGGCCATTAAATTACCAGAGCAATGCATTAGTTATAAGCAACTGCACCAGGCATAAAATATTAGACATGCTGCATGCAAATACCAATTAAGATTTTTTTTTTACACAATACGGATTAAAACATGCTGAACTGCATCACAACAATCAAAAATTCATGCAAAGCCAATGTTGTTTAACACACAAGATTAATAATTATTACATCAGATGCCTGACTTACTTCTATAGTACTATCCAAAGAGCCAATGCTGTTTCTACGGCCTCGCTTCCCTGTACCCAACCAAGCACAGCAAGACCAGGGTAAAAGGTCATGGAGAAAACATATTCTAAAATCTCAATACTGGGTGTTTTTGGCCCTGGATGATCCATTTTCAATGAATAAATATCTACAAATTGTGTACATTTAGTAAATATCTCCTGACAAAACTCAACTTCACATCACTGAACTTGATGTTGGCTGTGTTTAGAAAGCATTTAAAACAGTAGTGTTTGTCACATGACCACATTACATTTAATTCTGCGAGTTATCCTCTATAAAAATACATTTTAAAAGTATACATTTTGAATTTTTAAAGTAATTTGTGTAAAAAAATATGTGGCAACCCCACAAAACACTGAGTAAGAAAAAAAAACCATTTGGCAGATATTACTTACAAGGTCAAAGTCAAGATCATCTTATTGTTGGATACAGTATTTCGCAGAGTCTGCTACATTATATACTGCACATCTTAAAAAATTTATCATCTGTACATTATATGCATACAGAAATTTTGCATAATGTGACAATGTACATACTAATCATTGAAAAAAATTATGAGCATGCTATTCCAGACACTTGTTTAAAAAGCCTTAAGAAAGGACATAATGTGCCATTAGAGGGCAGTGTCTGTCACACTGTACTTTGTTACAGAAGTTCAGCATTTCAAAATTGTGAATGTGTGCTGTACCTGTCTCAGTGAGGTCTCTCAGTGAGGAGCTAAGTGCTGTTCTTTTAAGCCCCTCCCCTGCTGTGTACGTGTCATCCAGACTGGGCCTACCCAGAGTGCCGTTCACAGCTTCAGTCTTTATTCCGCCAACCCCGTCCCCATCTCTACTCAGGAGCCCTGGACGCATCACACCTTTCTGCTTCTCTAACTCAGCTATGGAGAAGACAGACCAGGGGTTAATTAATAATTAATCAGATACACAGCAAATTTCAGCTAGCAAACATGAAAGGAATCTCATGCTTTTGATCGGTCATGTCATGAAACAACAGGTAACATTAAAGGATTTCTTACACTCTACACGGTATTTCTCCATATCTTGAACCTCAGCGATGCTCTCACGCAGGTCGCTGGTGAAGCGCGTTCGGTCCTGTTGGCTTGGCGCGTTGAACACAATCAGGACCTTGCGCTCACTGCCGGGCATCGCTGATGTCAGTCTGATACCGTGAGGGTAGTCTGAGAGAGAGGGACAGGGAGAGGGTAAATGCAATCAATAAGAGAGAGACCCAGAAAAAGAGGGATATGCTGTGTCTCATGTAATTAGTTATATATCTCTCAATCTGACAAAATCCATAGATACACACAAGTACTGTACTTCACCATGTCAATATGTAGGAAAGATATATTTAATTCAAAATATGGTCTTAACCATGTGGAGATATTTTTTTAGTGGAATGCAAGTGCAAAACAAACACTGATTAAGATAAATTGAAAACAGACATTCCACAGATGTTCCAAATTAACTGCATAGCCACAATAGAGGATTTTCAGATGGACATATTTTTCTTCTTCATATGCTGCTAAGAAATCAAAACACCACCTACATGAGAGCACGGAAAGGGTAACGAGAGAGCACGGAGATGAGATGGAGTGATGGAATGGATGAGAGCAGAGTGTGTAAACCAGCTGGAATGGAGTGATAGTATAAATAAAGAAGGAGGGACAGATGGTCAGACAGAAGGAGGGATGAATATACTTACAGGAGTTCTGGAACATATGAACCTGCATCTCCACCAGGGGAAAAGACTGTCTGAAACTGTACGTCACAGATGTCTTCTTCTTCTGAAAGATCTTTGTTACCTGAAGGCAGGGACATAAGGGATGTTCAGCTGTGTTCTTATCATCATTATACATACACATACTCTTAACACAAAATTGTTTAGATACATATGACTGAATGTTTTTTCCCCTTGTGTTTAAATAGCTGTTCTCTAGGCCAAGACGGGCAATTCTGAACCAACTAACTTCTGAACTTCTCGTTCTTTATGTTTTCAACAGTTGTTATTAATAGTAGTAGTAGCAGCAGTAGTTCTATGAATAAATATCTAATATGCAGGTATAAAGAATATGTTATTTTAGTCACTTTGGCTGCAGCGAGGACCAAAAATTGCTTGATTGTGACTAATGAATTACCTGTAGAGAAATATATATATACTGTATATGAAACAATTACATTAAATCTAAATATATATTTATAAATCCAGAAGATAAAGTTGTAATTTTAAATCTAAATTTTTTTAAATGCAAATATACAGTTATAAGTCTGAAATTGTACAGTGTAACTTTGAATACAGTTATATTCTATAGACTAAAAAAACAATAGGCCTATACATCTTGTATACATTTATCAATGCAAATATTGTACTATTACATAATTATTGCAAGTGCACATGACTCTAAACCTAAGTGAGTATTTTTCTTCTACTATATCTTCTTACAGTAATAAGGCAAATATGCGGTAAGTGAAGACTCACCACTATCAGGTCATTAAAGAGGAAGACCTCGCGCTGGTGAACTCCACTCCGCTGGGGTCGATTGGGGTCAGGGACTTCATACAGCTGACAACAGCACACTAGCCTGCGATGTGGCAAAGAAAGCACCTGGACATGCACACACACACACACACACACACACACACACACACACAAAGCATATTAAAACACAGCTTGGTTTGTTTTACACTAGACCAGACAAATAAAAATCTAGAGATCATATTACCTTTTTACTACAAGTTGGACAACAATATGGAGTTTCAACCATAAATATAACATGCAGAAGTGAAACACATGGTTTGACTCACAGGTTTCTTGCCCACGATGACCCTCTCCACAGCCTGCACTTGAGACACATGGTCATCGTTTGTCCTGAGTTCCCATTTCTGAATGCGCTGGTAGATGCCCACTAACATATCCCTGGGAATATCCTGTCCATTATCCACTCCTGCCAATGACAATGGGGAGGGGGAGGGGGAGGGGGAGGGGGAGAATGACCAAGAAACAGAAGGTGAAAACTGCTGTACTGTCTTCAATTGGACACCAAAAGCTGGAGGTATATTGGCTTGGATCACCTCTAAGGTTCTTGATAAAATCCTCCAGCTTCATCTTCCTCTCAGCTTTGACGTTGGGGCTGTACATGTCTGTGTTGAGAAGGATTATGGCAAATGCCAGGATGAAGATAGTGTCTGGGTTCTGAAACTGGCGGACAAGTACAGGGTTGCACACGCAGTATCTCTGACTGTGAGAAAGAAAGAAGTTCATACTCCTGTGGAACTATGAAATGCAGAGAAAAGAGTAAAGGGTGAGATGAAAGCAAAGGCTACCTGAAGGCCTCTACCAGTCTCTCCACCTTCTGGGCTTCCCCCTGAACCTTAATCTGAGCCTGAAACTTCCTTAGGGCGTCATCCAGATCCATGCCAGAGAAATCCATCTCATCCAACACACAGCTGAGGAAGAAAAACAAAAAGAAAGATCGCTAAATTCTTCTGCCAACATGCTTTTGTAGATTTTTTAGCCTGTGTCTGTTTTTTTTGTCTCCAGGCTGGTGTGAACAGCATATGGATGCTTTGCTACAGTCTGGGGTTGGAAGATAGGAAAAACATCATTACTAACTCCAACACATCCTTGTTGAACTGTTTCTGACGGTTTCCCAGAAACTCCCCGATCATCTGTCTACTCAGGCCTTTCCTCTCCAGGATGAAACGTGCAATGCCCACAGGTGTGTCTGAGACAAAACCTCTCTCTATCAAATACTGGATCCCCTTCTCTGGTTTCCTAGAAGACGGCGAGAGAAAGACATGTAGAGTTAGGATAAAACATACAGGATATGATTCATTACAGTAAAACTATAATCAACTGAAATAAAGACAAATAAAACAGAGCAACAACAGCCTTAGTATAGACAGGTTTTTTTGTATCCAAACAGAATACATTACATTATTAGATCTGTGTATTCGGTCTTAAAGTGACAGCAGCCTTATAGACCTGCTGTCTCTGTCATTTAACGTCAGTCAAACAACAAATATATATATATATATATATTAGACTGCGGGACAACTCAAAAGGTCAACAGAAAGAGCATAATGTCAATCCTATTTTGGTGAAGATCTCTTACTTGTTGAAGAGGTTCAGTCCAATGCGGTACTGCCTCCTTTGCACCACGTCGTTGTTGAAGGCGGGCGAGTCCCAGCTATGCCTGCTCTCTCTCTGATAGGTCTGTTTTCCTAGAGGAGGCAACGGTTCCCTTAGACTGTCCCTAGACGAAGAGCCTGAGCTGCAGTTAATGGTCTCATTGGAGTTGGTGGTGGAGTTCATGGAGTCGTTGTCCCCATCCGAGTGCTCCAAGCCAGTAGCAGGCAGTGGCGTGGAGGATGAGGAAGAAAGTGGGGTGAGTGGAGGCTGAGTGGGCGAGGGAGACGTGGGGTCAGGGTAGGGGTGATGGATGTGCGGCATAGGGTGGTGGTGCAATGGATGGTGAAGGTGTGGGTGGTGATGGTGGTGCATTATTGTGTGTTGTGGTATGTGTGTTGGAAGAGGGGATGGGATGGGACGACCCGGGGGTCTCGTCTGGCCCTGTGCCGCACAGGGATTGGGTGTGCGAGGGGTGGGGTTGTGTTTGAGAGTCCCTTGAGGCGATCCGCCTGCTGTAGGCTCCTGCTCATAAAGCAGCTGCCTGCTGAGGGAGCCACGATCTGAACGGTCACTCATGTCAACAGAACTGTCACTAGGTGGCTCTATGGTGAGAACAGGGAGGTGTGACCCCCGCAACCGGAAATCTCGGCATTCAGTGCATGGTGTGCTACGCCGGCTGTTATTGCTCTCGCCGCCCTCCCGACTGTCTCCACGTCCTCCGACCCTGCTGCTTACGCCCCAGTACTCTGTGTCCGTACTGGAGGGAACCCGCTCAATGGATAGTGGAGAACATGGCATGCCGTCATCCATATAAAGCGTGATGTCGCTGTACGAGGTAGCTGTGCTGTCCTCGTGCATGACCCCCAGGCGTTCTTGCTCCCCCATGACCCCCCTACGTGAGTTAGGTTTGTTGCTCCACACACACTCGCCAAAATCCTCGGTCTCCTCACCGTCTCCCCCACCACCATCCTCAGAGTCCCCTCGGCCGGGCTGACACGTCAGAGTGTCGTCCATAGAGTCAGCCAGAGATGTCACCTGAGAGAGGAAACACACATACATTTACACTACTGTTCAAAAGATTGGGGTCTGTAAGATTGTTTATGTTTTTATGAGTCTCTCAAGGCTACATTTATCTGATCAAAATGAAAGTTAAAAACAGTAATACTGTGAAATATTTTTTACAATTTAAAATAACTGTTTTCTATTTTGATTCCTTTAAAAGTCAAATTTACTCCAGTGATGGCAAATCTGAATTTTCTGCATTCCAGTCTTCAATGTCATACAGTCATTTAGAAATCATTTTAATATGCTGATTTGGCACTTAATAATTACTATTAATGTTGAGAAATGTTTTTTTGTTTTTTGTGCAAACCTTTTTTTTTAGGATTCTTTGCTGAACAGATAGTTAAAAAAAGAACAGCGTTTATTTGAAATGAACAACTTTACAAAAAAATATTTTCAATTTTTTAGCAAAACTCATTATACATTTTCCATACTGTAATTCGATTTTAGTATTTAAAATGACTGATAATCATTTTAAAGTTTAAATATCTGTGCATTTGTAATATTTTGCCTAACCTGATCTTATCAGTAACCATTTAACAATATTTAAATTATTCTAAATTAGTGCATAAAATACAAAAAAAAAAAAAATGCTAATGACCATCATTCCAGTTTATACAGGCTTTCAAGGCTACAGGGAGACTGTCTGTGCAGTAAGATTCTTTGGGGAAAAAAAGTGTCTGCTAATTGACAAGTAACCAAATGTTCCTTTAGTGGAATGCTGTGGCTTGTCATTTAGAAATAATGGTAATTAGTTACATTTTCATGGATTTGTCAGCTGTAAGACAACATCATATGTTGTCATCAAATGAAAGAACAACAATTTTATACCAATTCTGAAGCAGTCTAAATCTATTCTATCCCAACTATATATATCTGACCTGTATTGAAATTAACCTTAATCTTTAACAGAACTTTCATTTACAAATAGTATTTCACACATCTGTCACCTGTTTGTTGAAAGCGTCGTCTGCATGTGAGTACTCCTCTCTGTCTGAAGGACAGTGTGCGGGTGAGTCAGTCTCCTGCTGTGGGTCTGTTGTTCCTGCCTGGCTAGCTGTGCCCAGAGCCGACGTGTGATGGCTGGTAAATCGACCTTGAGACTGCTGTGGTGTCTGTGGCTGAACCTACAGAATAATGAACAAGTTATGGAAATTATGTAAACAACACAAAACAGACAAGCTGAATTTTCTACTTTGTGCAGGTTTTAACTATTATACTGTTATATTGCCTGTGGCTGTCGCTCATCAAACGAATACTGTGAACGCATGTTCGACAGGATGATCCTGCGAGTCATTCGGCTTTCAGAGGCGGAACTGCGTAGCTGTTGAAAATTCTTGTTCATGCGATACTGCCGGAACGCCGTCTGTATTGTGCGAGCCGCTCGTCTGCTCAGGAAGTAACCTCCATACTTCCTCTCCAGCATCTCCACCTGATACAAAGGAAGATGGACAAACAGCGAGCATGAGAGAATTGAAGAAAGAGTGCAAAAAGAAAAATAACTGGTGCGTTGTTCTTCAAAGGTAATGCATAATGTGTCTACATTTACTCCTCAAACCTGAAGCACAAAGAATCTAGGAAATAAATTTTTTAATGACAGTCTTTCTCAATTATTTTTATTTGAAAAAAAAGATATCAGCAGTAATTCTGTAGATGTTGGGGTGCTGGATTATTTTCATACGTCCCGGTCACTCCTCTCCATGAGTGGACAATTCCACAATGCAGAGATTCTTAGTATTAATATGAAAGCATAACAGCACTCTGTATCATAACTGCAATTCCATCTTTCATTATGTGAGATGATGGAGGTTTGGGTTCACATTAGCATGACTGGAGGCCATTACGTACATTTGAGGCAAGACTGTAGTTTAAAGCCTGTAAGATGGCCTCCATGCACATTAAATCACAAACATTTTGTGATAAGTAGATTTTCCTATGGGCTGTTTGTGCTGCTGAGAATTCTAAACATTAATTAAGCACAAAACACTTCAGAAAAGTAAACAGTGTTTGATTTCCTTGCATTAATGGTATTAAAACATGGTATTACTGCTTTTTGGAGATTGCAACAATTTCTTTACATTACTTTACAATGTATAATTGTAAGCAAATATGATATGTATTTATTTTCACACTATATATTAGAACACCATGCTGTGACCATCTGATATAATCCTGTGCTATGCATGGTTCCCACACATTTTTCAAAATGTTTACATTTTAAGAAAACAGATTACCGTATTTTCCGGACTATAAGTCGCACTTTTTTTCTTGGTTTGGCTGGTCCTGCGACTTATAGTCAGGTGCGACTCACTTATCAAAATTAATTTGACATGAACCGAGAGAAATGAACCAAGAGAAAACATTACCGTCTACAGCCGCAAGAGGGCGCTGCCAAAGATGCTGCTCAGTGCTCCTGTAGCCTACCAAAGAAAGCATAGAGTGCCCTCTCGTGGCTGGAGACGGTAATGTTTTCTCTTGGTTCTTGGTTCTAAATAAATGCGACTTATAGTCCAGTGCGACTTGTGTTATATGTTTTTTTCCTCATCATGACGTATTTTTTGGACAGATGCGACTTATACTCAGGTGTGACTTATAGTCCAAAAAATACGGTAACTTGTTTTATATATATATATATATATATATATATATATATATATACATTAGGATTGTGCCGATAGACGATAGTATCGTGTATCGATGATAGTCAGAGATATCAACATAAGCAGATTTCTCTGTCAATAATCAAGATGATATTAGGCTCATTTTCCTATAAATGTATTAGATTATAATAATAACAATTATTTTTATTAGGCTGCTTATTATAATTCAGCTATCAAACTGCCCAGCAATTTCACTTCAGCACCGCATTTCTCTCTCTCACACACACACACACACACACACACAGCGAGCGCAGGAAGATTAGAGTTTGAAGTCGCTGAAGTTGTCCGCTTTGACTCAGATAACTCGTTAAATCCATGGAATTAAAGGGATAGAAAACAAGGAGTTGGCGTCCCACACATTTAATGGCTGCTACACGATAATGCGCTCTTCTCATACATGAGAGTTTAACACTTTCATGGCTTACAAATAAAGAAAGAATAATAACAAAGCGACAGAGTGAACTTTTCATCCATAGTGGTTCTCTCGTAATCCTTGTCTTTAAAGACTGATCACTTAACTTATAACGCACACTATGTGGTGACGTAGAAGGACTACGTGAGAACCACTGTGGATAAGTTCGCTCTGCCACCTTTTTATTATTTTCATGCACACCGCACTATAATGTGATGCATGCAAAATAAAAATACATAGTTTTGGCCGTTACAAAGTCTCCATCCACAAACAGATGTACACTGTCTGCAGATAAGTATTTCATTGCACTTTAACAAGAAATTCGGCCTATATATGTGCAATATTTTAAACGAGCCCTCACCATCTGAGTGTAATGCCACAGTTATGTTAGAATGCATATCTTTCTTGTTTCTGTGGCGGTGCGTTGGTCTCGTCATGAGGCGAGGTCCCGAGTGCTGTATGACTGATGCATCAGTACAATTGAACTCTTGAACTCTACTAATAAAAGATGAACTTAGCTTACTTTATATTTAACATGTTTGTTTATGTCCAATATTAGTGTTAAACTGCTGGACTTTAAATGAAATCGACTATTGATTTTCACCGTTGACTGATTTTGCAAAACATTTAGACTGATAACTTCCGTGTGCAGATGCGGCAGATTTGTCACCGGACGCGCGATATGAAATTTGCGCCCGAAAACATATGAACTAGCCATTTAAAATACAGTATTTTTGTATTTAACATTAGTTTATCAGCATTATTGAAAGTATATTTTTTCGATTACTGGTGATTCCATAGGCTCTCTCTCGCACACCTGCTCGGTTAAAAAAAACACCAAATAGTTATGCTATGATGAGAACAAAGAGTTTTCTTTTGCTCCACCCATGCACGATAATATTGTGTATCGTCGATCTCATGGGCTGACGATATAACGATCTGAAAAATGACCATATCGCCCAACACTAATATACATATACATATACATATATATACCAGTCCCTCCAGAAAAACGCGATTATGCGATCGACTAATTTAATGCATAATCAGTCAAAGGGCGCATATTTATGTGGGGTCGCATTTTTTCAAATACACCGCTCTTTTGCCGCATAAATTGCCGATTTCAGAAAACAAAATATGCGGGGCTAGCATGATTTCATAATCCCTGGATTTTCGTTGCAAAAGCAGAAAGTTGAAAAATGTTGCGTTTACTTCACACAAGTAAAGCGCCATTTTCCCCCTATTGCCATGGGAACCTTATGAAGTGACGTAATTACGTGACGTGAACATCATCTGCAAACCCTGCGGTGAAACCAGGGTGAAACTTGAAGCGCGCAAATCATTCTTATTTGCCAACAAAAGTAAGCGCAAAAGAATGCGCGAAGCAGTTTCCCGATTTGTTACATGACAGTGGAGCAAAATTATATTGCGAGAAGTTGCTAAAACTGCGGTTTAATGAAATAGAGAAAAAAAGGTGATTCCCCCAACACCCCCTTCTCACTAGGCTCACAACACTGTTGTAGTTTCATTCAGAAGTTGAAACAACTTTACAGTTGTAAGATTGCACTTTTTTGTTACAGAACAGTACAAAAAACTTACAGTTGTAATTATATTAGTAGTATGTAAAATAATTAACGTTGCAGTAAGAGATTGCAATTTAAATGTTCTGTGATTTAGTATGATTGCTTATCATAGGAAGTAATAAGAAATTACTCTTTACATTAAGGTAGTAGCCTAGTGAGAAAATGGTGTTGGGGGAATCACATTTTTTTTCTCTTTTTCATCAAACCGCAGTTTTTGCAAGTTCACGCAATTTCATTGCATAAAATATATATATTACGATGTAATATAAGGGTTAGGGATTTTCATAGTCGTATCGGAATTTTCAAATCTTGCCGATATTCGACTGATAGTCGAATCATATGTTTGGGGGCGATGCAAAATACATTAACTAGAGTCAAGTCAGACATTCGACTAACATAATTACTGATGTTAACGCACAGGCAAAATGTGTAAGGAAAACCTTGCAGATATAAACAGGGTAAATTATGTTTTCTTTTTTGATTAACAGATAGCTAACACTTAACATCGGCGAAATTGTAACAATTAAAAAAAATTTTTTACAATAGCGCTCTCATTAGAACGTTAGCCTAAAACGTTAGCATTCATTCTACTAACGTTCTGCATTTCTGTTTTGAGCTGTGTGAGCTGAAGATGACCTGTGTGAGCTGAAGATGACCTTAGACATTCGACTAACATAATTACTGATGTTAACGCACAGGCAAAATGTGTAATGAAAACCTTGCAGATATAAACAGGGTAAATTATGTTTTCTTTTTTGATGAACAGATAGCTAACACTTAACATCAGCGAAATCGTAACAATTAAAAAAAATTTTTTACAATAGCGCTCTCATTAGAACGTTAGCCTAAAACGTTAGCATTCATTATACAAACGTTCTGAATTTCTGTTTTGAGCTGTGTGAGCTGAAGATGACCAGTAGAGTGACGCATTTGATAGCAAGTTTTTAATAAATGGGATTCAACACATAATTTCATATCTATGCTTTGTTATTTGTACAACATAACGTTAATATTAAGACTTAAAGGCTATTTGCAAAAAGGGCCCGAATACACATGAACATATCTGTGGGGCTCTGAAAGCGAAATCCTTTTGAGGACGCGTTCTTCACGAAAGAATGTTCAGAAACACGGCAGCTAAACTCGCGTTTTAGTATAATGGTCTTCTCATTATAATAGTATGTATATATAGTTATTAATATTCTGCACTGTAGTTTTTCCTGTTCGCGCTGTGCGCTGAAGAGATATAACCGTAGTACTCCAATGAAGCGCTTGACTCAAAACTAAATGCATCTTACATCAGATAAATAATATATCCACAATATATATACATACGCTGAAATGTTCTGAAATTACGTGTACCCTACCTGTTCAAAAAACATCCAGTATCTTCCTGTGTCAGTTTGAGTCTTGGTAAAGTTTTAAATCCCTGCTGCCAAGATGCTTCTTTGTTGGTCACGGATTATGGACAGTGAAACATAAATCTATTGGGGTGGTTGGATTTATTCACGCACTTTAAAATATTAATTTGAAGCTTCTTTCTTTTCAGATTCTTACAGCTTTATCATAACAGGCTGTATATTAACTTATTGGGATAAAACCGGTAGCTCTATGTGAAATCAGACATTTGAGCTCCCCCATACAGTTAAAATGGCATAATCAATAACACCCTGCGAATATTCAAAGCATCGATTCGTCGACTATTTTATATATATATATATATAATTTTGTTAATTTCCTATGACCAAATCTAGGCCATTTTTAGAGGCCATCACATTTAGAGGAACACAGATCCGCACCTTCTTGTCCTGCAGGTCTGTGGAGAGCTCATAGCTGTCAGAGAGCGCTTTGCAGCGCTTGCTCTCTTCTTCTTCTTGCTTGCGGAGTGCCAGGCTGGCGGGCTGGTTGCGGGTCCGTTGCGCCCAGGCAAGACTCGCTTGGCTCGAAGGGGTCACAGGAGGCCCCTGAGGGCCAGGAATATTTTGGATGTTCCCATAGCGCTCTGAGTTGCCCAGGTATGGGCCCTGACTACTAGCCGTGTCCGGACATTGACGATCTCCCTCCACACTGAGAAGAAACAAAATAGAGAGAGATAGAGAATGAGCTCTAGGTTCTATTTGTTGACTAAAACAAGTCTGTGATCCTGGCACTGAATCTGCTCAGTGTAGATAAACATTAGCACACTAACCAACATTAGCATTTCAAATGCCCATATGCAGCCCAGTCAGGACTCAGCCATCTGGCCAGAATAGAAGAGAACGAGGGAGAAACAAGAGAAGATGGAGGGAGTGTGAAAGAGGAACAGAGAGAGGACATGATGCATAGAGAAAGAGGCAGAGATAAAAGGAGAGAGAGAGAGAGAAGGTGAAAAGAGTGGCATGTGTGGCATACTGTTAACAAAACAAGCCAGACATTAAAAAAATATTGAGTCATTCAATGATCACTCGGCGAGAAAAAGAGACAGAGAAACACAAAAAAGAAGGAAAAGTTGTACAAAGGTAAGTTGGATTTCAATATCCCTCTCTCCCTAAAGCAGGTGTACCGTACTGTACTGTGATGACTCACTTCCTGTTGCCAGCATTACTAAAGGAAACCCCATTTTTTGCTTTTTGCTATCTATCTATCTATCTATCTATCTATCTATCTATCTATCTATCTATCTATCTATCTATCTATCTATCTATCTATCTATCTATCTATCTATCTATCTATATCTATCTATATTATACATCATGTCATATAATTATATTTTTAATTATTCTTAAGTCACATTTTGCTTATTTGTTTTTAGTTACTGAAACCATCATTTTAAAACTGATATTAACTTTTCAATTTAGTTAACAGTTATATATTTTATAAGACACCATTGCAGAAATTACAACTACAAAAACAAAAACAACAATAATGAAGTTACTGTTGTTATAAGTAATAATTAAGCATGTTTTATTGTTGTTGTCTAATATAGCCCAATGTTTTGTTAATGTGGTTATGGATACATTGGATACATATAATCACATTATAATTGCTGTCAATAGTGTTCAATGTCTGGTTAACTATGTCTTGTATAATTTTTTTCTGAAAATTCCTGTCATTTGCACATAAACTGATCACCACTTATAAGCTAATACTAAATATTGTAGAAACATAATTTTCTGTAAAGTTGCTTTGCAATGATTTTTATCGTAAAAAGTGCTATACAAATAAACTTGAATTGAATTGAATTGAATTATTCAATTTTCAACTGAATTGGTTACTTCATTACCAAATCAACTTTGCACAAAGACCTACTACTACTACTACTACTACTAATGATTATTATTATCAATAGTAGTTTATTATGCAAAGTTGTTTTAATTGTGCATTATAATTATTATGCTACACACACTATGTTTACTGATATAGTCAAGTAAAAAGCACAAATAAATATGATAATTAAAAACTGATTATGAACATAGGCTATCACACGCTTATAAAATAATTTGTATTTGTCAAAAAAAAAAAAAGCAATATTGGTCAGGCTGAACTATTGTCCCAGATCTTCACATATAACATTTAACATTCATTATTCTGAGTTTTTCCAGTCCTCTACTCACATGTAGGCGTGCGCCCTGTCCGGGAGTTTAGTCTTTTGATGGAAGCGCATGGCTAAAGAGGTAAACAAAAATTCACACATGATGTCTGCAGTGGTGTGATAGGGGCGTGCGTTTGCGTAAGACCTGCTCTGGGATCAGCCGAATCATGCCAGTGGGTGTCCAGATGACTGCATCGACGAACTGTCAATTACTGCAGTGCCAATGCAGTGTACAACCAGTACAGTAGCAAAACACACACACACACACACACACACACCTCTCTCTCTCTCTCTCTCTCTCTCTCTTCCTAACAAATCTCTTCACACCAGGGGACTGGTAACTACCAACATGGCAACAGCTGAGTTTTACCAGCAACAGCATAGCTTCAAAACAATCGGCTCTACAGCAATCAAATGAAATAGTATACCTCTCTACACACTGTAACATTCAGCTTATGATTGTCATACGTCATAGTCATACATAATACAGTTATTATACAATAAACTGTTCCACCAAAAGGCAGCAAAGTAAAACTGGCATTTCTCTCTTTCAATCACACACATGGCAATAAATCTACGTCAAACTTTCTCTCCTGTTCCTCAGGTCATGTGTGTGTGTGGTAATGTGTGTCCAGGAATAGTGACAAGTCCTGCACCGATCAGCATGCGTGACTTTAGATATGTGTATGTATGTGTGTGTTTGCTCATGACGCATATGCAGCTGTGGTTGCACTCCGGTCACATGGTGCATGTGTGTGTGTGTGGGCACACTGTGTTGTCCCAACCTCTCATGGCAAGTCACATAAAAGCACACACAAACATGTCACCTCAGTCCTGGCTCAGACCACTACCATACAGATTTATTCCTGAAAAAATACACTATTGTTCAAGATTTATTTATTTGAAATGTTTTTAAAAGAAGTCTCTTTTGTTCATTATGATTAAAAACAGTAAAAATGGTAATATTGTGAAATATTATAACTAAAAATAACATAAAATTTTAATGTATTCCTGTAGAGCTGGATTTTCAGCAGCCATTAGGCCAATCTTCAGCGTCACATGATCCTTCAATACACTTATTTGCTGCTCAAGAAAAATTACTTATTATTATTAATGCTTAAAAACAGTGCTGTTTGATATTTTTGCAATACCGTACTATTTTTTTCTTCAGATTTATTTGATGAATAGACGTTCAAAAGAACTGCACTGACTCAATTCTCACTGACCATACATTATTTCTTCTCACAACTTATTAATAAGTTCAATCTTGGCCACGTTTGTTTCATTTGTTCCCTAATTTTAGGTAAATCATAAAATTAGTTGTACTCATTTGTTCCCTTTTTTAATTTAGTTCATTTGTAGGCACAATATCTTGCCACAATGTGGCCACAATCCCCAGTCCTCATTCACCTTTATTATACTGACGACGACAACAACATGAGGATGAACAAATTACTAAAAAAATTCACTAAGCAGGTGCTTTCAGTTGTAATTCTTTACATAGATATCTGATTTAATAAATTACCTTATAGATGAAGATAAGGAACCCTTTCTGAAGGTTAAAGTGTGCATGTGCATTTGTTTGCTTGTGCATTTTCACGAAGAGGTCCGTGGGCAGATGCTGACAGAAAGCAATGTTTCCTTGCATGTCAGTGAATGGCTGTTCATTGAGTATCACTCAGACTGCTACATGCATTTGGCAGCAATAGTATGGAAAACGTTTGCAAGCATTTCTGCAATATAGTTCATAAGCAAGCATGGATCCACCATGAATGGCCACTTTCACTTTTCAACATACTGTAATTTAGGACATGCTAATCTTGCATACATTAAAATACAGATAATATGTATACTGTACTCAGATTATAATGTTATCATGTGCCTCTGTAAGTAAGACAATATTCTCTCAATAGAAAGAAGTCCATGGGGCAATCAAAATGGATTTATAAAATCATAATACAATAAAATTAGCAATTCAACAAAAATATAAAAGGACTCAGCAGACATTAATACAGCTTAAGCTTGCTCTATAAAACCAATAACAAAGTAATAAAAAGCAGCACCATTAACTTTATGATCTAAAAGAGTCATTTTCTTTCCAATAAAATGATCATTGGCTTATGCTAATGTCTCTATATCACTATACCATTCATCTGCCTCAATATAATGGTGCACTTTAAAAGTGTCACTCTGCTTGCCTCACTCATAATTTTTGAGTAATTGATATTCTTTATTATGTTAAGAAATCATTCCACAACAACCTCTAAAACATTTCACATCCTGCAAACATCTAGCTAAAGCTAAACGGCAAAAATAAAGCTGTTAGAAAAAGAGAAATGTCTGATAAACAGAGTGTGCCATTGATCTTTGAAGGATACTGAATTGTTTCCTCAGTTATTTCTGTGTAATCCTATATCAATTTATGTGTGCCGCTGTGATCTCACCACAAATCAAGCAATCCACCATGAATATCAAATACCGTATACATAATCGAGGAGTAATAAGCAACTTCTACAAGAATATTCTACAAGAAAACATTCAGAGGCCTATGTTTTATGATTATACCAAGAGAGACATGTTTTCATAATTCATTTTAAATAAGCTTGGTGCTAGCGTGCTGCTAAGCTTACACTACAGTACTCCAAAGCATAAAAAAACTCAGCAAAATAATTATCAGTTAAAACACTTAATAATTCCAATTAAACCATTTTTATGATAATATAAGCTTCCTTATAATTCTCTCTCCCTATCCACCATCTTTGATCATTTTTTCACAGAACTCAATGCAGTGTATTACAGATTTGCCTTCTCTATAAAGGATATATGTGATGCAGCCTTTGAATTTGCCCTAAACAAAGTTGGAGGCGGCATAATTAAGCTGCCTACCTTCTGGAACAGCAATGTGATGTCTTAAAATGCTGCCTCCGTAGGCAGCACACTAGGTTTTTGAACAGATCTTGTACGTTTGCTACAGGAGATGGGGGCTGGCGGAACAGCTCTTAGCAATTTATTATCAATTCCATCTATTTTCTTCATCATGTTTAATTAGTTCAGGTTCAGATTTACAGTAATTCCACCATATCAGTCTAGTATCAGCAGCCTTGAGTTGGAAGTGATGTTGTGAGTAAGATCTTCATTTAAGATGTAGAGACAAAGGTATTGTACTCATTTTTGAAGCCTTTTTAGTTTATTATACTGCAAAAAAATGGAAAAACACGGTGTTCATGTTTTTGAGTACTTAAGGGTTAGTCAGCAGAAAAGAAATATTCATGCCTGTGAAAAACAAAACAAAAAGATTTGCAGAATTTCCATGATTTTTATATTTAACAAACGTACTGTAGAAATTAAGACTTGACTATGAAAGAATGCATTAATTTGATCAATTGACTGTAAAAACACATTATAATGTTTATAATGTATGTCGAGAGTTCTCTATTTTAAATAAATGCAGTTCTTTCTATCCATCAAAGTATGAAAAGTTAAAAATGAACTGAAGCCATCTGTTAAAACAGATTGAAATGTTATTCACAGAATATATTCATATCCATCTGCACAAACAATGACACATATTTTTGTCCATACTAGGAATTCCCTTTAAATGACCTTGTTTTATGTAACACAGAATGTAGAATGTAGATGCATGTAAGTCATGCATTCATGAAATATCATTTCATAAGCTTTAAGAGCAGTGCAGGTGGCATTTAAAATTAAGACGATGACTGTATTATGTCAGAAATTTCATTTTTCAGTGTACTTTTTCTTTAAATCTGATGCTGACAAGTTCTGCACCTTTAAAATTGGATTCTGAATTTAGACTTAATTCACACTCACAGGCACATAGTTTCCTCCTGAAATGAAAAGTTAACATACAGTGTCTGAATCATCCATCTCCTTCAGAGTACTGCATGTGCTGCTCTGTTCTCATGCAGGTAAAGGTGTGAGACAGTAAGAGAATGTGTCACTTCAGAGGGCTGTTAAAGGAATGTTCACCCAAAAATGAAAAATATGTTATTATTTTGTCATCCTCGTGTCATTCCAAACCTGTATTTGTTTTCTTCCATGGGACAGGAAGTGAGTCTAAAAATATGGTGATGCTGCTCTTTTCCACACACGGACAGTGAATTGTGACCTTACTGTTGATCTCTGGAAGAAAGCAAATGATTCATTTATGGGTGAACTGCTCCGTTAAAACGAGACCTGAAACTGGATATGAATGAATAAAGTCAAGATCAAAGCCATTTTAAATTAAATATACTAATAAATCAAGTGCATACATAATTATTTACAATGTCATTCATATTGATTACTACTACAGTATATTGCAAACACATACTTTTTAACTATTAATTTGTTTACTTGCTTAAGATGTCCAAACATGACATAATGTTCCTATTTTTGGATCATAAAGCATTGCAAGCCTTCATTTTGCACACTCAGCAAACAACAAATCTTGATGCAGTGAGCATCAGAAGCCAAAGAGCGTGTACGTCATTTCTGCACTCCCCCAAAATGCAGTGTTTGGCAATCACAGAACACTTACTGTTTAAAGCCAAAGGCCAGAACAGCTAAAGTAGCCCTGGGAATCATCTTTGCGTTCATTACTAAAGGCTCAGCCTGAGAACGCACTGTTGGAGAATGAAACTGCTGCCTGTCACGACACAGAGCACTGTACGGTCTCGCATATTGCACAACCTCAAGCAGCCTGTCATTTACACCAAACCGGATCACAGCTTCAGCAGCACAGAAGAGAGAAACACTGACAACGTGAACGTTTTAGGCTTAAAATAGCAAGACTGCTGAGAATACAAAGTAACACACTACTTTAAACTTCAGACATCTGTCTGAACAAGACGGATGTTGAAGGAAGAAAAATAATGACATCTTTTAGTTTAACCATTTCATATTTCTTGTTATTTAGCCAGAAAACAGGAAAATAATCTGACTAACTCTACGAATTCAGGTATAAACTTCAGATGTATATAAAATATATAAACTTCAAATGTATAATAAATATATATATCTCCAATTGCACTTGATCCAAAAATATTAAATAATGTATTAAAAAGCAGAATTATTTATATACAGTAAATGACTATAATTTGACATAATTTATTATATAAGTTATTAACTTATTATGTAACTTGTTACAGTCAGAACACAATAACGCTGCACTTAAAGAAATATAGCATTACTTCACTTGCTCACCAGTGGATCCACTCCAGTGAATGGGTGCCATTAGAATGAGAGTTCAAACAGCTGAAAAAAACATCACAATAATCCAGAAGTATATAGACAACTCCCGTCTTCCAATTAATATCTTGTGGAGTAAAAAATTTAAAAGCTTTATGTTTTTAATAAACAAATCTACTATTAAGATATTTTAATTTAAACCACTGCTTCTAGTCAAAATACCATTCTATAATCCATACTTTTTTTAGCTGTTTTTTTTTAAGTTCATCCCCTGTTGTCCTTTGACATCAAAAGCACTGACATTTTTGTTTCTAAGCAAACTAATAATAATAATGAAACAGAGGAATGTTGGACCCACTTTATATTAAGTGGCCTTAACTACTATGTACTTACATTTTTTATTAATAATTTAGTACAATGTACTTATTGTGTACATACATGTTTTTACATTGTACTTATATAAAAAAAACTACATGTAATTACATCTGTATTTAATTTCTGTAATTACATTTATAATTGCACTGTTGACCCATACTTTACACCTTAACCCACCCTTAAACTTACCCATACCTCCAACCCTCTCCCTAATCTTACCCCTATCCCACCTCAATGGCAGCAAAAGTGTTTTACAATACAATATGAACACAATAACTACATTGTACTTATTTTTTTATGTAAGTACATAGTAGTTAAGGCCAACTTATATAAAGTGGGACCGGACTGTTTGATGATGGCTTCAGTTAGGACAATGTAATGTATATCCCAACACTAGAATGGGCATGAACATGTTTAAGGAAGACGCTATGTTATGTTAAGTTAAGTTAAGTTAGCAACATGAGAAGAAAGCTTTCTTGGCATATCTTTAGACATGTTGGAATGGCAAAACATGCCAATTATTCAGTGAGGTTCCATGCTGAGTAAAATACTTCTTTAATCAGCTGACTCAAGTCTCTTTCTCCAACAGGACTCACAAGCTTCTCGCCAATATGGTAAATAAATGTCACTTTTAATATGTGTAGAAATGTATTTCAAATAAATGCGATACACTACTAGAAACACTAAATAGATTGACAAAAATGTTTGCATTTAACCACACGACAAGGATAAGAAAAGCTTTTCACATTGCTGAAACTTAAACACAGGAAACAAGACTGAATTATGATGAGTTAAGTTAAAACAAATAACAATCATGGCAGTGGCTCAAAGCCAATTGATTAAGACACAGGAAATGACCAGTGCTGATAGTACAGAGGGATACATAGCTGAGGCTTAGAAGAGATAGAGAGGGAGAGAAGGCCGAAGCTCCGGTGAAATCTTTAGCATTTTTGAACTCATATTCTGCTGAAGGGCTACAACGACTATGTTCAAAGTTCAAAAGTTCATAAAGCTAAAGGTATGCTAAAATATAAACACATAATTCAAGATTAAAATCAAAGTATAATTCACTATAGAATTAGACTAGAAAGCATGGTAAATGTATGAATATGAAGGCCTTGCACAGAAACAACAGCCTGCTTGTTTGGTTACATTCACTTGCAATCATGCATCAGCACTTAATAAATAATTCCTTAATGCAATGGATGACAGTCATTATGATGGAGACGGAGAGCGAACAAAATTACAAGACCAACTTGCTAGCAACACACTGAAGAACAGTGATTCTCTCACATACTCCGTCTCTTGCTGCTTCTTTGACAGTGTTGTAACTCTCGCAGTCTGTAAAACAGCTGAAATCTCTCCAGCACTGTTTAAACCCCTCACATGAGAGGACTAACGGATTTAGAAGACCCCCCACCAGCTGACAAACAAGAGAAAGCCTAGAGAGAACACCATGGCCTGTTTCTGCACAACATACTAAAGTGTTTTATCATGTTTTTTGACTATAGACTCAAATCTGGATGCTGTTTCCTGCATGGTACCACTGTAAGAACAAGAAATTTGAAGCACTATGCACAACATGTTCATTCAGCCAGGGGTGTTTTATGAGGAAGCAATGGAGCAAGCGCCTCTTCAAAATTCAGAAAAGAAAAGAACTGACAGTACAAAAATAAAACAGAACGAATATGATGCAATATGCTATGACTGGCCAGTCAGTGCAATAATACCTGTCTCTCATTCTCACAATCAGTCCATAAATCTGGAGTAAACGAATGAACTAAATACAGAGTAAACAGCTAAACCACTCATACATCACCACTTTAGGTTTATCAGAGAAAAAATGTATTTATAAAGATGACCTGTGAGTGAACAGCTTTTTAGTTAGCACTCTGCTCCGTTACGTTAAAGTCAGACCATCATAACACCTGCAGTTAACTGGTTGACTAATCGTCCAAAAAGAAGGTAAAATACCAAATTTGATCAATGACTTACAAAAAGTGCTAATACAAAAAAAAAATTGCTCTTTACTGCAAAGTAATAAGTAAATGTCACGACTTTTACAGTGGATTATTGGTTTCTCATCGACAGTGTAACATAAATGCTCTGCAGAATGTGGGCAAAAATCAACTGGTTAATTTATACCAGACGTAAATAAAATTAAAAAACAAAAAAAAAGACAGAACTTTGGCTCCTTACTGAAGAAGAGCACCACACACTACTAGCTTTAGTGTATTCAAACAGGTTATAGGCTACCAACTCCACGAATGATACCTGGACCAAAACTGTAATTAACTGTAAAATGTTTGAATATTCAACATTCATGTCCATACGAACACCTGAACAATTGAAAAATGATTCAAACATTAGTCAGTACTTAACTTGTTTTGAAATGAGAGCATTACTGTGTTGTGGGAACATGTGACCTACAACTCATTGCCAAGAACATGAATTGAGAAAACGGGACCACTACACGAGCTCAGAAACTCTGTACATTACATGTATTTGCGTAATAACCTATCATTCAAAGGCATCGCTGGATGTTTTTAGCAGTGTTTACCTCTGACTCGTTGGCCTCAAGCGTTTTCTCTGCGGCTAAAAGATGCGCTTCCATTTACACGAGGAATCGCGCGCACGCGTTTTTTTTCCTACTGTATGTTGTTTTTCAGGTGATGCCTCACAACAGGGTCTTTTAAACAAACAAACCTAACAAATTCATTCAAATCCAGTTGGACTGAGAAAACAAACCACATTTTCTAACCAGTCGAGTCAAAAGAAAGGAGTCGCAACAATTGCATCTTACCTATACACAAGCTTGTTATGAAGAATCGCTGGAGTCTTATCCGACGCACAGTTGATGCACCACATCGTTGCGAGAAACACGTCCGGATGCGCAAACGCTAATTCATTTGATCGCTAATTTGGTTCGAGCGCTGACAACGTCCCTCACGGCGGGCGCGCGGAATACATTCGCGTTAAAAGACATGATTTGCGATTTCATGTGATGTCATTAGCGAGGAGATGACGAAAAGCTCATTCTCTCATCCTTGGCCCCTCTCCTCCTCCTTCCCTCTGGTTCTCTCTCTCTCTCTCTCTCTCTCTCTCTCCCCCCTCCAATCCTTTAAATCTTTTCAGGCTCGTGCAGCCAGCGTGACACAGCAGTAAGGGTGCGAAAACGTGTCTGCCAGCAGAGCCTGGTAAACCGCTTCCTGTTCGCAGCACATGATCCGCACCTCAGGCATCATTGCTTCGACTCATCAGACAGGCTCTGTTCGGTGCCATTGAGATCAATCCGCGGCTCATGTGACATAATCAGTGTGTGTTACATCTCGATTCGTCGCGCGGTCCACGAGGAAACGTATGGTGTCAATCTGGTGGTCAATTCCATCACTCAGTTCGAGCCATTCCACAAAGTGTATTCCTAAAAATAAAGGCCTTTTTTGCAGAATCAGTCTGGGTCCCAAAAGAACCTTACGGTGAACAGTTAAACACTTAAAAGGACCCTTGTGAAAAACATTTTCATAATCCAAAGAACCATTTATCACTATACAATGTGCATTGAAAAGGTTCCCGAGACCATTATTGTGCCCTTGTAACGCCTGTGCACACCACTGGAACCAGATGCCAATAAAGAACCTTTTTAATAGAGTAGATAAACAAGAGAGAACTCCATTTACATATTTAGCAGATGCTTTCACCTAAAGCGACTTTACTGTGCCATTCAGGCTATGTTTTTATAATCAGTATGTGTATTCCCTGGGAATTGAACCCATGACCTTTTGCGCTGCTAATGCAATGCTCTACCACTGTGCAACATGAACACATTCACATTCTCTTTAATTAATGTTTTTCTTTTTGTCAGTAGACTTATAATGCAGCACGCTGAGAGAGACTTTTCAACCCACTCTGTTGTGACAACAGTCTCTTCTCTTTATCTTGAGTCTTCTCATCTTGACAATGGCACACTCTGCCTCCATCTTTCACATGGACATCAAAACACAGGAGAGATTTGTGATATTTCTCTTTCTCTTTCTCTCTCTCTGTCTCCATATCTCTCCCTGGCCTCAGGACAGCTTTATATAATTCATCATATTCCATGTTAGCCACCATTTTGATGCCTCCTCCCCTTGTTTGTCATCTGTCTCATTCTTCAACCCAAGCTGCTCAGTGTTCTGTTCACTTCATCTCTCCTGTGTCACTTTGTCTTTTTTTCAGGCTTCTTATGGTCATGTTAAAGCTGGAAGTTTCAGGCCAGGGAATATTAAACATGTCATTTCCAAGCTGGGAAAAGTTTATGCACAGTTCTCTGATTAAGTTCTGCATGGAGAATCCTGTATTTCTATTTGGATACTGCAAAAATACTTAACTGTAAAAATATCATCAATCTTATGATTTTCACCTGGCTCACAAATTAATGGCAATCTTTATATAATAATAAAAAATACATATGCAGCAAATAATGAACAACTGAAAAAGTTATGGAAATCAATTGGTTAAAAATGTTAGAACGTGTGACAGTAAAAAAAATATTAGTTCAAATTCACGGTTCATAGAATTCCATTTATAACGCAACTGTCTAAATTTTGTTTTATGTCCACAAAACTAGACATTAATTTTAATCTGGGCAAGTCCAGCCCAAATGAATTCTAGGGGAATTCTCAGAGTTTTCATTAACATTTAAAAAAGAAACTAAAATTATGGTCCAGATTAGTAAAAGTCCCATGACCTATATTTTGCCATTCATCACACTCTTGTGTGTTATTTTTAAGGACATGAATGAGAATTAATAAGTTAGCTAAATTACTGTCCAAAATCACAAAGTAAATCATATTAAATGGCAAGAGCATTGATTACATGCAGAAATATACTGAAATACTTTAATAGCAATCTTTTTTAGAAAGAAATACAGAATTATCCAGATTATGTACCTTAATTGCACAATTATGCTCATGTAAACAAGTTCTATGAGGTGTTTGGCCTATATACTGTACTGCATAGACTGTATTTTCAAATAAAAAGCTACAATTTGTCAGTGGATATTAGGAATGGGGTTGCATTTTTATTTTGTGATTTCAATGGAAGCCTCAGATGATTGACAGAGCACCTGAAAACATAACTGACAGATCACTTGATGGATTTTTAGGAAGTCCCCCAAACAAGGTTTCACGTTCAGGTTCAGTGAACATGCTGGATGATTGCACATTTACATTCTTTCTCCCAACCTCCTGTGATGGCAAACAAAATAAACCAACAGAGCTCATGCACAGGTAAGTTTCATGCTTTCACACTGAGAAAACATTTCACCACAAATGCTCTCCAAGGTATACAGTATGAAATGTGCCTCATATTGTTCCTGGGGCCCACATTGATGACTGTTGTCAACCGCATGATACAAATCTTGTTGAAATAACGTAGACATACATCATTGCGATGTGCAATGAGCTACTACTCATGCAGCACTCAGTCCATTTTAATGTCACCAGGGAAACACGTGATGCATATCTCCACATGATTGGACTGATATGATGCTTCATGACTTTGCTCTATCAGCCTCCTGTGTTAAGCATTCAATGCTGGTCTCCTCGCATTTCCCCTTTCATGATTCCCAAAGAACAACGATACAACGTGCTGCTGACTGCAATATTAATAAAGTCTAACTAGGTCATTTGAGTGATCAGAAAGACACTGCTTCAGAATGCAGAGAGTGTAAACAGTTGAGAGGGATGGAGATATCACTTCAGATTAAGATTTCTCCATAATGAACACAAATGAAAAACACATTCATATAATATTTTCAGGTTGATTTATAATATTGTATAAATCTGAACGTGAGAACTCCGTTTAATGTGAAGATCCTAAGTCAAGATATAATAAATCGCTAAAGAGCAACCGCATCACACTGTGCATCTTGTTGATAATTAAGCACATCCTTACTCAGTATTACAGGACAACAACAACAAAAACTGTTTACGTATACACTTGACAGTAAAGATATTTACCATGTTACTAAATATTTAAAAATCATGTAAAAAGGTTTCCACAAAAATATTAATCATCACAACTCACCAAATCAGCATATTATTATATTCAGACAGAAAACAAATTGTTTTCAATTGTACTAATATTTCACAATATTAATGTTTTTACTGTATTTCAAACAAATGCAGCCTACAATAACAACAACCCTAAAATAATGGTCATTCAAATAATTTGTATAAAATGGTTCCGGCCTTTTCTTTGCAGATTATAAAAATTTGCTTTATCTCTCTCTCTCTCTCTCTCTCTCTCTATATATATATATATTAAAACATTTCAACCCTCTTTGTTCCTGAATCAATATTTCCCACCATTTATCATTTTCGCTTTACTCTCTATTTGTCCATTACAGTAATCCTGTTTACCGATCTCTTGCTCATCATTTGTCTCTCTCCATCTCATTCTCATTTCTTTGTAATCACACTGCTTCCCACCCTCTCTCTTTTTTTAAATCATTATCTCTCTCCACACTGCTTCCACCCTCTATCCCTCCTTCTCGATGACGTCACTCTCTCTGAAAGAGTCGTATTCAGAGAAGGGGATGAGGGGCGGGGATGAGAGGAGAGAGTTGCTTGGTGACCGTTGCTGAGAAACAGATGTGGGAGGGGTTGCAGCGAGCCAGATTCAAGAGTGGGGTTGCCTTGGTGACCAGGGTTTCACACTGTATTACAGGATTTGGCAAAAAAGGGAGGGCTCGTGTACCTCCGAGGGGTTATGTAGCATCATATAACTACATACTACATTTTTGCACAAAGAAAACCAAAATAACAACTTTATTTAACAATTTCATCTCTTCCGTGCCAGACTTCGATGCACACTCATGACAGTACCACGACCATTTTTGGGTGAACTTTCCCTTTAAGAATCCAAACAATTTGAAACTAAGCCATATTATTTCAGTTAAGGCTAACCACATAAATTACTAATAAAACATCTGGGGGTCAGAATGTTTTTTTTTATTTGTTTTTTTAAAGGAAAAGGATGAAGAATGAAAACATTAAGAGGCCACAGGAGATGGAAACATGTTTACATACATGCACAACAGGAAGCTGTCCTATCTAGAAAAACACACTTTGACGGGACGGTGGAAGGAGCTGTCCATTGTGCTGAAAACAGCAATCATCAATGAGTGCTTGACCTCATTTATAGTGGTGCACTATTAATTCAGTTTATTTGTGACACTGGACTACAAAACTAGTCTTAAGTCACTGGGGTATATTTTTAGCAATAGCCAAAAAACATTGTATGGGTCAAAATGATAGATTTTCTTTTATGCCAAAAATCCTTAGGATATTAAGTAAAGATCACGTTCCATCAAGATATTTGTAAATTTCCTACTGCAAATATAACAATATTTTATTTTTGATTATTAATATGCATTGCTAAGGTTTCATCTGGACAACCTCAAAGGCGATTTTCTCAGTATTTCTATAATTATAATTTTTTTGCACCCTCATATTCCAGATTTTCAAATAGTTGTATCTCAGGCAAATATTGTCATATCCCAACAAACCATACATCAATGGAATACTTATGTTGTATAAATCCCAATTTTGAAAAACTGACACTTAAGAATGGTTTTGTTGTCCAGGGTTACTTTATTTAATTTAAAAAATATGTGTGAATTAGTGTGCTTTAATGTGAAATTATTTATATCTGTTGTTGTCAACTAGATTTCCTTGTAAATTGATGGGCATTCAGTGGTAACCCAAGAGTGTGTGTGTATATATATATATATATATATATATATATATATATATATATATATATATATACATACATGTATATATATATATACACATACATATATATATACACATACATATATATATATAAACTTGGAAATTAAAAAAGGTGACATTTAAAATAGTTTAAATGTATTAATGGTAATTAATATAATTATGAAAAACTTTTGAAATAATTTACACAGAGCAATGATAATGAATTAAATTAATCCTCTTTATTAGTAATTTTTATACAAAAAAAACTATAATAAAAGTAGTGCAAAATAGAAACTTTTAGCAAATATTTTCCATTGCATTGCGATTTATAGTCTAGTTTTAACCAGTTTCTAGTAAGTGTGAGAGAGGCTCTTTTTAATCAACAAATAAGCTGCTCTTTTAATCAAATTTTCCCATTATGAATTATGCAGCAATTATTCCCTGCACTTTATTAGGGTGTAAAATTACCCTCAAAGCAAGTCAGGATTCCAAATAAGGACACAGAGAAATTGAAGCTTAAAGCTTATGGATCAGGTCTAATCAAAATGTTTATTTACACACAGAATAAATAAACACAGAGCAAACAGTCATTATGCATTCCATAACTGTCCTTATCACAAAATATAAAACAGCAGCTGTGCTAATTAATTATTCAGGAAACATTGAACATGAACATTAGATTATCAGTTTAATTTTGCAATCAGTCTAAGATTTTCAGCAGCCATTACTGTAGTTTTCAGAGTCACATCATTTTTGGTGCACACAATACGTTTTTATTATATAGGTGTTGAAAACAGTTGTGCTGCTTAATAACTTTGTGGAAAACATTTTATTTTTCAGGATTCTTTGATGAACAGTAAGTCAAAAAGAACAGCATTTACTTGAATATTTATACTTTTGAAAGCCCATGTTCTTTGCAGCTAGACGTTGTAGTTATAGCATCTGCCAGCTGGGACTAACCAGTCAATGCTGCTAACCAGCTAAACCTTGACCTCTTGGTTTATCCACACTGTCATCTATAATTTAATGATTTCCTCTGTCACTGTATTACTGTCACCAGTACTTTTTTTTTAACCAGTGCAAGTGAACAGGACACTGTGAACTCAGAGCAAAACACCTGAGGGGGAAACATCCTGATATGAACATACAACCATCAGAGAGACTGGGTGCCCTTTTACAGCCGAACATTTCCATTCCCTCCATTTCTCTTGGAATATATCAAGATGTGTGACCTTGGCTTGGACCAAAAATACACAGTACAGGCATTCACACTTTTATATCCACAGACAACACTCACCCTTAAATATTTTCATGCAAACATACAAAAAATCAACATTTAGTACAGTAATTTAATATAAACCAGCCGTCCAGCACCAGCAGTGAAGGCACTGCCCAAGAGCGACGCCATGATCTCCAGCAGCGTGCAGAAAGGACTGGAGTCACCCTCGCCCTTTGATGTGCGCTTCCACTAATCTGCGTTTAGCTCCCTTTCATGATCACCACAAGCTGACACTTGCTGTCTACCAACCATAATTAATCCGACACAGTCATCGCCGCTGAAACATATTAGCAAATTAACAATTTCGTAAATCCCTCAGAGTTTGAAGTCGCACACCGCAGCGGAATGACTGCAAACTGTCAGCCTCGAGAAACTTGGACAGCCGTCACTCAGCTTGCGATTGTTGACTCACTTCTCAGTAGAAACAAGAATGAAAACAAGAGATAAAACTCCTCATAATAGTTAATACTCATAATATACACAAAATGATTATTGTTGGTCAACTAGCATTCTGCTGTCAAATACTTTTGTACTATGACATCGAAATACATTTCCTAACTTCTTGCATATGAAAACAACTGTTATTCTCTCTTTTTCTAGCACTGTGTGGCACCATATATGCTTATATGATATATACTTATATGATAATCATTAACCACAATATAAACAAAAACATCATGAAATGGCCATTTGACACAATCACTGTAGCAGCGTACGCTAATAGAACTTTTTGTCAGGGTTTGCTCTTCCTAAGAGAGTCAGGAGGCATTAAGACAGCAGAACACAGCACGAAATTACCCATCAGCCTTGTACTTGCCGACTGAAGATAACAGAAGTGCTCCTACCAGACTCAGTTAATCTTCTGTCACTAGATGAGACCCATGGGTGCACACACACCCCGTAAATCTGACCATTCTGGTTGAATTCATCTTTAGCCTTAAACAACCTGCTCTCTTCAGCTTATAAATCTACTTATAAATCTTTATTTTTTCCTCTCACACACACTCGAGAATGTGTGCATGCAGCCAGCTGCTTTTCTTTATATTATTCATTTAAAACATGACCTCTCACTCTTCTGCTTACTCTCTCTTTCTCTCGCTCTCACACACCCTTCCCCCTCCTCTCCTAAAATGGTTTTGACAGATTTTTTCTCCCTCTGGATCTTTGAACCTGTCACTTCATTTCTAGATGTGTCAATTCATCATTCTTTCCATCCATCTCCCTCCTTCATGCTCCTCTTGTCTCCGACAACACAGCCAGTACAAATCCCACTGCTATTTAACTATTACCCACCATCTCTGAGCTCTGTGAGACAAACATACTGTAGACACAACAATCAATTACATATAAAATCTGATTAATTACATGATTATACCAATAAATGCATCTATCACAATTATTTAATCACATATAACAATATTTGCTGATAAAAACATTTGTTTCGCTTGTTTCAGTGTTTGACATGCAGTGCCAGTTTCAAAGATTAGACCAATAAGGAAAAGTTGGGGTGGGGTTAGCAAATGTGGATCATTGGTCAGCAACAAGAGGAAGTTCTTATAGCAGCTGTGTCTGGATACTTTGAACTTTTTTGTTTTGTTTCAATTCTGCTGTTCAACTATTTTTGTTATCGCTTCATTATTTCCATTTTTGTTGGTGCACATTTCATTAAAAGCCCTTTCTGTGCTATATTTTCCCCCCAAAACAATACTACAATTCTGGCAGATAGTAATATACAAAAAATTAGGGCTGCACAATTAATCAAATTTCTAATCGCAATTACAATTACAGATGACACAACTACTTAATCGTTCAAAGCAGCAATTAATCGTATGTTATTTTGTGCGCTTAAGATGTTTTTTCTTTTCTTTTTACAAGTTATCTTAAGGGATTTTCCATTGTTTAAATTGTAATTTTAGTACAACACTATAATACTATTAATATTTTGATCTGTATTTTTTATATATTTTATTTTTATGATTTAAATAAAAAAAAACAATCCGATGTATAGTTGACATTTGAGGCTTAGTACTACTGGAAAGAACTACTACTACCACTACTACAAGTAAATTTAGGCATCACAACATTTCTGTTGGAAATACAGTTGGAAAATGATGAGATCTTCTAAAGATTACATTTACCAGTGTTAATACAATGTTGGATTCTATTTTAATCGAGAATTCAACTTTGACTGACAATAAATTAAAATCTCTTTAATATTGGCTTATAACTATACGGTATAGACAAACTGTGCATCATATTTTTTACTGTGTGCTGTGTCTCGTGTTTTTAAACACATTTTGTGTGAACGCCCCCTAGAATTATAATATATTACTTCATTTATTTTCATATTGTCATATTCCGACGGCTGGAAAATTACTTACTAAATTTACTGTAAATTCAGCTCCAGGGGCATCATTAAGCATGTTAATTTTCAATCAGTTTTTATTTATTTATTTTAACTGTATAATGAATCAGACAAAATGAAAACTGATCAACCAACATCCCTAGTTACAGCAGTGCTTAAGCTGCATATCCTCTCTCACACACACAGATGTTCTCCACAAAAGACAAAGACATCAGTTTTAGGCAAAATAAAAAAAGTGAAATAAATTTCATTTCTGAAACAATGACTTAACCACTAGCAGTCTAAAGGCAGGCCAAACTGGTAAATTATTGAGTTCTGTCTCACTCAGGCATAAGACACTTCACTTCATCCCAAGTGGCCCCTTCAGTTTATTTTTAAAGCAACATTTACATAAAAGAAGCCAGAACAAATGCTGTCCAAACTCACACGATACAACAATTATGCTGAAAATGAATAAACGAGGAATAAATTTTATTCTGTGGGCCTTCACATCTAACCGTATCACCACTAGGCTACGTACTATTCTAGAGAATCAGCTGTCTGCTTGTCCTACACAGAAAGACACGGCACTATTTACTAAATGACAATAGCAAGTATCGTAATAGTTAAGGAGATGCATTAAATGCAATGAAGAGCATAAACCAGATCAGCTGAATGTGAATTTGAAAATGTCATGGGTAAAAAGGCCCACAGTCAACATATTTCCCATTCAGAGTGAGCGGACGGCACATCTGTTATCGCAAGACTGTGCTGCTTAGTTAAGTGTCAGCGCTAATGCCACAGACAAACGTGCTATGATGCAGAGAGTCAAAGAGTGAAAGGATGGAGGAGTGAACAAACGAATGAGAGCTTACCATCACGCAGCCACAGAAAGGTCCCATTCAGGCTGAAGGATGCGGAGGAAAAAAGAACCCCTATTCTAGTCTACCCTGTCTCTCTCACACACCCAACACCCCTCCTTCTTTCTCTCACTCCCTCTCGCTCTATCTTTCTCTCTCTCTTTGAGGAGCAGAGCAGAGAGAAGCTGCATTCTTGACAGGTCTCTTCCACGTGTGTACTTTACTCATGATTGCACATGCACACACACTCACACTCACACAAACATACACACACACACACGTGTGAATGGGCTTTTTGCAGTGCGGGTTTATGGAGAAATGCAGGGATCAGGCATAGAGCTTCATTAAAATATTTATTTGTCATATTAAAGGCGCAACTCGATTTATCAAAAGACTTTTGGAGTCAGTTTCTAGGAATCGGTTTGGCTCTTGCTGCCATTTTCAGCTTTGGTAGCTTGTGTGTTTGCTGTCTGCCTGACAAATGCAGCAGATTGCAACACCTTTAGCTCAGATATGAACAGCATGTGTGTGAGGTTCACTGTGATGACGATTCGGTGGTGAAATGAACCCGATGGAAACTAAGCTGAGAATTAATGATTCTCAGGGGCAGCATTCGAAGAATAATTAAGTCCAAAATGTTAATTCTCTATCTTTGTGGAACACAAAAAAGAAACATTTGGGACTGTATTGTGTGCTCTTTTTCAGTCTATTAGAAACAGACTGAAATTGAAGTAATTATTGTGGTCATATGATGCGCAAGGGCTCATCACTGATGTCAAAACTGGTGCAAAGTGTCTTAACACTGCATATTTACATCTAAAATATACACAACAGAGTAAATGCGATTAAGCCTTACATTGGAGGCAAAGATTATCCAACAATAAAATGTGTATATTTTTATATTGTATTATATTACTTACTATATAAATGTTTTTATTTTATTTTATTCATATAGCATCTTTCCAAAGCTCATGGCAGGGTTCTTACTGTTGATAAAAATCTTTTTTCACACATAATAAAATTATTAAAACAAATTCAAATTACAACTGAAAATCTAAAAATAAAAGCTAATTCAAAATATTAATAAATGTTACAATAGTATGCACCTTTTTCTTGTCATAAAAATGGGCACAGTTACATATGTAAATTCTATGGGTCTGGCTTCCGGTCTCATCTGCATCTGCTATTTTTAGCTGAACATAGCAGTGAAAGTTGGGGTGTCTTATATTATTTTAATGTATTATCTTAATTATGAACATACTGGTGTGTAGTGCAAACAGTTTTACCGTTTACTGCACGTTGTTATTCTCCTTGTTATTTACCTATAGTGGCTAATGAACCCGAAGTCTCACCCATAGGCTTACTTTCACATTGAAGAAAAGGGTGAATATAAATAACACTAAAATAACAAGGACACTTTACAATTAATAATAATAATAATAATAATATTATATATATATATATATATATATATATATATATATATATATATATATAAAAAAAATTCATAGAACAAAGAAATTCTCACAAAAAAGAAAACAAATCCAAATATATGCTTGATCACTGTTTCCTTGTGGCTATAAAGGGCACTTGAGTGAGAATCCCTAGAAGATGCAGTCATTTACTGAGAGAAAGGGAGCTATTCATGATCATTCCCACATACAATTAACAAACAAACAGGCAGGTGGCACCGACAAAATGAGACAAGAGTAAGCTAGCTCCGTGTCCTGATTCAGCAGCTCCAGAGGCAGACAGGGAATGAAACTGCCTAAGAGCAGCGGGGTGGAATGGGTTCATTTGTTCAATGTTACTCATTTAGAGCTTAGAGAACTGGACCCTCCTCTCTCTAGTTTGTATACAGGTCGTAACCACCACTGCAGGGTTGTGCACCATTCAGAATTTAAATGAGAACCTTTTCAATTCTGCTTAAGTTCATTAGAATTAAAACTGGATGCAGGATTACAATTTGAAATTGAATGTTATGAAGTAGAATTCAAACAAACTGAAATTCAAAAAAATCTGAATAACCTTTAAATTGAAAATCTAAATGTGAAAGCGTTGAATGTTGGCTTGCATGTGAAGGTCAGAACTGGAGTTTTTGGAACAGTGTTTAGAAACGACAATGATAGATTCACTAAACAGAAGGATTTTCTGAGCACATACCTGCAGAGCGAGGGACCTACAAACCGCATACAGAACAGGGGCCAAAAGTCTGGACAGATGCACTGCAGAACAAACATCACTAGCTTTCTTTTTCCTCTTCTTCAGAGAATTCATGCAGCATCTCCAATACTTGACCTCCTTGATATTCCACACCACAAAGTCCAGACTACCGAGTCCTTCTGCTGTGAGCTTGACACCCGACCACTGAGACTGCAGCACATCCATTTAAATCTGCTTCTGCTTGTCCTGTCTGTCATGGGCCAGCTCTGTGTGATGGTGATCTGAGAGATCAGATCCCAGCGGCACGTGTGACAGCAGTAAACATGCAGTTATCATTTGCGTCTATCCTAGTAGATTCCAGCCCTTTCCAGCATTGGCTTGGATGTAAGGTAGCTTACAGGATTTAGATTTGATGACCGCGCAAAAGAAAATCCATAGGGAGAGAACTTTGATGACGGTTCCTAACTGAAGCACTTCATTTTCCTCTAAAGTAAATGATAGATAAACACACTCAGCATGAATACATTCAAGAAATAATATTCCAGAGAATTGTACTGCTTCATGTGCTCAATAGGCTGGTTAAACACATTTGCCCAGGGTTCAATTTCTTTATTTTGCATACTAATATACTGTATTCAGATATGAATGCTTAAACTAATAAATAACTGATGCTTTCTGAAATAGATTCTTTGATCAAACCATTTTAACCTCTGTTGAGGAAATGTTCTGGTCATGTTGGGTTACATCCATGGTACGGTTTCATTCATTGATTTCCCCCATTCCTTTCATTTTCTATTGGCCCGAGGTTGTATTTTCCAGTTCTCACCCTTCCCCCCTCCGGCTCTGACACTTCCTTCATCTCTCCCACTAAGACTTTAATCAAATTATCCCTACCCGGCCTTTCGTCCAGCTGAGGTGACACTTACAAACTGAAGCACATCCACACAGCACAATCAATCAATCAGGCAAACTCTTGAAAACAGAATACAGTTAGTTGAAATGCAATGAAATGCAAACTTAATTTAGCACCTGCCCCCATCCACCCCCCAAACAAGGGAGTACATTCATAATTTGAATGGGATCCCAACTGTATCTAATCTCTTTACTTAATGATGTTGCACTTTTGTTATGTGTGTACATATCATTTAAAAATGTAATGCAGTGCCAGTTTAACCCGGGGATCAGCTCGGTGTTTGAAAACATGTGGGAGGTGCCACAACAGAGGTATATACGAGTGTTGCTATCTGAAGGCGTCTGTTATTGGAGCACGGTCTGCAGGCAGTCTGTTACAGCTATTACTTATGCACTGTAAATGCCAGAAGATGATGATTTGGAAAGAAGAAAAATAACTCTTAACAACAGTATTTAAGTATTGAATATTATTATAAAATATTAAAGGAACAGTTCCCCCCAAAATTACAATTTACTTAAAATGTACTCTCCCTCAGGCCATCCAATATGTAGATGAATTAGTTTCTTCTTTAGAACAGATTTGAAGAAATTTAGCATTACATCACTTACTCACAAATGGATCCTCTGCAGTGAATGGGTGCCGTCAGAATGAGCATTCAAACAGCTGATAAAAATATCACAATAATACACAAGTAATCCATATAACTCCAGTCCATCAGTTCAAGTATTGTGAAGCGAAAGCTGCATGCTTGTAATAAACAACTCACCATTAACTGCTTTATCTGTGTATGTTTCGTTTGAGTGCATTTTTTCTTGATTCAGACAAGAAAACTTTTTTTTGCTGAAACCAGTATTGATAAAGGATAGGAGTTTTGTATCGCTTCACTAGACATTAATTGAAGGACTGGAGTTGTGTGGATTGTGTGGATTACTTGTGGATGTTTTTATCAGCTGTTTGGACTCTCATTCTGACGGCACCCATTCACTGCAATGAGGATCCATTGCGGAGCAAGTGATGTAATGCTAAATTTTGATGAAGAAACAAACTCCTATTCGTTTTGGATGGGATACTTAGGGTGGGTATAACTTCAGCAAGACTAAGCAGGTCTTCTTATTATTGTAATCTTAAAATAAATGTAAACTACAGAAATACCAAAACATTCAAAAGTTTCTCTTTTTTTAAATTATATAAACAATAATTATATTTAAAAACTACATAACCACTTTTATTTTGGATCATAATAGCATTTATTCAGTTGCTTTCATCATCATCATCAGAAGTATTATCACCACCACATCATCATCATCATAAGTAACATTCTTATAATATTCAGTAATATGTCAGTTTGATATCATATCCATTATCATTCATGAAATATACAGATATCAATGAATGTTCCGCCTCCTTTGGAAAGGAGAATGAATTAAATTTCAGTATTTACAGCATGTAAAAGAGAGAGAGAGAATAAAAATAGTAAAGAAGGGCTCTTTCATGTGTGACTCATCGCATTCATTCCCTCTGTGAGCGCTAAATACTGGAACACGCTGACTGAACACATCAGGTGAAAGATTCCACCTCTCATCTCTGTGTTAGCATTGAAATAGTGTTGTTTGCAGCCACTGTATGTGAATCACAGCATGGCTTAAGGGGAGGTACTGCAGGCATACAGAATGCATTGGGTTGGACACAATGTCATTTTTGAGATTTTCTGAATTTTTGATTTTGCTGCTGTAATATTTATGATGATTTTCAGAAAGTATTTTATGAGGCATTTGTCTATTAGCAGCATATTTATTTAGATGCACGAAGTTTGCGTTTATATATTTATTTATTAAATATTGTGTTAAATAGCTGACAAATACTGTACCAATCAATAAATTGATGATTTAAAAAAAAAGACTGTAATACTCTAGATTATATCTCTTCTACTTAAATCTGCAAATTTGCACCAGGAAGTCAATTAGTACTCCTTGATTTTTTTTTAATATAAAAAAATAAATAAATAAAAACCTTTATTTGCATATATTTTACAACTGTCAAAATGTCAATTTTGATTAAAGTCACCTGTAGTACGTCCCTGGATTAAAATGTTCACCCTCTCTGTGAGTGACATCATACTGCTGTTAACCGTTACTGGACGAGAGCCTTCACCTTCAAACTCTATTCTTTCTGTATTTAACAGCTCCCAAAGACATCCAAAAGTCTAGTACAACAAAGTGAAAACAATAAAGCCCCCACTATAATGCTAATCAAAGAACAATATCATTCACAACTATGAAAGATTTTAAAAAGAGCAATGACTTTTTGGAACATGCATTAGATTTCGAGAAACTCACAGGATTTTCTTATTTTCAGTTTATGCAAATGAGTCTCGGAGCATGTGGCAACAATGTCATTGTCATCTTCCTGTGACAAGTATGAGGGCATTTCATGGTCACACATTTTTCTAATGTGTTTTCTTGTGTTTCTTAGTCCTATTGCAATTCTTCCCATGAAAGATATTTGGTTCATGCAATGATTCCCATCACGTTTTTACATTCATTTCCCATCTGAGCTCTACATTTCTTTTCAGCTGATATTCTAACGGATCAGGCAAGGAATACGAATCTTATTAAAATCATAAATGCTAAAGTAAGAGTCAGTTTTCCAAAGCAGTTCATTATGTGTGTTGTGCGTATGACTGTTCGGGATATTGTCAGTTCAATTACATATTACAAAAAAAACACTACGGTTTCAAAATAACTAACTCCTCCAAAACAATCTTGGACACTTTCAACAAGGATGCGAGACTGTTTTTGAACTGTGACAGCATGTCAAACTCTGAACGTTTAGCTGCTGGAACCACCGCACCAAAGCGATGTGACCTACAATAGTGCCAAACGGTTTGTTTACATTGTCTCTTATACCTGAGGTACAGTAAGAAGTTCACTATAACAATAATAATAATAATATCTCACTACTATACCTGGATAATTCAGTGCCATCTTGGAGGATTCATTCATTGAAGAAGGCCAGAGATTGAAAAACTTTCAGCACCGCTTAAACCCTGTTGTTGTTACTGACCTACACCGCTAGGCTAACATGCCAACCAGGCCTTTTTCTACTTCAACATGGTCCAAAGTGTCCTGCACTGCGTGACGTGTCAAACATTGACATTTACATGTATGTACAGAGTCACAAACTTTAGTCTGAGTTGGTAGAAGTGGGATGACACAGACCGGTTTGGCTTTGGATTGGTTAGGTGATAAGCAAATGCCGGCAAACAACAGTACAAAAAAAGAGACACGAAATGTCAAGAAAGCAAAACAAAAAGACAAATGGTGGTCGGTGAAGCTTCACATTCAAATATGGCTTTACGGAGGCTTGCTGTCATGCTGGTCCTGATACATATACCTAAAAGTATTGTAAATCCTTAATTTTGTTGGGTTACTTTGACAGTTGAGGCAACAGCCAAGCATTTTTTTTTCTCTCTGTGGGGAAACGGAGGATGATACACACACACACACCCTTTCTTTTGACACTAAATGTGGGAACAAACACATCACAGACTGTACTAAAGTTACACAGGTGTTTGGCACACAAGATACAGAGGCCAGAGGAAGAAAGACAAAAGCAAGAAACAAAGAGAAGCTGATATTCTGCGACAATGAGAGAACCGTGGGATAAGACGGAGGTGGAGAAAATCTCTTCCTCTCTTCGGGCTGATCTTCCACTTCAGATCTTTTCCATTATGTCCCCTTGTTACTACTGTACAGCAATGGTTTTCGACCTCTTTAGCCTGTTTCGGTCACAGGATATTTGTCCATTTCTGAGAGGTGGTAGGATGCAGATGACATGCTAGTGCAAAGGATATTTTTCATCGGTTTCAGTTCAAATTAAGATCAGCTGCATTTAGGCTGCAGGTTCAGATGCACTTGGTTCAAGTTTAGCATCCAGGTGATTGACAAGTTTACCCAATACAGTCTTGTTGGTGTGGGCAAGGAAATACTGGGGATGCTGTCAGGGGTTGGGCCAACAAGTCTGCTGGTTACCTAGAGGAGGGGCTACTGCACTCAGAGGCGGGGCAACAGAACTGATGGGCGATGTCATCGTCCTCATCCTCTCTAGGGTGCGGCAAAGGCGGTCAGGGAGTTGAAAGAGTAAAAAAAATAAAAAATAATAATAATAATTCAGATGAAGAAGAGAAGTGTGTTAGAACAGTACAGAGAAGCAATACGAACAAATGGAAATATGGATGAGTTTCAATATTTTGTTGTATATAAATCCAGTAACCCTCAATCTACAGTGCTGTAATTTTGTTGTGATTCAAATCTGGCACAATTTGCTTGTAAATTAGAATGAGGGTGCTGGAATGAGTGAAGAGCTGAAAATTGGCGGGTTGTGATGGCACTAAGGGAATTAGAATCCCGGAGGAAACTGAGCTCATGAATATTAATTAGTCCACGCTGACATTACTAGTTAATTTTACTAAGCTGTCAAGTCACGGTCATGAATTAATATTCATGAGTCTAGACTTCACCTTGGTACTATTTATATATTGGCATGTGCAGATGTGCAGAAGTTGGATGCAAACTTGGAATTGAAATATCACATTAAAGAATATTTTGTATTTGTAATATCAGATAACATTTTATGATAATATTAGAGTGCTATAGAAATGAGTAAATGTAAATAAGCTAGAATTTTTTTTACTAGTGCCCAGATAGCACACGTACGTCTGCAAGATGTTAAAAATCGCTTCATCTGTAAAACATCTGCAGTGTACAAACATCTGATAGATATCAATTTATGTATTTACATACAGTTTATTATAAATCATAAACATCTTAAAGACATCTTCTTAACGTCCATTTGACATCTGATCGGAAACGTCCTAAAGATGTATTGCAGATGAGCAAACACACTTAAAAAATACATCTTGCAGATGTAAATGCTGACGTCAAATAGACGTCTCCATGATGTATATGTGCTATCAGGGTGATTCCAAACAGGAGACAAACTCTGCCTCCTAAAATCACTCAAATATCATAATATCCACTAAGTAAGTTTGAATAAGGCTAAAAGTCAGTTCCAGCACGTCTGATTCAGGAACTGTCTTTAATTTGCAGTCAAACCTCAGCCTTGTGTTTCTCACTCAACTCTTTACCAGCAGGGGGCAGAATTGTAGCACAAACCGAATTCATCCACCACAGTTCTGTCAATAAAACCCTGCCAATTAAAGTAGCACTGGTGTAACGAATATATCAGTTCTTATGCACATACATAAATACTTTGGCAATGTTATAATAATTTTCAATGTAGTGCATTTCCAGTTCAAATTGTTTTTAGGTATTACAATAGGCTACTCTACCACATCTCATCTCTTCATAATCTAAATTGAAGATTAAATGATCAAGTGAACTAAAGCAATGTGCACAAATACATGCAACATGAAATCATGGGAGAAAATGGTTTTGATGAGGAGAGGAACGAGACAAGAGTGTAAATCACACAGTGGAAGAGTGTGAAGGGAATTAGGTGTTTTTGTACATGTTTCCATCTCAGTGGGGAGACTGGTGTGTGGATATAATTTGGACCAAGATTGAATAGACGTCTTGTTCAGAGATGCGCATGTGGAGGGACACTAATGCAAATTTAAAAGGGCAAACGTGTAATTTCTGTTTGTGTTAGTGGCACAACATTGCATTTGTTTGAAGGCGGGACAAACAAAGGAATTCAAGAATATAATTCTTTTTGAAATTCCATTTAGTGGCACAGAAATTACACACTTCACCTTTTAGAAAATGAAATCACATTATCACAAAGCTCATTTGAAAACTTTTTTTAGTTTGAATTAACATGGTTAATAAAAGAGTAAACTGAAATTGATGAGGCCTGCTGGAGTTCAGACCTCGCTGGAATTATGGGTAGTTAGTTTAGAGAGGACTGCTTTCCCTTTACTTTCTGAAGAGGTTGGAGATGAGAGGTGAGTGGCTGGATGTGGGTGATGGGAGACACTGAGGTGGTGGAGGGTCACGTGAGCAGGTTATCTAAAGGGGAAGTGTGGGCTCGGGCCCTTACCTTGCCTGCTCCGGGTGCCGGGCAGGGGGGAGGGCGCAGGGCGGCTTGGGCAGAAGGAGCCGTGCGGGGCAGCAGTACTGGTGATGGGTGGAGTGGCTGTTTGCGGTCAAACTGTTGTGGACAGAGGTAGAAGCTGGAGTAGCAGTAGAGGAGGTGGAAGAATTGGTACGAGTAGAAGTACTACAGGTGGAATAGTGTGGTGACCTGACAGAGAGAAAGAAAGAGAGGAAGAGGGGGGAGAGAGAGAAAGGAGGAGGAAGATAGAGATAGGCACAGAAAGAGAAGAAAGAAAGAGAGAGAAAAAATAAAGTCAAGAAAGAAACAAAAGATAACAGACAAAGACAGCCACATGCATACAGTACATTACAAACACTTTAGCAGCAGCAGCACAGGCATGGTTAAGCAGAGTTATGCAGACTTATGAAGCGTTATGCAGACTGGAGGGGTAGGTGCAATCAGCCTGAGTATTTAATGAAGATTTAGATGGTTTATGCAGTTATGTCAAATTACCTGTATAAAGAAGTATTATAGAATACACATCAGGGCTGAATCTCATTACACATCCTTGTTCCCTGTGCTGTGAATCAATATATCAAGATCACAAATTCAGTGCTAGCAAGGGGCCACGAAGCATTGGGACAGTGATGACACAATCACCTTGTGTGCTCACGCATTAATTGGACTTATTAACAAGACTGCAAAATGACACGGTGTATCTTCCCTACAGCTGTTGTGCCATTATGAAATATTTTTTGCATTGTTTTAAGCAAAGTATACATAAATGGCATCCAGATATAACAAATATAAATATAAAACAAATAATTAAAATTATTGGAGTAGTTTTTTCTAACCACTGTAAATCCTGTGATACTGATGGGATTTCCCCCTTGCAATAATATTAGAGATTTAATAGAATTACAAACAAAAACTCTTTTAAAAAGACAAAATCATTTAAACTCGCCCATCAGTGACAAATCAGTAATCATTAAGTGAAAATAATGAGCAACAAATGCTTTTTTTTTTTGGTTTCGATGCACTAAAACAATTTTGTTAACCCCACTTGCTGGACTCAATAATGAACTATTGAGAGGACTGCAACATATCCGAAGTGATACCACTACACTGCAACTAAACCAAGAATTGTATAAGCTACACTAGGCACAAAAAAAAAAAAAAAAAAGAGTTGTAAATAGTGCCTTACGTTTGGTATGAAAATTTATAATTAATAATAATAATAATAATAATAACAACGGTCAGCCTTTATTCCATAATGCCCAAATTAACAAATGGAATAAACGTGTGTTCTAATGACTCATCTGTTGTACACAGACAGTTCTGTCAGCAAACCTCATGCTTTAATAATGAGTGTCACAATACAATAATGATCCTGCAGGTTTATTGGTGAAAATGTGTGTGACTGACCTCTACTGGCCAATCAGAGGGTTTCATTCTCATTAAAAAAATTTGAAGACATTCACAATGCAATTAACTTTCATAATATAATGCATTTCCAAGTCAAACAGGGCATAGTGGGGAAATAATGTAGGGCAGGACTTTGATCATACCATACTGAAATGAGTAGGTTATATTATTAGTGAACAGTTTAAACCTGCCCAGGCAAATTTGGTTAGATAAGTGGAGCAAAAAAAACTATTTTATGCAAAGAAAGATTTTTTTTTTTTCCCCACTGATGAACTGTGCCCAGTTTTGATGGACAGTAGTGAGTCTGTCATGCTAACATTAAACATCAATTTAAAAAAAATAATAAAAAAATGCACCACCGACACTGCAGCACCACCCAAAGCTCAAGCAGACAGTACACAGTGACACTGACACAGAGAGAGACGAGAAAACTAAGAGGGAATAATACATGGACAGGCATGAAATGAGGGAAGGGTGAAAGAAGAAAAGAAGAGAGATGGATCGATATTGTGGTCTGAAAGAAGGATGTAGAAGTGTTTTTAAAGGTGGCATGAGTCCTCAGGATGCGCTGGGGTGAAAAGGCCAGGGATGAATCTGTGGGTGTGAACTGTGACCTCTGAGAGACCTTTACACTACAGTATGTGCAACAACACTTTTAATGGTGCCAAAAGGTAAAGCTGAAGTGTCTTATTTTCCAAATGACAAAGCGAAAATATTGACTGTTTTCAAACAAGTCTCCCGAACACTCCCATTGGTCACCAAAACAGTGAGCCCCGCCCCAAACTCACTCCATTGGCTGAGCCTGTAGCTGCATGGAGCATGCGGGCTCACAAACAAAATGCTTTGATAGAACTAGAGACCAATAACTAGAACTAGGAAAATCCACGGACATATTTCACAATAAGTGGGGTAAGAGTAATTATATATATATATATATATATATATATATATATATATATATATATATATATATATATATATATTTTTTTTTTTAAACCAAAACACACTTCAGCTTTTAAGTGATTTTGAGGGGCAGAAATTAACAAAACCTAACATGAGATTCTATTGCCTGAATTAATTTCCTAATAATAACAACTTTACATTATTTGCTCTATTTAAATTTAATTGTGGTCAGATATTTTATCCTTTTCTCAGGTCACATTTAATTTTGTGTTTCTGTAAGAAACTTACTTTCTTTATCAGTTCAGCTGGGACAAGTTGTAGGAAATGAACAAACACACCGAAATTTTGAATCCTCTGGGGAAGGACTGTATTGGTACATGACCTCGAACAAGTCCTTTCCTTAACTGCTCTTTCTTTCGCTTTCACACACACTTTAAAAACCGCAACAACAAAAAGCAGCCTGTCCCTATGCGTCCTTCCCCATCACAACAGTATGGTCACTTCAAAACCAACTGAAATGCCTCCTCTCTCTCAGTGAACAAGCACCTCAAGAGCTAAACCCTGTATTACCATCTTTTGCTTCTCTGCGAGTCTCTCTGGACCCATCTGGAGGGGCTGATGTAAGTCGAGGGAAACATGATGTGGCCCTTAACAAACAGACACACTGCTCTCTGCTGGCTTCAACAGGCAGTGCTGGTGTCAATCACATGGATTGAGCAGACGAAGAACAATATAAATAAAAATAATATTACCATAAACACAAAATGGAGTGGAGGGATTTCTGTTTTTCTTGTCAGTATCATTATTTGATTAAATTTCAGCTCTATTACACCACATTTACCATTGAATCCAATACTCTGAAACACATTCTCAAATTTTGGTCCTACATTCAATTAACAATAAACAACAGTGTTTACATTTTTTTTTGTCATAGACTTCTGCCATCCCTTGATGTAGATGGAGCTGTTTTCATGTGTTTGATAGGATGTGGGAGTGTGAGTTTGTATGTGTGAGCAGAGTAGAAGCATCTCATTTCCTTTGTAATTCTCTGCATGTTTTATTAGCCTGTCAGCTGCACTTTCCTCTCTTTTTGCACATCACTCCTTCTCTCACTCCTTCCTTCTTTCAATTAGTACCTCAGTTCTTTTTGCTGCATTTCTCTCCTTCTCTATTTTGCCTTTCTCTCTCTCTCTCTCTCTCTCTGTCGCCCACACAGTTCTTTACACAAACACATTTGTGATAACTCACCTCGTTCCCCCAGCAACAGTTCTACTGAAGCAGGGTGACCATTTGTGGTTTTTTTTTCTTTGGTTTCTTTTTGGACACGTCCTGACCAGGATTTCTATATTGCCTAAAATATCCAGGTTTTGGCTTTGTTTTCATACATGCTAAATTGTAAGGATCGAAAAGTAGTCTGAATAATAACAGGCAAGCATTGTACATAAATGACCAGTTGTGGCACGCGAGAAGGTGGGATGTACAGAGAATGGTCAAAGAGATGCAATTACATGTAGAGTGTGCTCGACTTAATGTTGTACTGCACAGACGGATTGGTGTATGACAAATGCTATAGTCTGATGTGATGTGAAAGCTATGAAGAGCAGACGCTCATGCTTTCGAATCGCTCTCAAAGTACTTTGATGTCATACACCGATCGGTCAGTGCAGCGCATATGAAGCCAAAACCTGGATATTTTAGTCAATATAGAAATCCTGGCCAGAATGTCTCTGGAAAAAAAGGGCACATATGGTCACCCTAACTGAAGCCCACAAGGGAGAGAGAAAAAGGGAACAAGAAAGCGCTTCTGTAACTTTGTTACCTGCTTGAACAAACTAGCTGTGGCCAAATGCTCGGTCCTGCAGTGATTGTGCAAGTACACACTAAAGGTCAAGACTAGATCTGCATTGTCAGACGATCCTAACAAATACTCTAGTTCACCAATTTCCTTAGCAAAAATAAATGATAAATAGGTCTAGCATATTTAATTTGACAAACAAAAGTAAGGTGAACAGAATTACAAAATTAGATTTTGCCGCACTACTTTATTTCAGCAATGGAACTTTAAAACAAAATTAATTTAGAGATGCAATATCTTGGAGCTGATTTCACTATGTGGTGCTTTAACATGCGGTTAAAAGCTAATATAGAAAACTCTCCTTAAAATAATTTTGCTTATGAAAACATGTTTTGCAAATCCGTATGCAATATTTCATACTGTTTTAATCAAACGTTTACAACCCATATTTCAGTTTAGAAAATTGGTACACTACCATTCAAAATGTATAAAAAAAAAATATATATATATATATATATATATATATATATATATATATATTTTTTTTTTTTTTATTATTCCGCAAGGAAGATTTAAAATCACACACACACACACACACATATATATACACATACATATATACACACACATATATATATATATATATACACACACACATATATATATATATATATACACACATACATACAGAATCATGCTTGTTTTTTTATTATTAATAATTTAAAATTTAAATTTAAATTTTTGAAAAAATATTTCTTGAGCACCAAATCACCATGTTAGAATGATTTTCTTAAGGAGAATTTTATACTTAAGACTGTAAAAATTCAAGTTTAACATTAACACTTTGTGTTAAGAACTTTCTTTCAAGGATGTAAAAAAATATCTTGCAGTCCCTAAACTTTTGAATGGTAGTGCACAGCAGGATATGGTGTTCTTCAGTCCCTCACGGGCTCGTTTTCTTTCGTGTAAAATTAAACATGACTAAGGTCTATCGACTGAAGTCACTATGCTGACGCTGAGGGCTATCACATTAGCTCAGTTCAGGGAAGATGGCTCCGCCTTACCTGCACAGCCTTGTCAATACGACTTCACTGGAGCACACACTTCCTTTTATCACCGAGACACACCATTTGAGCTGGTGGAAAATGTCATAACTGTTCAGGTGGCCTGTCAGTTTCACTCTGCATAGTTAGACTTGAACAAAAAGCATCCATCTTCATTTTCTGATGTTGCAATTCTTTATGTCATTCAGTATTCAGATGGGAAATATGGCTGTCAGTAAAAGTGTAATCAACCTGATAGTGAGCTAAGAGGCTGAAGGCATGAAAGTACATATTAAATTCATGGCTGCATGAATATCTGTTCAGCTGGATGCTGTGGATGTGTTAACACCACCAAGCAGTGTTTGGTTTCAAATACTTAAAGGGATAGTTCACCCAAAAATACAAATTATGTCATTAATGACACACTCTCATGTCGTTCCAAACCTGTAAGACCGCTGTTCATCTTCAGACCACAGTTTAAAATATTTTAGATTTAGTGTGTACGGTAAAATGTGTGTACGGTATACGGCCCATGGTTAGAAAGGTAAGAAAAACATCTTCAAAGTAGTCCATGTGACATAAGAGGGTCAGTTAGAATTTTTTGAAGCATCGAAAATACATTTTGATCCAAAAATAGCAAAAACTACGACTTCATTCAGCATTGTCTTCTCTTCTATGTCTGTTGTGAGCGAGTTCAAAACATCACTACACTGCAATATCCGGTTTGGGAATGAATCACTCGATAACTGGATCTTCTTGAACCAGTTCACCAAATCGAACTGAATAGTTTGAAGCGGTTCACGTCTCCAATACACATTAATCCACACATGACTTAAGCTGTTAACTTTTTTGATGTGGCTGAGACACCCTCGGAGTTCAAAGAAACCAATATCCCGGAGTAATTCATTTACTCAAACAGAAGATGAACACCGAGCTGAGCCAGATAACAAAAGAACGATTGACTCGTTCTCGATATTTGATTTTTTTTTTTTTTGTCAAAGCCCCTCCTCCTTTATTCACACACGCAGGTTGCCAAGATTGATGGCACCAACAAGAACAAACACACTTGATGATGAATGAAATTAAATGAACTGTTTTCTGCCAACTGTCAACCCGAGGTGCAGAAATATAATTGGGTAAACTGGCAGTGGCGGGTTTCACAAATCAAAACAACCACAGACATTCCGGCCTGGAACGGAGATTTTCAAAGGAGAACAACTGACTGTAGCATTCTTTTTCAGATAAACAAGTATGTTAACTTATCCTGTTTCTTAAATATCGGCAAACATATGGTATTTTTATGCTTTAGTAGAGCCTGTCCCTTGCACATGCTAACTAATCCAAAAACCCAAGGACTGCACTGATCATAACGGATTAGAGGTCTGCACAGGCTTTAAACCGAAGCCTAAACCCGGTCTGAACCGACTACAGCGGTACTGTTAAATTTACAGCCAAACGAGAATCAGGTTTTTCATAACGAATAGCCAAACTTTTTAAACATCCTGTATTTCACAATGGCATGCAATGGTCAGTATGTAAGATTCATCAAGGCTCATGGCCAGTTCAGCACACAAAGCAAAAAGAGGCCGCTAGATCAGCCACAAGAGCAAAAAAAAGTTTAGTTTTAAATCTAGCCTATACAAAAAACGACACGCACACTTTATATGTAAGGGATAATCCACAGCCAGCATGTGCCTTAAAAGATTTTAATGTACAACATTGAGGTAAGGGGTAAAAATTATGCTCATTTTCGGCAGTTATGGCTCGGTCTGCTTTAAATCACACACAGAGATGAAGTAGTGCGGTAAGATCACATTTATTTGAATTAATTAGCAAATCAATTGAACGAACTGGTGAGAAATATAATGCAGCGGGTCTGTATCGAAGTTATTTTATTTATACAAGTTTCTGTGCGCCAGTGTTTCGATGTGTGCGCAGTGCAATCTCCGACCTCTGTGTGCACAAATACTGTGTTTGCAAGCATCAATGAAAAGCAGCGTAGCCTACTGCATATAGATTTACTTTAGCTACAAGCCCAAACCTGAAGCTATTCATTAAAAGCTGACCCAAACCAGAGTATTTTGACACCTGATAAGCTTGAATCGGGTAGCAGACATCTGTAACCGACAACCAGTTGAAGTCAAGACTGGATTCAAGGAGACTTGTACAAAGTCTAGAATTTGTACAATGGCCCTGCATTGAATGTTTGATAATAAATTTTGGACACACAATTTCATGTGCTGAATGCACAAAAACACACAAGTTAAGTGAAGTCAGTGACATACAGCCAAGTATGGTGACCCATACTCCAAATTTGTGCTCTGCATTTAACCCCTCCGAAGTGCACACGCACGCACGCACGGAGCAGTGGGCAGCCATTTATGCTGCGGTGCCCGGGGAGCAGTTGGGGTTCGGTGCCTTGCTCAAGGGCACCACAGTCGTGGTATTGCCGGCCCAAGATTCAAACCCACAACCCAAGGGTTAGGATTCAAACTCTCTAACCACTAGGCCACAACTTCCCCCTAAATTGACATTTGGTCAAACCAAATCATCATCAGCCAACTCATGTGAAATGGTTTTTTCACTCTACAATACAAGCAGATCTATTATACAACTATTCACAGAAACATAATAACTGAGGACTCTTATTAACTAATGAAAAGTCTATAATAAAATTCTACCCCTCAGAGACGTTCCTAAATCAAGATATGTACATTTTATTGTAGGCCTACACATCTACAATAGACCCATGCCAAAGCAGATTTTCCCACTAAGAAAATAATAAAACTATTTAACTGTTCCGAAAGAAAACAAAACAGCCTTTTTTGATAATCTTATTATAAAAAGAAGAAACATGACATAAGCACATAACTAAATTACTAAAACTTAAAATTATATCTGAACATATCTAAAAAGCCAATTTAAACATATCAATTGAAAACTAACACAAATATCAGAAATATTATTACGTTTAAGATGTACTACAATTTTAATTAAAATAATAGCTCAATAAATAAAGCTCAAAACTAAAATATAAACTATGAAATCACTGTAAATTAGAAAGAAAAAAAGAAACATTAACTAAAAGCCATACAAATAATCGTAAAAGAAAATTTAATAAAAATTTAACCTGAAAATATAAAAGCTAATTCAAAATACATAAACACACATACATATATAAAAAATAAAAAAAATAATATTAATTATTATTATTATTATTAATATACAAACACTGAAAAAATACTGTGATGCACTGCTGCTGACTGTGGGCTGCAGGGGCTGCTTGCAACAAACCTCTGCTGTGAGTTATTTCCATGCTTAGCCCAGAAGGATCCAGCACACGCTCACGTTTACGCCTCGACCAGCTCAGGAAACCAGGTTGAGCAGGAACACCAAAGCGATTTCATCATTCATAGTGCAATACATAAATTGTCACATTTATGAGACCGTATTAGTGCAATTTAACAATGCAGGAACATTTAAATTCACATTCATATTGGCGGAGAGACTCATGAACTGTGGACAAAAGCATCCAGAGAGTAAATCTAGTGAAACGTGACCTAGCGGCGGCCTTGTCATCAAGCACCGTTTGTCTGTGTCTTTCTGCTACGTGTAGGGTACATAAATACATGCACGCCCACACACACACTAAAAACGGCTTATGTATTGCACACGCAACTTTTTCGGCAATCCAGTTCATCTACAGGTGTTGCCATGGCAACCAATCATTTATCCTTCAGATCCCCGGCTCGTGCCCATGGTGAGGAATCGTCATAACAACGCCACAGAGAGACACTCCAAAACCACGGACCGTGCTCACATCAACACCTCAGCATCAAAACACATTAGAAAAAGGCTTTTTGGTAGCAAAGAACAAGGAGACATTCCCAGCCTATCAAAATCCAGCACATTCTTGCCATTTGACCTTTTTCCCTGCACCCACTAAAAACACCCCCCCCCCCACACACACACACACACACTTGTGCCATTACTCATGTAACTTCTGACTAACCAATGACGCCCATGTTCACGTTCACTATATGGGCGAATGCAAACGACACTCATATCAACACCCATTAACATACTCACACTGGGCATATTGGTCACTACGACAACGGCTAACAGAGAGTCTTGCAGCCAAGTGACGCCAATTCTCGATTTCCAAATGCTGTTCAGCCCTCATGTTCTCACACTTTGCTCAGGGTGCTGTTGTTCTGCTAAATCTGTTCTTCCAGATGCAAGAGCTCTTTCATACAGGGAAGCAAGAAGTCATTAGAAGCAATGGCATGTCCCACATGCATTCAGGCTGCCCTAAATAGAACACGCCGCTTGTCACTTGACGGAGTGTGCGCTACTACAGGAGTCAGAGAGAAGAAGAAGAAGAAATGGAGATTGAATGAAAGTGTGAACACAGACCTGTCTTTGTTGCAGGAGTATCCTTGCGGACTGTGGATCCAGTGGAAGAAAGAGTGAGACCGAGAGAGACAGACAAACAAACAGAGACACAAAAGAAAGCAGAAGTGTGAGTAATGTGTTATTGTTGAACACATACAGTAAGAAATACATAGAAAATCAATGGAACAAAATGCAGATGTATTTTGTGCAGGGAAATTATTTGAAAGATCACAAATATCAACTTATCCACTTGAAATTAATTTTTTTCTCCTCATTTGCAAATTTCATGCCAATTTTCATTTTGGGGTAGAGTATTCTTTTGAATTAAGACTTTGATGACAACTAATAAAACATACTATCAAACAAATCAGCAGGTTTCTGGTTTGATTGACACACAGGCTCCTCCACAAACATTCAATTATTCAGTCATAATTGCATAAACTCTATCAGTCAGTCCTCCAACACCCAGTATATTACTCACAGACTCCCGTCTATGACAGTAATTGCCACCTTCAATGGACAAATGTAATTAACACCGGCCATGCTAATTATTCTGAGAAACAATCCCACCTCAACAGCTCCCCCACAGCAGTGGTTACACTTGTTCATTAGCCGAAAGCATAACACCAGAGAGAGTGCAAGACTGTGATCGCCAAAGTTGGGTCATTTGGATTCGCAGGCATCTGTCTGATGGGACAGGAACAGCTACACGCAACTAGAGCTCACATGAAAAAGTGATGCTGTGAACGACCCTTGTGGGCGAAAAGAGAAAAGGCGACCCTAAAGAAAATGGCAAATGACATGTTGGTGTGCCATCTGCTCGACACCAAGAGAGTCATGTGACTTTTCATTGCTCCAGGTAAAGTGGATGGCAAGTGAAAGCTAGCAGCCCTAAAGTTACTCCAGTGTGAAGTTAACACATGTCCACGTCAACCAGATGCTGTTTACGTGACTGCTAGTGAGTGCACGCATTTATCATGTGAATCATCTAATGACACAGGAGATGACCCCAAGGCAGAGGTGCTGAATCTATTAGCATTCTACTTTTTTTTTTTTTTCATATATATAAAAGCAGCTGTGGGAGCTGTTAGGTTTATAAATGTGACCATGGAATGTTTCACAACATATACTAGTTTAAGAAAAATTTGTAAATTTTTTCCTCTCTTTACTACAAACACTAGTGGTGTTTTGGACAAATCAGTTTAACAAATTTAAAGGCAGGAGAAAAAAAAAACACATTTCAACCAAAGCAGCGCATACTGTACAACACTCAACCAAAAGACATACTTAAAGATTATTACTATAGTATTTGGACTTGGACATTTTATTTGTGAACAAAATGAGTAAATTAGTTGTTGGATCAGGATCTACCGACTGACAATAACTGAATCAAAAGGCCATACTTCTCATTCCATTCTAAAATATAAATTCCATTTCATCAGAATAATTTTTTTTACGCAAGCACAATTCACGAGAATGTCAACTCATATGCAGTTTATTGTACTGTACCTCATGAAGTACAGTCATATACACTAGCACATGCTCTTCATTAAGGAAACTTGTAAAACCTCAAGAAGCTGCTCTCAAAAGGAATGGCTCTTATTCCTAAAAATCATTCCAATAATTCCAAATTGTTTTTTTTTTTTCTATTAAAACTACAAAAATGCCTATTGGAGCACAGAGGTTGCATAAGTAACCTCCTAACAAATACAACAGTTAAACCATAATTACTATGCAAGAAGTGAAGTATACTATCTGCCCTCAAGATAAAGAAGAAATAAGCCTCAGATGAGAAAGCAAGCCCTCAATTTATCTCCGCAAACAGAGGGCATTCAGGTTTCTCTCTGTTGGAAAGGAGAGCAAGTGAAACAAATATAAGAGAAGAGCATATTGGAGAAACAAAACAGAGAAAGTGAGCAACACAAAAAGAATGCGGTGTTTTCGGCGACCTCCTTTGCTCGCTCGCTCTCTTTGCTCTCCCACACAAGTTGATCCACAATCTGACTCTGCGCTGAATTTCAACCACAACCTCTCCTACACAGTGGCCCGATCACACATCCAACACGAATCTCAACACCAGACCAGCCTCAAAAACTACGGGAGATGCTGTACTGCAGTGCTCGAAACTGATCCAATCCACCTAATGTTAATCTCCACACGCTCAAGCCCGCATCTGTATGCATGGTGCGCTGTGATGAGGCCGGCTAAACTGCACACTACAGGCAGGAGCGATCAGAGGTGCAATGGAGAGGTCGATTCCTCAGCAATGCAGGGAGGGAGACAAACAACTTAAACTGTCAGCTGCACAAGGAGTGGCCCACTACACTTCTGTACCATCCCTCTCTCTCCCTCTCTCTCTCTTTATTCTGCAAGGATGCAGAATTCAAATGATTTGAAATGCAAAGTGTATGACAGAGGAAAAGCTAAACTTCCCGGAACTTCCTTAATCTCCAGAAAATGTCACTGGCATAATCCAATCTCTTTCGATATCCAAAAAAATAAAAAAAAAATTACTACATTTGTGACAGATTTAGCATGCTAATTCAATCCCAGTTTCCCATGACACTACCCTGTCACTCTGCCAAAGGCCCATCAGCATGAGTCTGTCCAGATAAGAGACGGTCCACTTATGTAATGCTCAGGCTCGATGGCACAGCCAGCTGCCTGTCCGATGGCCTGGAAACGGTCCTATTGTGACACTGTTGCACTCAATTTCAGGTTTGTAAGACAGAAGGAGAGTGAACAGCAGAGATACCCTCTGAAAAGTGCAGAGTTTATTTTTTTTTTTTTGGTTACTTGGTTATAAAGTCATTAATATTACTAGAGTAATGTAAATGCTGTTAAAATACTAGTGTACTGTATGATGTAAAAACTCCATAAAACAGTATATAAATATTTATAAGTGTGTGTAGTTCAAATCTTCATCCAGTGTCAGTGAATATTGCGTTGCATACAGTTGTTTCCTTTAAAGAAAGTAAGAGTATAGTTCACTCAAATTCTGTCAGCGTCTACACACCCTCATGTTATTCCAATCCTGGATGACTTTCTTCGGTTGGACACAAAAGATATTTTAAAGAACCGTCCATACAATGAAACTCACTGGGGTCCAAAGAACACTAGAACTTAACATAAATATGACCGTGACAATTTTCATTTTTAAATTAACTATTTCCTTTTAAATATATTAAATTACTATAAACTGTGGTCTATTTAGAGTGCACGCACAAACATATGGTCTTAAACCGTTTTTGCATGTAAACACACACTCTCTTGATTGACAGTTGTCCAAACAGCCAGCATGGAGGCTGTGGAAACTGTTTTCTATAGTAGATCCTCAGCTATGCAGTAAAAGAGCAAGCAGGCTTGTACTTACGGTCTCTGCAGGGAGCATCCCAAACTGGTAGTGGTGCAGTCTCGTTCCCTGTCTCGGACCCTCTCTCGCTCAGTGGCATTGGCTCCAGCTGACAGGCTTTGGCCAAGTCTCATGTGAGTGTTGGCATTGACGCGACGGTCCCGTGGTGGCACGGGTGGTGGTGGGGGAGGGGGAGCTGGAGCCGGGATGGGTATCGGGATGGGCCTGCTGTTGGGAGTCTGATTGGCATAGACTTTGGTGGAGGTTGCAGCGTTAGAAGTGGGTGGCTGGACAGGGTGGACAGGAGGTGGAGGTGGGGGTGGGCAGGGCTTTCGGTCCAACCTCAGGTCTTTGTTCTCCTGACTGAGCCGTTCCAGCTGCACCTCAAGCTCGTCAATGCGCCGCCGTTGAGTTTCCAGAAGCTTCTGTTGGCTCTCAATGATGTTGTTAAGCTCCAGCAGGTACTCCACAGCCCGGTTAGGGCTTTCCGGGGTGCCCTGCCCAGTATCCATGCTGATGGACACCTGACTGACAGTCACCGTCTGCCAGGATAAGCTTCTAGGACCACCCCGTAAGAGGAAGCTCTCCCCCCACCCACGTGGAGCGGGTGGGGGGGAGAGATGGAAATGTGTTGGAGTTAGAGTTGGGTAGCCAGGCTAAAATAGTCAGTCGTTTTAATCAGAGATTTCCTCAAAGTTCAATTCAGTTTTGGAAGTCACAGTACTGGAAAGGGATGAGGAAATTCCATATTGGGAATTTGCATTCACATTCAAATGATGATGATGATAATAATAAATGTCAATTCCTTTGTACGTTTACAATGTTTGTGAGCATGTGTTTGTATCTGTGCACTGCTATTCTTCCGTCAAGTGTGCCATTTTTCCACTGCCACCAAGTATTCATGGAATTGAGATCAAAGCCAGTTCGCAGAAATGAACTTCATAAGTCATTCAGCCAGATGGTAATAAAAATGAACAAAAATCTAATTTGATAGTCACAGGGCATTCCAAGCACCTCAAGTCCAAGGTAAGGATGCAAAGCAAAAAGCCAAGTCAGCAAATATCCTTTAAACAGGAAGGAAAGCCGATGTCCTTTTCGTCCATTTCTCTGGTGTGCATCCTCTTCCGTTTCTCTTTCAAATGTGGAGTTGAAGCACTGCAGCTGTTTCCTGGCTGTCTATTCATGACTCATATTCCAGACTGAAGTGTTTGGAAGACATTTTCATCAGGAGTCATTCTATTCCAGAGGAGATTGCGATAGAAAGGTAGAGAGAGAGGGGGAACGAAGTTCTTCTCATAAATCCACTGCAATTCTGAATTGGCTTCTGGGAAGTGTGCGCATGTCTTTCAGTACAACCCAGTTTCTTCCTTCATTACAAAACCCAAGATCTCTTCATTCAAGCCATGAATATTGCTTATCATTATGCAACTTAAGATGGAATCAAGTTTCCCACGCATGATGCATTTCAACTCATTGCAAAGTCCGTTCAACACAATATTAGGTTATTTCATAACACACTATTTCTTTACACCTTCATTCCATTATTTCTAACCCTAACTTGCCTTCAGTGTTAAAATATTACATCTATCATTAATGTTTCATGCACGCATTTGCCGTTTACTCACGAGCGGTTGCACACTTATTGCCCAGACAGTCCTTGAAGACAATCGCGCATCTCCAACGCGTACAGCTTCGCGATAATGAGACGATGTGTAGAACGCGTCCCAAATCGATGACATCAAAGTAGATGAAATCTCCAAATTTGACGTTCCAACGTAAAAATCTAAATTAAAATAGATTTAACATCTGTGGTTTTTAGGAGTATGAAAATAACAAATTATTAGTGATCTTGTGTTGCGGTTGCTTCTAACGCGTTCCTTTCCATCAACTAAAACGAAATCGAGAGGAAATGCAATCCTTGCAGCAGGATGTCCACTGCCTGTCGGGTTTTATGTCGCTTTGTGTAATCAGCGCAAAGGCGCTCCGGTCCAGAAACAGCTGAGACGCGCAATATATCGTCCGCGTGCTCGTCCACACAGTGTCAAGCCGATGCGCGCGAGATCATTAAATAACACCCATGCTGATGGAGCACAGCGGTCACTATCATTTTTAAGACAATTTATGGAGACTGCGTTGCATGAAAACTAATTAAACTACCCAATACGGTTGTGTCTCCCAGTGTGACAGATGTCAAGACGTTCCTATGCCAGTGACTAAAGATATTCGTTCATAAATGAACTGCTCACATGTTGAACGGGCTTGCATTCCCTTCTGATACTCCCTGGACAGCCTTGCACCTGGCGCCCCTCGCCGCCATTCGGTTTCACCGCAGTGTCTACATGTGTCTCGATCGCTAGTTTCGCAGCATGTCGATCTTGCTCAGCGACTCTCGCCGAGGTAAAGGGTGATGCAGGCGTTAAATTCATTTGAGTGAGTCAGAGATAATATATTTTTTTCTTTTCAATCGAGGCTCTGACGTTAGTCCGAGCGTGTAGCGCTAGAGGAACATGCCAGAGAAACTGTGTCCATGTGGTCGGCCATTTTGGAACGCGGTAACATTCATTTCGACGGGAGAGTGGCTCCTTGCGCTGAGCCAAAATGAGCACAGTTTCTCTCTCGCTCTCTTTCTCTTTCTCTCCTACAAATATACCTCAATTTCAAACCTAAGGCTGCGTGGTGCATTTAATCTCTAGAAAAAGCAAGCCAGCATAGATTTACACAGTGAGGCCATGTTGCTCATTCAGTGCTGTCCAAATGTAAATTTTCAGTCTGCAACAACAGGTAGCATGAATATAAATCAGGCTCTGAACGGTTAATGTGACCGTAGGCTGATGACAGTGCCCAATATTAATATTTTATTCGGCGTTATAGTTTTTACTGCAACAAAAACCGTGGACAAGTAGGCTATGTGTTAGCTTTACAGTAATTTTAGGATGTTTCCATGTGCTGAATCACTCTCATGCACTAACTGCTTTCAGCACCCACACTAAAACCATAATTTTTTTTTCTTACTTCCACCCACATGTCCTGCCCTCTCTTTCAGCTGAACTGTGAGTGAGAGGGATGTGCTAAGCACATGCAGGAAAAGGAGACCACTAGTATGTTGTGGTTTACTCTATCATTAGTGCTTGATTTATTTTTTTTAATAGCAGTAAGAATCCAGTGATGCCATGTGAAGGGTATAATTATGCTTCTGTCAACATTTGTCAATTGAATCCACCAATACAATGCAGTGTGACATGCATAAACTCATGCTGTGTTATACACCTAGGGTGTGTCTTAATCATCTCTCTAGTTCAGTGCACTGAACAGTCAAGGGAGGCAGACTGTTCCACTGTCAGGATCCATCCAGTGATAACCCCCCCCCCCCCCCCCCAAAAAAAAAAGCTAATATGCATGATTCTCAAAAAAAATGCAGTTTAAGTATGCAACTAATTAGTTTTTGAAGCCACTGTGCTGACTTCTGGGTACAGGATTTATCTTTACCTGTGGTATTCTGCGCCACTGGTCCTCCATTCCATTTTAGATGCCCTCTTAAAGTTCATACAAAACGTGCTTGTGTGTGAGAGTCTGCACTCTGCACGGGAGAATTGTGCACACATCGCTCATACTCGTATCCACTGTTTATGTAAGAGGTGCATGCAGAGGAGAAAAGAATTGCAGAGGGGAAAAAACGCTGGAGAAAAATCCAATTAATTTCTTACTCTTCCACACAGAAGCCTTAATTATTCAACTGCTTAACTCTGTGCATTTTGGTTCATTTTCATTGTAAAGTCTCTATCTATCTATCTATCTATCTATCTATATATCTATCTATCTATCTATCTATCTATCTATCTATCCAAATGCAACCTTGAATGTATGTAATTTCACCCTCTTTTTCAGTATTCCTTTTCTTTTCATCCCCCTGCATCCTTCGTTGGTGTTTTTTATCTCTCTTGTGCATTTTTATGTCCCTGACACCAGTCATAAAGAGAAAGATGGAGAATATTGTGAAGATGAGCTTCAAAACTACTGTCATGTTTTCAACCCTCGCCATCTCTTCCTCTCTCTCCCCACAGGGCAACCACAGCGTTTGTGCTCTTGCATTTCACATTGAGCTTTCCATTCCCTCTTAAATGCTTTAAGAACATTTCCTATTCTTTAACTATTCATTCACAAGAAGTAGCATGTTATATAAAGAGCTTCATCAACATGTCAAATCGGTTTTACAGTTGATCTGATATTTGCTCTGCAGAGCTGTGGTGGCTTTATGTGGTCTGGAAAGACACCTGAAAGACACCTTTTAGATCCAGAATGAAATATATCTGCCTTCCTCAGTACCTGATCAACAGCCTATAGCATGCGATCCTGATATCTTATTCTAGATAATCAGAAAAGAGCCTGGCTGCATATGAATATGCATACTTGTCTGAAAGCAGTAAAAAAAGGCTGAATTTACATTATTCATTAAACAGTAAGCAGAAAGTACACAGACTGTACTATGACTTCCAGTGCGAGTCTGAAGTGCAAATTGAATAGACATTGCATACTATCCCATGAGGCCAAAAAAGCAGTGAAGAAACACAACTGACGCTGTAGGTCAAATGACAATGACAACATGACGCATTCAAACTATATACATCATAACTTTATAAAGGTCGCAAAGCACTTATACAGTACAAAATAAGCACCTACAGTAGAAAGTATAAGTGATTTTGGATGCAGCCCATTAACCAGTAAGCGCTATGCTAATTATGTAGGCTAATCTGTTAGCTTGCTAAATAAAGCATGAGCTAATAAAATAAGGACATATAAATTCTAAATTTGACCATTTTAGTTAATGTAATTTAATGCTATGCAATTTAAAAGATGTCTGTTATGATTAAGACAAAAAAAATATTTCTAATCAGGCACTGAATAAAGCATGCTAACCAGCCAAAAATGGAATTTACAATGGTCTACAAAAACATCCTCATTTCTTAGGTCCACCACCTGCCACTGACACAAATACAATATCCAGGCTAACTGCATAATGCACAAAATGTTAGAGACGCTGTAATGTACTTGCACTTATCGCCGATTATACTTAATATGTGAGTGACACAAACCCTCCTCCTCGTCTCATCTGAAGCAGCCTGTAGCTTGCTGATTAAAAAGGTCAACATGACATTTCCCTGGTGCTCAACATCCAGCCCCCTTCTGCTTCCCTGAGCAGCACACATGCACGCCCCAGCAACTTGTCGGTTTTTCAGGCATATGTTACATGCGCTCCCAGACTAAAAATAAAGATGTTGTGATCCTGCAGCTGTATATTATTGATTCTTAGTCAGCTGATGCATGTTTGAATCGGGATAATAATAATATAAAAAATCTGCTTCAAAAATGGCCACATTCTCAATGTTATCTGAGCTTTCGGGGCAAAATAAATGGAGGAAGGATGAGGCGCAGCAGCCCGTTCACCCACCCTTTTCATAGTTAACATGGTGTAGGCCATGGTGTATAATTAGTGAGAGCAATTAGAATAGAGAGAGAGAGAGAGAGAGAGAGAGAGAGAGAGAAAGTGAAGCCTTCTGCTGTTATTCCCACAGGCCTGCTCGCACTGTGAAGTGATAAGTGTGATAATCATATTTTCAAATGTATTTTGATGAATGCATTCTGTGCGATGAGCATCTCAGAATGTACTGTATTTGAATATGTACAGTGGACACAGTGAGTGGAACAGATCTTATGTGTCTATGTATTGTAGGGCCAAATGTCGTGTGATATTGAGAGATCAGTTTGAGATTTTTCTTCTTCAGTAGGTGGTGAATATGTAGGATGCTGGATATTGTATGAGTAGGAGTTTATTCCCAAGCGGTTCAGTAATGTGTGTGAGTACTCGCCTGTTGAAGTGCAGAGCCTTGAAATTCCAAGGACGCACGCTTCTGCAGTCACCAACAAAAAGCTGGACAGTTTTTTTCAGAGACAGGTACTTTCCATAGCAATTTTAAAAGAAAATGTACTGCAGATGAATGAGTCAAACAGACATGTTGGAACACCACTGAGAATTTAAAGAAAATTATTGGGAACATGGCATTAAAATCAAATTATCACCAGTAACCATATCTACTGTAACAATACTTATATATAGCACTGCTTAGAGTTTTTTTTTTTTTCAGTGAAACAAACTAATCTATATTTTTTATATTTTTAATAAATATCACTATTAGCTTAGTAACATTCTAACAAACCAAACCCAACTGAAATCAACTGTAGCCTTTGGAACCAGGCTATAAAATGGAAATGATCAAACACATCTTTTCAGTTTTATTCAGTTTATTTTGGTAACTGCATGTCATTAATCATAATTAAAAACTCCCTGTTGATGCATTCAAAAACAATACAGTATCTTCATACATATCAAGAGCAACAATAAAAACCTGTACATCTGTGTTTAAGTTGTCCCATCATGGACTGCTATTTACACACTCTACACACTTCCATGCAGAGGACGCCACTAAAATAACTGCTTCAGACCCGGCAGGTAAAAATCTGCAACACACTGCTGCCTGCTTCCTCTCTACACTTAAGAGTGCTTTCTATGTTAAGTCAAAATGAAGGAGAGGACTCTTATGCTATAAAGGTAGTACAACCTTTGCACAGGTTCTGACAGAATAATTTTGTTGCCCCATCCGAACGCTTGAAACTGTTTTAAATGCTTTCTTGCAAGTGGTAACCTCCATATGCACTGAATGGGGGAAGCTAAAGAGTGACTGCAGCCAGCAGCCAGTTGGAGGATCAGCACCAATGGAGAATAAGAGATCACAAGAATTCAGAGCAGGCGGCTGTCTCCGAGAGGTTCTCGGCTTCCTTTATACGACAGAATGTCCTCTGCTTTCATTATCGTGGGCCGAGCTGTCTGGCACACAGGGGTGTAAAAAGCATTCAGTAATTACGCTGAAGTATGGTTTACAGTATCTAGTAAAAAACTTTCTTGAGTGGAAGTACAAAAGTTTGCGCATGTAATTGTACTTAGTATTTAAAAGTACATTTCTTAGCTTTAGAAATAGACGAGGCATGAAAGCGAGATGAAATAACAAGACAGTGGAGATATTCTCATTTAAGTAGGTTTGTGTTACAAACTGCAGATCAACGCGTTTAATCAGAATTGTCTCAATGTTCTGGCAATAAGACTCAGACACACAATTTAGAACTGAAAACTTAGAATTATATATATATATATATATATATATATATATATATATATATATATATATATATATATATTTACCAGCCTGAAACTGTGATATTGTTAAATGAATTGTTAAAGGGGACGCTGGATTTGTTTTTATTTTTTTTAGTTACGTCTATTGCATGTCTGTCAGCTCAGAAAAGCTAAAAAGAAAAGATACAGCCAGTTTGTTATGGGCTGTCTGAATCTGCAACTTTGACATCCAGAGAGCTTTTTCAATTTGAGACTGGTTTCTATGTAGATAGCTAGCTATTTGAGCTATTTAAGGCTGGATATGCATACATTTTATATCGTATAGGTGTTTCGTCCACACCCACACAACAGTTTTAGTTAATAACAACACTGGTTTATAAACTGATCACTGTTTTCTCCCTTCAGTCGTTTGAGTCTTCAACAATGCATAGAATATAAATAATACATTATACATTTTTTAAGTTTTTTGTCATGATGGCCAGTGAAATATGTACTTTATTTTTTTTTAAAGATATAAATTAAATTGTAAAGAGTAATTTAAAAAAAATGTATTCTTCTTACAAATGTAATTTTGTAAATAGTCAGTTTTAATTAATACTTAAAGTAATGAAGTACAATCACAAATTGTATCAAATACTTCACACCCCTGCTGCCTTCTATCCTATATTTCTAGAATATAAAACATCTCCTTTTATTTCCTCTTTACAAATAAAATTGTTCTTGTTCTGTACAATGGCTGACTCCTTACAAGGCCAATATACGTATAGCAAATTCAAGTTGAAAATTCAAAGCTGAAACACTCCATTTGTGTTTTGACAGTTTAAAAGCGTCAAACGCCATTCTAGATTTCTCTCAGTAGAGAAGAAGAGTATGACATCATTGATTAGCATTTAAATGGCACATTTGCACTGATAGGAACCTTGCAGACATTCTTATAAAAAAACATTGCATCATTGTATTCATATATCGGTTGGCTCAGAGTATGACTCGTCCTTGAGACTACATACATCTCTGACTATTGAACATCTACGGGTCTAAACTGTCTCCAGTACAAGGAAATCTATATGTGGCTGGACAAATGTTCAGTGGGCATGCTAATTGTTATTTTTGTGGACTTCATACTTGTGGTCTTTTTGTCTCTTTCTGTAGCTTTTAACATATTGTTGAAGATGTCATGAAGAGGAATATAAAAGAGGGCCACAATCAAGCTGTCAGATCAGATTCCACATTTGAATCATTTGAAACTGGCAACAGATGTTCTATAAAACACTGCAATTGGCCTCCTGGGCTGTGGAATACAGTATCATGCCATGGGGACATTTGATTTCATTGTAAGGGCCAGTGCTATTACAACTAGTATACTCACTACAGACATGCAAGATTGAATTATAAGAATCATTGGATACATCAAGCTTCTCTTCAAGCAAGTGGGCACCTCGGTTTAAAATGCCACATGTGTCTCAGGATAACTCGACAGTACTGTATATTTCTAATATGTGAGACATTGGGGAAATCGAGAATACAGATTACAAAAAAACAAACAAAAGATATGTCCAGGGTCTATAATTATGTACAATAAGCTTGTATTGTCATAAGACCTGCTACAGTAAGGGTAATGCTACAGATTGAATGTTTTGTAAAACAAACTAAATCTTCCCCCTCACAAATATAGACCCAAACTAAACATATTAGAAGGCTCATCCCAGTTTCTGTACGTGCTGATGCCCATTGGATAATCAGGTACAAAGTCAATAACAATACCCAGGCTGGTTGAGGATTCTGAGAGCAGTGAACTTCAGGTGACACCTCAGATGTACAGCTGAACGCCGTGTAATACTTGTGTAAAAGCCCTGATTTCAAGTGTTAACACTTAAGATCGTTGTTTCACTTTTCCGAATTGCAAACTGCTAAATGTTACAGGCTGCGTATGGCAACAGAACTCGCATGCGATCTTCTATGTTAGCATTTGTTGATATGTTACAGCACAGTAAATATCTCCAGTGATAAATTAAAACACATTGGGTTGTTTTTCAAATCTGCAGGATAAAATTCTGACATATAATACTGTATATTTAAATGCATATAAATCAACTTGATAAAACGCTGTAGTATTGAAAATATATATATATATATATATATATATATATGTATATAGGGATGCATTTCATTCTAATTAATTTATCGCAGATGATTTTACTGTGCATATTTCTATCACGCAGCTTTCTGATGAGCTTGCCTCGAGCTTTGCTTGGTATGACACCGAACAGAAAGAGATAGCACTTATTGCTCAGACAGTTCTGAGGTAAAGATCAATGCATAAGCTGGTGGTGCAGCATGTCCGATTATCACCGGCTCTCCTTTAAATTTTGGGTTTCGATTCACCACCTGCCTGTGTATTCTAACAGTACACAAAATTATGAATCTCATATCTTAGGTAGAAAAATCCTACCGCAATTTTTCGGATCAGTAAGTCTTACAAAATGCATAGAAGACCTGTATCAAAATGCCCTTTTTTCTTCTTCTTCTTGTTCTTTTTTCTTTTTGTCTCCTGAAATGAAGATTCCGCATGACGCTCGATGCTGATTGGTGGAGGGCTTGGGGATGAGGACTGAACAGGCCTTCGTTTTCTTGTTTTTGCGATTTTTCAGAAATGTCAAGGGCAATAAAATGGGTCTAAAATATTGAATGGGAAAGCATACAAATGCAAAAACAATTAGCACAATGGGAAAAAAATGTAACTTTGGGTCGTGATTTTGAGCTTGAGGGAAATCTATGTCTAGTATAAAGGAATATCGCATGAGGCACTTGTAATGGCTCTCTTTCACTTTGACTCACTTAGTTGAAGTTCTGCAAAGCATGTGCAGAATATTTTCCTCAACTCGTGGACCAAGTCTTGCAAAGATATAGATGTTAAAGAGGCAGAACACTAAGGTGTTGCAAACTTTCTACTATGCTACGTCTTATGTTCTTTTAGTTGTATTTGTTTCTCTTTTTTTGGTAAACACTGGCTAAAGAAGCAGAAGGCACCTGGAGAGGTTTGATACGGCTTACTGGCCTTATAATAAAACTTTAGTTCTGCCCCCCAACACTGCGCACATAGCAGGGGAGGGGTTACAGTCCAGTCAGCAAGCAGCTAATAAAATCTCTTAAATCACTTAGTCCTGCTCCTGAAGATCTGTTTTCAACCTAGTTTACTTTCAGATATGTAGCTCTTCAGGGGCACGGCTCAGCAACCATGTCTTAAATAAATCTTCCTTTTTATAATAGATTTTTTGATGCATTCTTAAGAAAATAAATGGAAAATATGCTAAATAAAAATATGAAAAACAGACACATGCCATGAAGGACACCATGAATCATAGACGCATGCTAACTGACCTTGCTAGCCACATGGTAATGGCAGCATTTGCTCATTTTCTTTCCTTGGCCATTGGATGGCGATAAACTCAAGTGTTGATCGGCCTGGATGAAAGGCCTATGCGGTATCTGAATGATTCCAATATCTCAATTCTAGTACTAAATAGATAAGGATTTGAGACAGAAAAGGGACGGATGGGACGTTGGTAGTGAAAACCACAGATATAGAGATAGAGAAGAAGAGGCTGTGTGTGAGAGAGAAAGTTAAAGAGATAGTTTACCCCCAAAAGTGTACAAATCTGTCATTATTTAGTAATACTCAAAACGTTCCAGACCTGTATGACTATTTTCTTCCATAAAACACGAAAGGAGAAATTTTTAAGAAAAGGATGCAAAAGCATTAAATAAAGGAACATGAAAGTGAACATCAATCAAAAAATGGGTTAATTTGGCTTGAGAAATAAATCACATTAAAATGTTATTAAAAGTCAATATGATATGTGATAGTTTTGTGTAAAGAACAGCTCACAGTCTCAGTTGTTTGGTACAGTCCACCCAAAAAAGAAAATACTGTCATCATTTTTGGGAGGACTATCCTTTTAAAGTGCAATCGCAAGCAAAAAGGTCCGTTGTATACTGTCAATAGTGTAGCTTTGTATGAACCACAGCTCACACAAAATTCACTAAAACACCAAGCAGGCTTTTGTTGGTAAATGTAGCAAATTCACATGATCAACTGAAGTCGTTGTGAAATACACATTGGGAAATCTTTCACTCTTTCAGTCACATCAAATTCCAGATGGTGTGGATTCCTATTAAAGTTATGATTTCAATCGCAAAATAAATCCCTAAAATCACTTTTATTCACTAAAATCTCTTTGCATAGCTCTCTTTGCAATGTTCATGACATTTCATAAGAGAAGTAGCAAAGAATCATAAATAAATCCTTTTTTAGATTCACAAAAATCGACTTAATAAGACTTGGAATATAGTATGCAGGTTGCATGAACCATTTTTGGTGCTTTTGCATCTTTTTTAATCTTAAATGCTTCAGTACCCATTTATTCATGTGAAAACATGCAACTAGCACAATTCTTCTAAATAAATTCTTATAAATAGTCATACTGAATTGGAACGTCATGAGGTTGAGGTTTCAGGTGAACTATCCCTTTAAAGAGATAAGATTAGGACCACAGTCCTAATTTATTCTGTCTCAGGCTTTTCCCCTCTAAAACCTGAGAGAGTTTGTGAGGGCTGGGGACTAGCCAGGGTCCCGGGGCTGTTGTCGGAGACCCAGGAGCCTGTTGATGGCTGATGGTGTCCAGGGGCCGCTGAGTCGTCGAGAATGCGATGCTGGCTGCAGACACACCGACTTCAGAGAAGCTGCGAGCTGATTCTACGCCCGACCTATCATCGTCCTTGTCCAAAGGCATTAGGAAGGAGAAAGGTGTGCGCTGTGTGACCTCCACTGTGCTGGTTCTGTTGTGATCACTCTTTTCTCTTCTGACAATTCCTCTCTCTTTCTTTCGGTGTGTTGGGAGACCACTGTCTCTCTCTGAACTAACATCCTTCACTTTTCCTCTTCTCTCTCCAATGCTATTACTTTTTTGTCTTCCTCGTCGTTGTTCCTCTTCTGTCCTCCTTTCCCCCCGTGTGTTGTCCTCATCCTCTTCTCTCCGTGGCCCCTCTTGGGTCCTCAGTGTGTGGGGTAAACTCTGTGAATGCATCTGTTGCTCTCTCCTTCTTCCTGCCGTCCGGGAGCTACCAGCCATACTAGCATCCTCCGCCCAGCCCCCCTTGCTTTCCTCTGTTCCTCTTCCTCTGCTCTTTCCCCCCGATTCCCTCCTTTCCTTCCCCCTCCTCTCTTGTCCACTGTCATCCACCCATCTGCTGCTCCTCAAAGGAGAGCGATCCACTGTAGCATTACGCGGCTCTTTGGAAAATAGTGAGGAGGGGGAAACGGCTCCAGCTTCACGGTCTGAGAAGAAGAAAGAGACAGCTGAATGATAAAACATTATCTACAAAAAAAACAACAACTATAAAACAAGATGTCAGATAAGGGTTGGATGATAGAGAAGCGGGTGGATGAATGACAGGCATGTGACATACCAGTAACAGATCAGTAAGTGGTTATTCCCTGCAATCTCAGCCTCACTAAAGGTAAAGGTGAGAAATGTGTTTGCTGCTTTTCTGAGTCCTTGACTAAACTACACTGTCAGTGAAACAATGGCATTAGTGTTTTGTTGCATTAATGTTTTGGTAGGGAATTGCCGGTACCAGTTCTTTATGGTTATTTTGGACCTAAAGTACATCTCAAACAAATATTTGGATGACTTCGGGGAAACTCTGCAATGATTGTTCTTTATCAGGGCCACAATTTAACAGAAGAAAATGGGCAGCAGTTACAACAAAAGCAACATTCCCATTCAAAGGGTTTTCAAAAATTTAGTTGTGAATATTTCACAAAGAAAATTCTCCTGTGAATTCTGTAAAGTTAATTTTGTATAAACTTAAAATAAAAATAATTATATATATATATATATATATATATATATATATATATATATATATATATATATATATATATCTTTAATATTATTTAATATATATATCTTTAATATTATTTAATATATTTATTAATATTATTTTATTACACATTTATATAAATAAAATGACACCCCTAGTTACTTGAAACAGAAAAAGCAGAATGTAAAAGGGAGCATGACAACTGTTAAGATCTCAAAGTGAACATTAAGAAAGAAAAAATGACAACCAACAGGAACGAGGAACTGTTACCAACCGCGTGTTTTCTGTCCGGCCGATGACATAGAAGCAAGGCTCGCCCTGCTTCGAGTTAGTCATACAAAGAGATAAGCTGGAAAGCTCCACTGGATCAGAGTTTAAGAGAGAGAAACAGAGCAGAAGTATGAAGTAGTGAAAGACAGCAAGAGAAAGAAAAGAAACAAAAACATGCAGAGTTGCAAAAAATACAGGTAGGAAGCTTTAGTCTGACCATGGGGGCACCAAAGGATGAAGCTTATATCCTGAATGCTTTTAGAAAAGCCCTGAATGTCTTTTTTCCACTAGATTTTCATGGGAGGATGTATCATTTCAACATATGAGCTCCAAATATCCTTTTACCCTCCCATGACCCTGACTAGAAAAATGTCTACAGATAAGCCTGGTAACCTTCAGAAGGAAGCACAACTTTTGTAAAAAATATTTCCAGGCATCTGTCGGCCATTACTCATATCAAAACCTAAATTTCTCAAACCCTCTCCATTACTCTTGTCTCCCCTCACCATAATCTGGAACGTATCCATTGCCTTTCTTCAGTACGAGGTGTATCCGGGCTCCTCCCTTTCGGATCTGCTCTACAGCCTGGCTGTGTGTCATTCCAGCTGTGTTGTCTCCGTTGATCTCCACGAGCTGATCACTCACCTGCAATGCGAGTCAGCAAAACCCTCTGTGACTCAGTGTAATGTCAACAACACAATCAAATCCCAGCATCACTCAGCATAATCTTGTAATCATTTTTGCCCCAATAAAATTAAGTTAGTGCATGTGTGATAGTTTGTGTATGTGTGTAAACTGACCTGTATTTTCTGACTGCGTGAAGCTGGTCCACCCTCCATCAGACCGAGCACGTACAGACCCATGTTATACTCGCTTCCACCTCGCAAACTAAAACCAAACCCTGTTGTCCCCCTCTCAAGATCAACGCTATAAAACTGGGAATCCTGTGGAGAGAGAGAGAGAGACATTTTCATAAGCAACTTTATATGGTGTCAGGTATGAAATACTGGAAAGTTGCAGATAACATGCTACAGTCATGCAGCTTATAGGACATCGAATATTAAATAGAAAATATAATATTAATTATATTTTCACACTGTAGGAGCATCAAAAATGGTTGCCAGTTACAGAGATGCACTTTCCCTGCACATTTGTGTGAATTTGAACCTAAAGTTCTGAGGTTGATGGTAAAAAATAAAATAAAAAAAAGTCTATGGAACAAAATTATTCCACGACCACGACCCATTTAAATATATCTGTACATTTCTGTATACATGCATGTAGTCTCACCTTTTGCTTGGCACGATGCCCATTTCTTAACCGACTCTCAGCATCAAAGTCAGGATACTCAGGCAGATTATTGTCTGAAATTAAAAAATAAAAATAAAAATAAAAACGACCTCTTATTTAGTGTCTTTACACGAGCACCCTCTTGTGGAAACTGTTGGAAATACACTAAAGGTCTCAGAAAGAACATTAATTCATAATATAATAAATAAAATATAACTAAGGGACATGAATTAGAAATATTCTATTGGTTTCATTATTTATTAATTACTACATAAATGTTCATTAATAAATAATATTATTATTAATAAACTTTATTTACAGAAAGTTTCTCAAGGAATTTTACGAAACAAATACCAAAATGTAAAGATATACACAAAAACAAATATGTATGCGTATGAACAACCATTCAAACATTTTTAAAGAATCCTTTAATTCAGGATGGTTCCAGTAAATGGATCAAAAATGACAGTGAACAGTTTTACATTTATATATCAAATAAATGCTGTTATCTTTCAATCTATTCATCAAAGAATCCTGAAGAAATCTGTACAGTTACAGTATATGCATATTTTAATCAAATTAAGCAGCACAACTGTTGTCAACATTGATTTTCTAAAATAATTTCTAAAGGATCATGTGACACTGACGACTAGAGTAATGGCTGCTGAAAACAAAGCTTTGCCATCAAAAGTTAATAATTTTTATTGTCTTTTTGATAAAGTAATTGCAGCTTTGATGAGCATAAGCAATTTCTTTCAAACACATAAAAAATCTTAACAACCCCAAACTTTTGAATGATAGTGTATGAACAAACATACCACCGAACCCACAGTCTAATTTTAAAAGTGAAATTAAGAGCATAGAATGAGTGTGGTGTGCTTACTAGTGTGAGAGCGTGGTATGATGGTGAGTCTGAGTGTGTTGCCGGCTCTGCGCAGTATCTGTGCGAGGTCTCTGTGGGGCAGCGTGACCACTGATCTGCCCTCCACGGCCTCCAGCTGATCCCCCGGCTGGATCTGACCACTGCGTGCTGCTGGGCTGCCCCGTCGCACCGTCACAAACCTGTGAGACACCAGAGACGAGGCTAAAGAGAAAAAAGAGACAGAAAGAAAGAGAGATATTCAACCTTTCTTCCATGCAAATAAAACTAAATTCTTTCTACTTTAAAATGGGTCACTTAATATATTTTCCCATTTGGTAAAACATGATGTGATGATAAAAGGGGCACATTTATGAATCACTGAATCAAAAGATGGTTAAACATCTGAGAGAAGACTGAACAAACTCTTCACTTTCATGTTTACATAACCATGGGACATTCTGGACCTTACTGCCAATCCTAGAGATAGCCACATGGCGATTCATTTCAGTACTGAATAGATGATGAGCAAAGTTGTGCAAATCTCAAAGCTTTAGCAGTTACATTACAGCACAACTCATAGTCCACGCTGAAACTCTTAAAAGAAATCACAGGCAGTTTTAAAAATCATAATCAAATTATTACTTTTATTTTTGTAGTTGTTTCTTGGAGTGAACTATTTTTTCCCACTCAAAATTAAACATTTTGACTTTCATTTCAGAACAATGACTTTAAGTTCAATCTGTTCCTCACACAAAACTACCACATTCCTAAAAAAAAAATAGTTCCATAGAAAATAAAAAAATGTATGACACGAGAGCAAATAGTGACACAGTTTTTATTTTTTGATGAACTATCTCTTCTTAAACTGAATATTTTGTGTTCTACATGAAAAAAATAAACATTGTGTGTGTCATTGTTCATTACAAAGTTTATTTTGACGTTCTCCATCACACTAAAAGGGGGGGGGGAAATCATTTTTCCACTCATTTTCACATTTCACAAAGAAGTTTCCAAAGCAAAAATCCTCTCAGAAAGAACAAGCTTGCTTTAACTCACCAGAATAAAATGTTCCACCTGCTAGTTGACATTGAAATCCTATGCAGCTATCAGGTTTATTGTACACCTGTGTTTGTTTGATTATTGTCTTCTCCTCAGTGTCCTAAGTTTCACTGTTGTTGTCCTTCGATGGGTCTGTACTCACTCTGTGTAGCCTATTGTTTGTTAAAGACGCTATGAATATGATGTTTTGTTCCACTCCAACCTCGTCTGTCCACATTATTCAGCCTTTCACTCTTGGCCAAACAAGAGGTTGGTTGCCAAGATTGTACTCTCAAAGACCTGCGTACAATTACCCTGAGCACTTGCCATCATGTTACACAGAGACAGTCAATTAGAGAAAGAAGAGAGAGAGACGTAAAACATCAGACAGCAGCAGGCTGAAATACTGCTCTGTTGCCTTAAGCTTTCTGCTCCATATACATCTTCGTTGGGAGATGGTTCTGAAATGATGTGAGAATGAAAGGCACATAAACACCAAATTTAGACTGACATGCAAGTTTTCATAAAAAAAGAACCCTGATGTAGTGACCAGCAGATCTGAATAAACATACTCTTTCAGCATTTCATAAAAGAAAAACATGTTAGAAATGCTCTCCTTATTAACACTCTGCTGTGTCTTTCAAGCGTAAGCCAAGAAACACTTCCTCACAACATAAAAGCCTTTTTTTAGATCTATACAGAAGGTCCTTAAGCAACCTCAACTCTAAGTCTGAAAACACCTCTATGATCTTACCGAGCTCTTGGATTAACATAACAGAATTTACAAACTAGTTTAACCAGCACTTCAGTTCAACTACTAACAGATTATCTGATATGTATGCACTTAATAAAGAGATAAATAAGCCAAGTATGGTGACCCATACGAATTTGTGCTCTGCATTTAACCCATCCAAAGTGCACACACACACACACACACACACACTGTAAACACACACCCGGAGCAGTGGGGAGCCATTTATGTTGCAGCGCCCAGTTGGGGGTTCGTTGCCTTGCTCAGTCGTGGTATTGCCAGCCCGAGACTCAAACCCACAACCCTAGGGATAGGAGTCAAACTCTCTAATCACTAGGCCACGACTTCCCCAGAGATGAACATAACAGGGATGAATAGAGTGGTACAGCTGTTTCTGACCCAGCTGTCTGAAAGAAAGAGAATTGCCCATAGGGAGTCAGAGTATTTTGGCTTCATAAAGTTATATGGTGTTTGTTACATAACTGTTATCAAATACTTCCCGTAATCCTAGAAATCCACATTATTATGAATGACACAGAGAAAGACGTGCGTGCTTTCTAAAGGTCAGGAAAAGGTCCACTTTCTATAGAAAATTATATATATATATTTTAGGGGTGATCCCTTCGATTTGAGGAGCCTGATTCGACTACCAATATTGAATATTCGCGGGCTGTTATGATTATGTCGGCTAACACGGCTAAGCTTCACAAAGCAGCATCAGCTGACCCTAGTACAACTTGTTCCTCTGAAAAATGGAAACAGGCATAGGACAACACCTTTAGGATATTGCACAAAGAGAGGATACAGATACGATACAGACAGTCTTGAGCATTGCCAGTATTGCCATGTGATACCGTCATTGTACTATGGTAATACAATGATATCATGTCCAAAGGATATCAACATTATTTACCAAGTATTTTCACAAAGTATTTTCAACATTCATTATTGTACCATGGCAGTACCAGGGGTTTGTTGAAAACCCCATCTAGTACCACATAAATACTATGGCTCATCATTGTACTATAGTACTACCAGGGAAGAGACAACTTTGGCCAAAAATAGGGTGATACTATGGTTCCATATGCAAAAACAATAAAACCACAACAACAACAACAACAAAAAAACATCATATTTTTTACTCTTTTTTTTTTTTTTTTGTAAATGTGCTTCAAAGTTTTTTTTCTGTTCGTAGCTATGGAAGTCTATAAGCAGAAATGTGGACCCTTGTACAATGTGGATGATTCTTTGTTCACTGGTCCAACACATCACAGAAGAATTAAGCCTTTTATTGGAACTGCAACTGGAAATATTTCAGGCATGTGAGAGCCCAGGTGAACCCCAGCTCCAGGACGCTCTGAAGTTAAGTATGAAAAGAACCCAGATATAATCAGAAGGGGAGCACTTCAGAAGAACTATCCTGGAGAGTTCAAAGACTACGAATACAATGCAACACACGCAAAACATACATCCTGTTCTTTCTGACATGAACCAACTGTTCCCATGCACCTGAATACACATATCTCAGGTCAAACAAACAAATCACGAAGCGTTCAGAGAAATATTTGAAAATCCACTAAATCACCGCTAAACTTGAAACAGCTGCAGATAATTTATCTTTTTGTAAAGTAAGCAACACCAAGGTCAATAATTAAGCAGAATACAGATATTATGAGAGTCCATAAGAGGTAAGATAGTATTTACGTTTCACGTCCTTCACCGTTTTCAGGGCAGACTGAAGCCTTTCCAGCATGTTGTCCTGATCCAGCTTCAATCCAGCTTCAAATCCAGAGAATTCCTGACACTGAGACTTTAATCTACATATAATATTACAAAACAGTGAGGAAATTGAGAAAAGAAGAACTGTTCAGGTGTTTTTCCTCCCTTTAGAGCAGAGACACTGAGGACACTTGCACTGGCAAAACTGAACTGAGGAAAAGAGAGAGGGGGAAAGACTGCAGAGAGAGCGGGAAAGAGAGGGAGGGAGGAGTGGTGAGTGAAAGCAAATAGGAGTGATTTAATACTATACTGAATCCTCTCACAAAAGCATCATGAGAAGGAACACGTGTGATATTTAAACCATGTATTGTCTAACAATATACACACACACACACTACTGTTAAAAAGATTGGTCTAAGAATTTTCTTTTTCCATATATACAAATGAATAATTGTATTCAGCAAGGATGCATTGAATTTTTATGTCTGATGCACTGAATTTAAAGGATGCATTGAATTGTTATGTCTGATGCACTGAATTTAAAGGATGCATTGAATTTTTATGTCTGATGCACTGCCTAGAAACTTTCACCTTAACATTTGGTTCTGTGAAGTACTGTAGCTACGTAAACTTATAGAAAATGTAACAAAATCATGTTACAAAAGAAACAATAAGACCCAAGTAACAGTGAACAAGTTTTGAACTAATAAACAACTGAACAAAGGCCAATGCTCAAGAAAAGAAATCAGAAAAAACTGCTCACTCAGGAAACAGTTTCATTATTTTTTTTCCACAAATACAAGAAGTGCTGGACACAAACCATGACCTCATTTGGACTTTAACTTATCTAACATTTATAGTACGAACGTTACCCTTCCACGTTTAGAGTAGTGAGGTACAAATCATACATGTACATTTATGGCTAATTAAAAACAACTGATAAATAGAGCGAAAGCCTCAAATCAGCAAAGCCTCAAATCAAGTTAAAGAAATCATAATTAGTCTCATAATTAAAGATTATTTGTGCACATGCTTATTGTATGATGATATGACTCAGATGACCAACATGCTTAGAGAGGTATTTTATTATGATTCACCTGGCCTCTTAACACGGAAAAAACAGTATTATATACTCTATTACTCTGTGATAATTACTTTATGCAGACAGAAAATAGAATAGAAAGTATATATTTCCAGAAACCTGATTTTGATCAAAAATAATGTTCAATTAATGTATAAAATGTTCATTTTTGGCTTCTAAATATCAGAATAACCAGAGACAAAACAAAGGCAACAAGGTCACATCCACTGGCCACAAACTATAAATGCAGGTAATGCGCAGTCTTTACTTACTTCCATTCATTACATCCTGGGATGCGATGACAAACCCGAATCCTTCTCCTGGTCTCCGTCTCAACTCCACATCCATCGCTCTGGAAGAGATCGGTCCCCTCGTTTCTACATGGCTTTTGGATAATGAGCCGAGATTAGAGGGAGCGGTACGGCTCCACTGAGCAGGTCCATCCTCGACTCCTATCCAGTTCCGGGGCTCTAGGGTCAGGGTCACGGGCACTGAGTCCAGGAAGCTGGTGCTTTGGACCAGGTTGGGGAGGTCACTGCAGGGCGAGGAGGGAGAGAGGGGGTTCTGGCTGGGCACAGCACCATCGGAGGAAGGCGAGGTCAGATCAGGGGTGCCCAGGGATGGAGGAGGTCTCTTATAGGCATTTGGGGAGCCTGGGGAACAAAGAGAACCTGGGAGAGAACAGGAGCCGTGTGAGGGATGTTTTATTACAGATGCGTGCACTTTATTTCACGTCTTCTGAACTGTTGACAACAAACACCCGGTTACCACTGAAAAGGCTTGGAAGAGCAAGGACAATTTTAATATAACTTCGATTAGATTATTCTGAAAGAAAAAAAGTCATTTACACTTGGGTGAGGGTGAGTAGAAGATGGACATATTTAAATCTTTGGGTGAAATAACCTTTTAATTGCTATAGACATTGTTAAAATAACAATCAAACATTCATTATTAAAAATAACAAATGTTCAACAATTTTAATGTAGTATCGCAATGAATATTAATTTCTCACAGTAAACATAATAAAGTTGTGATGCCTAAATTCACATGTAGCATTTATGATTTTTAGTCATTTATTTAGTTAAAACAAAATTGTAAAGTGACCTTAAAAACAAGGTGGAACATTGGAATATTTTAAACAACTTATTCATAGACAGTGTGGAGGACACTCACCTCCTCTGTAAACCAGTAAGGCCACCTCACCCTGTTTGGTATGTTCTTGCAGCACTCGCTGCACCTGTTCAAATGAAAAAGTTAATATGCAAGGATTTGAATATGGACGGTTAATGAGGAAAAAGCTTCAGAAAGAGACCCGAGTAGTTGATTAATTACCTGTGCGAAGCTGAGGCTCTGTACATCAGCGCCATTAATTTTAATAATAGCGTCCCCTGGCTGTAGGGAGTGGCACTGTCGTCTGTCCCAAACTCTCTTCACCACCGCCAGTTGCCCTCCCTGCCCCCCAGCCGTCACACTGAAACCCATACCCCCTCCCTCACTCCTGCCCAAGGCCACAGGTACCAGCTCACCCACTCCCCCGCAGCCAACGCCAACTGGGGCTCCAGGAGACCCTAGGCCACCTGGAAGAGGTAGCAGGGGATTGTTGGCTGGACACCCGTTGAAACCACAGGGTGGGTGCTCGTTTGGGGGTGCAACAGCAAGAGATGTTTGGGGCAATGGAGGCCGCTGGGTGCTGGGTGCTACTGGCGGGGCGGTAGGACCCACCTCAGGCTGGGGCAGCGAGAGCACAGCAGAGGAGAGATCGCTCTCGGAAGACTTGGAACTATGATGGGCGTGAGAAGGAGCAGGAAGAGAATTGTTGTTGTAGCTTCGGACAAGGGAAGCTCTAGATGAAGTGTGGAAGAAATAAATGCTTGTGTAAAAAAAACAATATCATTAACAATAAAATAATAATTATAATTGTACTGTAATAATGATCATTAATGAACATGGTCATGATATTTTTATTATCGTTATAACAATGTTTATTAATTTTATTAATCATTATCATTAATAAAATATATTTATTCATATTAATTATTAGTGTTTTTAATAATAATAATAATAATAATAATAAAAATAATATGTTAATAAATATCCTAATTATTATTATTACTACTGAGCCTGGTTATGATACTATTAATAATGTTATTATTAACTGTGCTCATTAATTATAATAATTATCAATAATCATTTATAAACATGTTATAATAATAACATCACAAACTAGTTTTTAAATGATGATAATGATTAATAATCATGAACAATATATTATTATTTATTAATATTATTACCAGTGTTGGATAAGTTACTTAAAAAAAGTAATAATTACAAATTACTGATTTTTACTTGAAAAGTGTCATTTGATTACATTATGGATTACTTCATGTAAAAATTAATCAGATTACTACACACTACAAAGTAAAAATTTTATTTCTTTAAGTAACTTAATATTGACTGAAAAATATTAAAGGTATAAAAACAGCAACTTGACTTAAATATTTAATCTATTTCTAAAACTTATACATTCTTAGTTTAAACCTGCATAACAATTAAAAATGGGCATATACGGTGTTTTATATACAACATTGCTTGCTGAGTGTAAAGTATATGTGTATGCTTGCTTAACTGAGTTTAAACTGTGTGAGCATTTAAGACATTAAATTGAAAACGGTTCTGATAACATTTGAAAACAGTATTGATGAACATATAGTGCATATTTGAATGCTAAAAATGAATTTGGCTTCTTTGTTTACGGAGGTGGTGTGGGTGTTTACAGGTGTGTGCATCTCACGTGGATGATTACCGTATGAAAAGCATTCATTGCACGTGGTTGTGATCACATTACAGACAATGAGCTCAGATGGGAAAGACTGGACCTCGCATTGTTTTCATATGGATTACTTCATCAGAGAACATTTGTTTTAGATAAGACACTTCAAGCTTTTCACAGACGTGTTTATCATGTCGGTGTGTGAAGTATTCACTGAGTTTTGGTTCATTTTTTTGGTACATTTCAGAAAGAAGTTTGCAGAGACTGAGACAGCTGAAAGCACAACCTGTATTTTCTTCATTTTACAAAATAACAATCCTTTGTTGATATTGTGAGTGGACACAAATAAAAGTAGACTAGATTAAAATTATGTATTACGTATGTATGATCAAAAATAGCAAAAAAAATAAATAAATGTTTTTTTCACTGTTATTTTAAAAGGCATTTAATTATTTTTTTCTTAACACTAAACATTTGTAAAGTAACATAATTATATTGACTTTAGTATCTGTAATTAAATTACACAAATTTAAAATGTAATGTGTTACATTACTGCAATATTACATTAACTTACATTAATGTGTAACTCGTAATACCCAACTCTGATATTACCATGTTGATTAATGATAATTAGTATTATTAACAACAACAACAACAACGGTAATAATTAAAACAGTTATTATTAGTACTATCATCACAACCATGATCACAATAATAAATGAATATGGCTATTTATTAATAAAAACGATAACTCAACCAGTGTGAAACGTCATTCTGGTTACCTGCGTGTGACAAATGAGCTGACCTCCGTATCGCTATGACTGGAGCTCATCCGCTCTGATGGAGGGACATTTGAAGAAGGCACCGCCCCCAACCCTAAAGTCCCTCCCACTCCATTTTCATTGGCCATTGAGTATGAAGGCAGGGGTGCTGTGTTCCCATTAGCATCCAAGGACTCTTTCTGCATGCGGGGGTAGAAGTTGTTGTGGTGGGACATGGAGCGGTTGAGATTCACCAAGCCATACTGGTGTCCATCAGCATGCTGGACCTGGGTTTGAGTGGAACTGGGGGCCGCAGATTTGGTGCTGGTGGGGTCAGAAGGGGAGCAGAGGCTGGTTTTGGGGCAGCCATCAGGGTTATAGAGCATGGGGTAACCTCGACGGAGAACCACGTCTACACTGTGACCCATGGGGACGGATTTCAGCATTTCTACCACTTCTTTATGGGACAGACCCAGCACACAAGAGTCATTGATGTAAACTAGGATGTCCGCTGAGAGAGAGAAAGAGAGAGAGAGAGAGAAACATTTCTGTCATTTGTATTTTCACATGTGGGAAATCATAAGCAATCAGATTCTCACTTTTTGAGTACAAGTATTAACTGAAGTGACATTATGTGTGGCCAAGTATGGTGACCCAATTTGTGCTCTGCATTTAACGCATCAGTCAGTATTGAACCCATCACACAGTAGTGAACACACACCGTACACATCCACCCGGAGCAGTGGGCAGCCATATTCCTGCGGCGCCCGGGGAGCAGTTGGTATTGAGGGTGGAAGAGAGCACTGGTCATTCACTACACCCACCTACAAACTCTGCCGGACCTGGGACTCGAACCTGCAACCTTTGGGTCAGACTCTATAACTATTAGGCTGTCCCTAAAAAATGCCCTTAAAGTGTTCATAAAAAGAAGAATCTAATTTTCCTTAATCTTGGAACTGGAACGCTATTGCTTTTACAATTACAACAATTACTTATCAAACAGACGGAATTAGAAATAAAGGCCTGCCTCTAATAAAAGCCTGCTTCAAATAAAAGCCTGTTACCTTCTGTAGTTCAGGTAAATAAAGGCCCCGGCTTTTATTTGAGGAATTACGGTATTCAAACTAATGTTTGAAAGGGGCGGATGAAGGTTTTAACTGAAATGTTGATGAAATGTTTTAACAATGTCCCTGATCATTACAGTTTTACCTAAAGAGTTTGTCTGAAACTTTGTTTTGTGAAAATGGTAATGATAGAATAAATAATAACTAAAATCAATAGAAAATAATTTATCAACTAAACTTTCTTTCAACTAAAAAACTTTATTTTGGAACAAAAATTATAAACACAGGACTTTTTTTAAGGTACAATGTGACCCCTTTAAGGATAAGTGTGTGTGTCTGTGTGTGTGTGTGTGTGTGTGTGTGTGTGTTTGTTAGTACACATGAGTGGACAGTGCTGTGTATGAGACAAGCAGATTAAAACCTACAGGTCCAACTGGATTAAGAGCAGATGAGCAGATTCAAACCATGAGACCCTCCAAATCACCAAATACACACACACACACACACACACACACACTCACATTAATCTAATCCAGAGAGAGAGAGAGAGAGAGAGAGAGAAAGAGAAAGGTGTCTAGGGATTTCCTGTCAAAAAAAAAAGTGAGGATTGGAGGGATAGATTAAAGGATAGGCAGAGCAAGCAGCTCATGCTCATGGGGTAAAATCTATCTTTTATCCATTCAGTCCTTTTCTCTCCTGGCTTTTCTGCCATCTATAAATGATCTTAAATCCAGATCTAGGCATGAAAAGAGGATGTTAAAGTCAGCAGTACCATTATATCAGATTCACAATGTCCTTAAGAGCCCCCGGCAAAAATCTATGTGTTTTATTAAATTATTATATCTGTCATAAATCTATAAATATTTATAGAACTGACCGTCGAAGTGCCATCTCCTGTACTGCAGATTTATACAGAAGCAGTAAAAGCCATAGCCACTTTCTAAAAGAGTTTCCGAAAGAGCATACTTGTGTTGCCAGGATAATATGAATGCGTCATGCAGGAAAATCCTCAATTCTTTTTTATTTTATTTGACCAAATTTCTATTTAAATATTTAATTTTCTCATTGTGAAATTAAAATAAATTGATCCTATGTCATTTTTTCCTTTTAAATAACAAAAAAAGCTTTATTGAATCATCATCATCATCATCATCATAATATTAATATATATGTTTGTGCAAGGTGTCATACTGAGACAAGACATGAGCAAATTAAAATAAAATAAGGTCATTTTTATTTAAATGACAGAAACAGCTTTACTGAATAATAGTATATTAACAATAATAAAAATACAGTATTTTTATATGGCCATTAAGAAAAATGTATACCTTAATTCACCCACCATTGTAACAAATTGCAAACAGTTTAGATTTTAAAAGATTTCATTTTAGTTCCTAATGATCCCTTTCTTTAATTTGTTTTTAGTTTTTCATGTGGATAGTACAATACAGTGTAAGTTGCATTTGTGTTATTATTATAATTTTTGGTTAAGGACACTGGGTTAAACCACCTGTTTTGAGTGCAGACGGGCCTCCAGGGGTGACGCTGTACACCTGCAGGAACTCTCGAGGTCTACTGCCACCCACAATGTTAAAGCCAAACCCACGAGGCCCTTTCGACAGGCGGGTGTGTATGGAATAGCCCTTCAATTCAGATGGTTGGTCTGTGAATGCAGGTACTAAATGACACACGCACACACACACACACACACAACAAGCAGTGTAAGTATCTAAACATGGGATGGTAAGTCCACAGAGTTTAAACAATGCCTTTAAGCCTAAACGCCTACACTACAGTGTTTCTGGATGAAGCTGACTGCTAAACAACAGTGCCATCTGCTGGGATGTGGGTTATACTAGTTATACTCTGTATAAATTGTTCAATCACACACCTTTTCTATTCTAGAGTAAAATGTGCAGTACTCGCAAAATGTGGAGTATAAGACAGAGCACATTGTGAGGATACTGTTTCTCAAAATGCAATGCACTTACGTTGACTTCCCATTTACTGTGACACAATACCCACAAATATTAGTTTTTTTTCCCACTTTTTTCTTTTATTTAGTTTCACTCAGTATTTGTATCTGCCAAACAATATTTAGTTTCTTTCAAAATTGGATTTAAAAATTCAAAATAACCCTATTTACTTCCAGCATTTAAACTGGACTGCAACCGCTTAATTAAACAGGCAATGTGAAGAGGTCATGTGACAATGTAGATTACTACTTCTGAAACTCGCAAAATGTGTATGGCTTCACAATAGTAGGCAGTATACCAAAAAAACTACACACGATTTATTTGTCTAATTTCTAAAAGTTTATTTACTGTATGCACATAAATGTATCGGAACACATGGGCTTCATACACGTATGCATACTAACAGACATAATGACTTCTGAAGATCACTCAGCACAGAGGGGATAGCAGACATGACCTTCTCAAATCTAAGAGAGCGTGCTTTGAGTGATAGATAACATAAAAGGAAAAAGAGAGAGGAGAGGAGAAAGCGAGCAGGGAGAGACGAGGGGATCATGGAGGAGGTTTGAAAGGCAAAGGAAACAAGGGATATGATGAAGGCGTGAGAGAAAGACTAAATGGCTCCAGGAATGTTTGTCATTAATCTTTGTGTGAAGACTGCAGAGAGAGTGAGAGTATGTTTGGAGGTTAAAAGTGGAGAGGAACCAGGCTCACATGCACACATATGCACTTACACTCGGTCTTGCTGACAATCTCTTTGCCCTGAGTCCTTGGATCCAGCCAGCTTGTGATCTTTGAGTTATGGCTGAAAAATGAGAGAGACTTTTTTTCCCCCCACAAGGTTTCATCAGCAGCTTTAAGATGAAATACAACAGCAGTTCTTATAGCAATATTAATTAAGCTGGCTTAATTTTCATAGATAAAGGCAAAAATTATGCATTTTAATTGACGTGCATCTAAAGTTCAAGTCACCCTTTTTTTTTTTTTTTTTTTTTTACAAAAAACAGCATCAAAAATGCAAAATAATCATATTTACTTCCAACATGATAACTGTACGTCACCTGCTAAATAAAACATTTCTCACTGATGCACATCTTAAAGTTGTAGCGTCGCCTTCGCATGTCAAAATTCCAATGTGACATCATGTCAACTTTGAGTATAATCTTTGATTACTGAAGGAAGCAAATGACCTTCTGTCTCTATTCTTGCTCACTCTATTTCTCACTATACCATCTTATTTTTTCCCCTGCTGACTCACTTGATGTAATAGGGTTCACCCGTGTCACTGAACGTCAGCTCCCAGTTTTCAGGCAATGCTCCACCACGTCCTCCGTTCTCCATGGCAACCCCTCCATCCCGCCCACTGCCTGAGTCCCAAGTCTGATTAGGTGAGACTATGGTGGTGGGAGGGGCACTGCTGGCTCCTGCAGACCCCGCTGGGAAACAAAGTACAATGAACATGACATGAGATGTAGCCGTCTTGTATAATCTAAGTAACCACAGGACAGCGAGAGGTCACACTGTTACTGTTACGCTCCTCTTGCCAGCTCTAATATGAGAAAGGCATCAATCCTAAATACAATTCCATAGTTTTTAATGTCAAAACATTAAAAACGTTCAAGCATGTCCTAGTTGAGAAGACATAAATTTGTGCTCAATAACTGCTGGTTTAAAATACAAACCCAATTCCAAAAAAGTTGGGACACAGTACAAATTGTGAATAGAAACTAAATGCAATGATGTGGAAGTTTCAAATGTCAATATTTTATCCAGAATACATCATAGATGGCATATCAAATGTTAAAACTGAGAAAATGTATCTTTTAAAGGGAAAAATAAGTTAATTTTTTAAATGGCATCAACACATCTCAAAAAAGTTGGGACAAGGCCATGTTTACCACTGTGTGGCATCCCCTCTTCTTTTTATAACAGTCTACAAACATCTGGGGACTGAGGAGACAAGTTGCTCAAGTTTAGGAATAGGAATGTTGTCCCATTCTTGTCTAATACAGGTTTCTAGTTGCTCAACTGTGTTAGGTCTTCCTTGTCGCATCTTCCTCTTTATGATGCGCCAAATGTTTTCTATGGGTGAAAGATCTTGACTGCAGGCTGGTCATTTCAGTAGCGGTCTGGCAATGTCATTTTGGAAAATTCAATGTCTTCCCTAAAAGAGACATCATCTGCATGGGAGCATATGTTGTTCTAGAACTTGGATATACCTTTCAGCATTGATGGTACCTTTCCAAAAGCTGCCCATGCCACACGCACTCATGCAACCCCATACCATTAGAGATGCAGGCTTCTGAACTGAGCGCTGATAACAACTTGGGTTGTCCTAAGTGTCCAAAATGAGCCAATATTTGGCATGACATTTCAAAATGTCTCGCTTTCAACAATTAATATGTTATCTATATTATATTGTGAAAAAAATATAAGTTTATGAGATTTGTAAATTATTCCATTCCTTTTTTTACTCACAATTTGTACAGTGTTCCAACTTTTTTGGAATCGGGATTGTAACTGCAAAATGGTGATGTGAATTCAAGTCAAAACCAGAGCTGCTAGAAGGTTCAGCATGTCACACAAAACTCAACATACTATATACTGTACAGCATACAAAATTTAAACAAGAACACTAAAGTGACTTCTCACTGGCTTTTGTTTTATGTTAGGCTGTAAGTTTTACATTAGTTTTTCTATGGCTTTTAGAAGATAATGGTATTGTCTGTGTCACAGTGGAAAGAGATTTTTTTTTTTCTTTTTTAATGACCCTTAAGGGACCACATATAGAGGAAAATTTTAAAGGACCCAAACTTGTGCCTTGGAGTATACCATAAGTAACAGGTCCTGATAAAATAGAGAAATTCCCTATCTCAACAGAAAGAGTTTACCAAATATATTAAAGTACAATGAGAAAGGAAGTTTCCTGCATTTAAAAATATTTGTTTAAGAAAAAGCTCAGCAAATTTCAAAATAAAGCTGGACCAAACAGTAGAATACCTGAAAGACCAGAGTCTTCCTCGCTGTTATCACCTTCCTCCACTGCCTTTTCCAGGTTGCTGAGCGATTTGCTACGAGTACGGAAGTTCCTCAGGAGATTTCGATGTTCCTGGTATGTAATGGGGGGGCTGTCAGGACCAATGTGGACTGGCCGAGGTGTACCATAATAGTTCCCTGTGATGACAGAGTTATTTTAGAAAGGGCCTCTATGAAGCTACAATCGAAAAACTGTTCCAACCAGCAAAATTCAAAAACAATGACCTTTAGACACAATGTATTACATGTGCTAACTGAAACAGTCCTTGGCAAGATCTATTTTCTACCTAAAAACTATTGTCGCTCGAGTCTATATTTTTAAGCAGCCAAAGAGAATTGTGGACCAGAATATGATAATCAAAACAGCTCGACTCAGGAAGCTTAGGAACTTCAAGACCTCCATTTTCAAAAACACATTTTATCCAAAAAAAGGCATAAATCCAGCAAAATACAAGCCCTATCATGAGTACACTATTAACTTTGCCAAGAAAAATTGTTCTAAAAAAGCATTCAAATTTACACTTACTTGACATACAGACTAGTAAATGTATTTCTAATTCAGTACAAAATTATCCATTACATATTATATTATCAGCTTAACAATTTCAGTGAAATGTTTAAATTAACATGAATTAACATGAGCTATTTATGCCCCCTTTTCCTTGTACTGACAACACATACTCAAACTGGCATGAACTCCACAAGTCTGGCAAGACCTCCATAAAATCTGTTGATCCATGTTATCCTGCCTGATTTGAGTGAACGTTCCAAAAGATCATCTTAAAATTCTGACCATTTGTACCAAGGACTTCACATGTGTCACAAACGAGACAGGAGGCAGACAGGATGGACCGTATGTGAGTTTTATTAGCAGAATGCTCCGAACCAGACGGGAATATCAGAGTGAGAGCGAGTATGGACCAATATCAATACAACGGAACGATCTCTGATCACAGTAAGTGGAAGTGGAATCACCGAAGGAGGACTGAAGGCAGAAGAAGATTGGCCGATCTTTGAGGGTTCTCAGAAGATTCGCGGATTCTCAGGCGAGTGTTGAGATAGAGTCTGTAAGCCATGTAATGACGAGATCAGACGGAGACTGAAGGTTGAGAGTGGGTATATAAGGGTGAGCAGTGATGAAGGATAGCAGGTGACGGTGATGAGGATGAAGAGATGCAGGTGATGACAATTAATATTCAGGGGATGACGAGCGAGTGGGTGGAGGGAGTGATGATGATGGTGGTGGAATCCTGACAGTACCCCCTCCTCCCGAGGCGGCTCTTGACGCTTGAGAAGAGGGGCATTGGCGACGGCGAGGCCTACCACGACCTCTGGGGGCAGGACGATCAGGATGGTCTGCATGAAACTGGGTGAGGAGGGTTGGGTCCAGAATGTCTTCGCGGGGTACCCATGAGCGTTCCTCGGGGCCATAATCCTCCCAGTCGACTAGATATTCCAGCCGGGGGCCTCGTCGCCGCGAATCCATGATGTTGCGGACACGGTAGATAGGCTCCTCTTCTACTGGAACGGGAGGAGGAGGTAAGTCCCTAGGTCCTGGATCTGAGGGAGGAGAAGTGACAGGATCAATGAAGGGTTTTAACAAGGAGACGTGAAATGAGGGTGAAAACTTGTAATGAGGTGGGAGGTTGAGCCTGTAAGTGACTTCATTCAGCTGCCTCTGCACGGTAAATGGTCCGATGTATCGGGGACTCAGCTTACGGCAGGGCAGGCGAAGGCGGATGTCTCGGGTTGAAAGCCACACCTTCTGACCCGGTTGGTACTGGGGAGGGTCTGTCCGTCGACGATCGGCTTGGGTCTTGTGCCTTCGCACTGCCTGTTGGAGTCCCATACCCTCTCGCTCTGATGGAACCAATAGTCAACGGCTGGAACCTCCGAGGGCTCCCCAGACCAAGGGAATAGAGGAGGTTGAAAACCCAGGATACATTGAAAAGGAGTGAGCCCGGTGGTGGATTGCCTGAGAGAATTCTGGGCGTATTCAGCCCAGGGGAGGTAGCGGCTCCAGCTGTCCTGGTACTGGTGGCAATATGACCTGAGGTACCGTCCTATCTCCTGGATCTTCCGCTCAGTCTGGCCGTTCGTCTGAGGGTGGTATCCTGAGGATAGACTAACAGTTACCCCAAGTAGTCGGAAGAAGGCTTGCCATACCCGAGATATGAACTGCGGACCTCTATCCGATACTATATCTTCGGGAATTCCAAAATTTCTGAAAACATGGTGGAACAAAGCCTCCGCGGTCTCAAAGGCGGTAGGGAGTCCAGGTAAGGGGATCAGCTTGCAAGCCTTCGAGAACCGATCCACTGCTACTAGAATACAGGTGAAGTTGTTAGATTTAGGAAGGTCAGTCATGAAGTCTACACCTAGATGAGACCATGGACGACGGGGTATAGGAAGAGGTACGAGTTTACCCTCCGGGAGTTTTCTGGGAGTATTAGAGATGGCGCAGACTGAGCACCCTTGGACAAACCGGGAGACATCTTGGGAGATAGATGGCCACCAGTACCGTTGACTGAGGAGCGAGAGGGTACGCCTGCTACCTGGATGACCAGAGCCCGGAGCTGTATGAGCAGAGTCCAGAAGGGCGGTGCGGAATTGTTGAGGTACAAAGGTGAGCCCCTCTGGACCTCCCGGCGGAGCGGGATGGAGACGGTTTTCCTGGGATATCTGATCGTCTATGTCCCAGAGGATTGGACAGGCGAACACGGCTGGAGGGAGAATGGGTTCAGGGCGGTACTCCTCAGACGAGGAATGATGGAGGCGAGAGAGAGCGTCAGCTTTTCCATTCTTACAGCCGGGTCGGTAGGTAACAACGAAATCAAAACGGGTGAAGAAGAGAGCCCAGCGGGCCTGACGAGGATTGAGCCGCTTGGCTTCTTTGAGGTATTCCAGATTACGATGATCGGTGATTACTTGAAATTGGTGATTGGCTCCCTCCAGCCAATGCCTCCACTCTTCCAAGGCAAGCTTGATTGCAAGCAGTTCCCGATTTCCGATGTCATAGTTTCGCTCCACCGGGGACAGCTTCTTGGAGAAGAAGGCACATGGATGGAGTCTGGAAGGTTCACCCTGCCGCTGGGAGAGGACTGCTCCTACTCCAGTAGAAGACGCATCAACCTCGACGACAAATGGCAGATCTGGATCAGGATGGGCGAGGACGGGAGTGGTTGAAAAGGCGTCTTTTAATTGTTGGAAGGCTTGGCTGGCTTCGGGGGAGAAGGATAGAGACTTGGTCTGGCCCTTCAAAGAGGAGGTCAGAGGAGCACTGATAATGCTGTAGTTATGGATGAATCTCCTGTAAAAGTTGGCAAATCCGAGGAATCTTTGAAGCTCTTTCACTGTAGTGGGCTGCGGCCAGTTCCGGATGGTATCCACCTTCCTCTGGTCCATTTGCACACCATGCTGATTTATGATATAGCCCAAAAACTGTACCGACGTGGTGTGAAATTCACATTTCTCCAATTTCAGGAAAAAGTGATGGGCTCTCAATTTCTGCAGGACCAGAGTGACATGGCGTCTGTGTTCAGGAAGTGATGATGAATAGATGAGGATATCATCCAAGTAGACTACAACAAATCTATTGAGGTACTCTCGGAACACTTCATTCATATAATTCTGAAAGACTGCAGGGGCGTTGGATAGGCCGAACGGCATTACCCTGTACTCATAGTGGCCGGAAGGGGTGACGAAAGCAGTCTTCCACTCGTCACCCCGACGGATACGGATTAAGTTGTATGCACTGCGCAGATCCAACTTGGAGAATATACGGGCCCCACGTAGTTGTTCCAGGGCTGCTGGGACCAGAGGAAGGGGGTAGCGAAATTTGACCGTTTGGGAGTTGAGATGGCGGTAATCAATACACGGTCGCAAGCCTCCATCCTTCTTAGCCACGAAAAAGAAGCTGGAAGCGGCAGGTGAAACCGATGGTCGGATGAACTGCTGCTGAAGGGCTTCTTTCACATACTCCTCCATGGCCTTCTGTTCCGGGATGGAGAGAGGGTAGATACGGCCTTTAGGTAGAGTGGCTCCAGGTAGCAGGTCGATGGCGCAGTCCCATGGCCGATGGGGTGGTAACTTGGTCGCCAACTGCTTGCTGAACACATCCTGGAACCCCCTGTACTCAGCAGGAATCTCCACTTGATGCTGGACTTCTGGACTCTCAACTGAAGTCGAACAGACTGGGAGTTTGGGTTTGAGCACGGAGGACGAAGAAGAGGGAGAAGATAGGGCTTTCTTCTTGACTGGAGCTAGACAGGTATGTGTACAGTTTTCTCCCCAACGAAGAACCTCCCCGGATTTCCAGTCAATGGTGGGCTGATGTTGGATCAACCAGGGGCGTCCCAGGATGAGCTCAGCAGTAGACTCCTCCAGCACCAAGAATGAGATCTCTTCTGTGTGTAAACAGCCAATGCGGAGCGTTAATGTGGGAGAGACATGACTGATTCGACCTCGACCCAGCGGCTTTCCTTGGATGGTTTGAACTCTGAGCTCTTGAAGGCTGCGGTGCTTGCGGACGTTCAGTTTTTGGAGGAGCTGGGTTGAAATGAAGTTCCCCGCTGAACCGGAGTCGAGAAGGGCTTGCGCTGAGACACAGATATGCGGGGTTAGTAGATGAACCATGGTACGATTTAAAGATTCCACTTTAGGAGGGATCTGAATGGAGCTTACCGCAGAACGTTGAGGTCGAACAGGACAGGAGCAGATGAGGTGATTGTCGCTCCCGCAGTACAGACAGAGGTGAAGCTGGATACGACGCTGGCGCTCAGAAGGAGTGAGATGGGTGGAGTCCACTTGCATGGGCTCAGGTGCTGGAGGAGAAGCAATGGGAATCGAGGACGGAGGACTGACAGCGGTAGACGGATTGTCACAGGCAGATAAGCGTTGTGAAACTCGAATGGTCTTCTGAATGAGGTTCTCAATTCCCATGGAGTCATCATAAACAACCAATAGCTGACGGATGTTCGGATTCAGGCCGTGGCGGAAAGCGGTAATCAGGGCCGACTCGTTCCAGCCACAGGATGCCGCCAGGGTGCGAAACTGGAGGGCATACGTACTGACAGAGGAGTTTCCTTGACGGAGATTGTAAAGCTGATCGTGAACTGAGAGATCTGAAACCGCCTGGCCAAAGACTTCCTTAAAATGAGACATGAAACCTGACAGGGACTTTAACACTGGGGAGTCTGAATTCCAAAGAGATTGTGCCCACTGGAGAGCTCTGCCAGAGAGTAGAGAAATAATAAAGGCCACCCGGGCGGAATCATCGGTAAACTGATGCGCTTGCATTTGGAAATATAGTGAAACCTGAAGCAAAAAACCGCTGCAATCCTCCTCCTCACCACCGAACGGCGCTGGTCGGGCCATGGGACTCGCAGAGGCAGCCGGCGAAGTAGCGGGTGTTTGCGGAAGTTGATGTTGGCGTGCAGAGTGAAGGATTGCTTCAGGGATGGCGGAAGGGTTGTCCGGTAAAGAAGAGAAGATTGACTGGCGCACTGCTCGCACTAGTTCGGCAAACGGGTCTTGAGATGGATTTCCCCCAGGCTCCGTAGGATTCTGCATCTTTGGTCTGATCTTCTGTCACAAACGAGACAGGAGGCAGACAGGATGGACCGTATGTGAGTTTTATTAGCAGAATGCTCCGAACCAGACGGGAATATCAGAGTGAGAGCGAGTATGGACCAATATCAATACAACGGAACGATCTCTGATCACAGTAAGTGGAAGTGGAATCACCGAAGGAGGACTGAAGGCAGAAGAAGATTGGCCGATCTTTGAGGGTTCTCAGAAGATTCGCGGATTCTCAGGCGAGTGTTGAGATAGAGTCTGTAAGCCATGTAATGACGAGATCAGACGGAGACTGAAGGTTGAGAGTGGGTATATAAGGGTGAGCAGTGATGAAGGATAGCAGGTGACGGTGATGAGGATGAAGAGATGCAGGTGATGACAATTAATATTCAGGGGATGACGAGCGAGTGGGTGGAGGGAGTGATGATGATGGTGGTGGAATCCTGACAACATGATCAGTGTCATTAATTTGCTTATTTGATTACTGTCTTAGATTTTTTTAAATATTCAAAATCCTAAGCTTTCCTTATTTAAAATAGATCTTAAATTGATTGTTGGAAATGACTTTTCTAACATTTTATAAATTAATTTTTTTCTGCCCCTGACTTCTGCTGCCCTAGTTCACACTCCTTTAAACCCTTAATCACAGCTGTTATGGAACTAATAAACTAATAAACTCTTCTAGCAACCTCTAAACATCTACTTTAAATCTCCAAAATAAAACCACACAATATAAAAAATGTTCAGGTAGGGGGAAAAAATCTAATTTACACTATAAGACCACTAGGAGAGCACAATCTTTCATAGCTAAGAGATTTTACTCAGCTTTTTTTTTTTTTTTTACAACAGCTACATGTTTGGCATCTTCAGTGATATTTAATGCAGCATAACTCCCTCACTGCAGCTTATTTACAGCTGCAGAAAAAAATAAAAGAGAGAGAGAGCATGAATGGGGGTGGAGGGGTGATTAGAACCAGAGAAACTGAAATAAGGATTACACAGAAAAGCCTCTTTTCTCCTGTACAGAGTGATAGAAAATTAGGAGTGCGGTGTGGTTTCGGGCAGGAGAGATGACTCATGAGCTGTGGGGCATCACTTCTCAGGTGTTGAGATATACTTTTGTTATTAATAATTTGTAATTATAGGCATATTAGAACAAACAATGCCAGTTCTCACATTTATAGAGTTATTTCTAAGGGTCATTAAGGTTTTTTTTAAAGAAATTAATACTTTTATTCTGCAAGGATGCATTAAATTGATCAAAAGACAATAAAGGCATTTATAATGTTAAGAAAAATATTTCCATTTTAAATAAATGCTGTTCTTTAAAGTTTTTATTTATCAAAGAATCCTGGGGGGAAAAGTGCATCAGAAAAAATATAGAGAAGCACAACCGATTTCAGTGTTGATAATAATAAGAAATGCTTCTTGATCACAAAATCAGCATATTAGAATGATTTCTTATAAAATCATTTGACACTAAAGTTATTTGAGCTAATTCAACTTTGCCATCAGAAGAATAAATTACATTTTATAACATATTCAAATAGAAAACAGTTATTTTAAATCACAATATTATTGTTTTTGTATTGTATTTTTGATCCAATAAAGCCTCGGTGGGCATAAAAGCCCCAAACATTTGAACAGTAGTGTATATATAGTGAAGATTTTGGCAAGGTAAGGAAAATCTAAAGGACTACAAGTAAAAATTGTTGATACTGACATGGACCGTGATTGGACCATGATATTTACATCAATCATCAGCTCTTTTACTGTTTAAATTCCCCAAAACAGGTTTGCAAAAAAATCTTAAAACAAATTTTATGTGGGATCGAGATGGACATAATAGGTGAACATCTTTCTTTCCTTTTTTTTATATAAATAAAAGTGGTGCAACAGCATCAAAAACACGAGTCAGCGGAAACATATTCATTAATCCAAGAGCTGCATCTTTGAAGGATGTCATAATGTGAATCTGCAGCTGTGTGTAAGACCCTTAAAGGGGGAGTGAAATGCTCGTTTTCACTCAATATCCTGTTAATCTTGAGTACATATAGAGTAGTACTGCATCCTTCATAAATCCAAAAAGTCTTTAGTTTTATTATATTCATAAGAGAAAGATAGTCTGTACCGATATTTCCCGGAAAAACACGACCGACTGGAGGCGTGACGTGTGGGCGGAGCTAAAGAATCACGAGCGCGAATAGGCTTTTGCGTTGAGAGCGTTTGGAAGCTGTGACATTACCGTGAGGGAAAACCCATCATCCAAAATAAACCATGGCTTACAGTCAGATTCAGCCGTTTATTTATGATCCAGAATCAGATCCAGAGGCTGAAACTGAACGAAAGCAGCAGCAGCAACGACTCGCTCCGAGCGGGGCTCGAACCCGGGTCTCCGGCATCGGAGGGTACGCACTAACAAGGAGGCAGAGATATTTGAAGCAGTTTTACTCACCGCCTGCGGTTCCAACACACGATCGTGACCCTTTTTCGTTGGGATTGCATCATCCTTAAGAAATAAACGATACGCAAATCCGTCGTCAAACTGGGCCTTGTGAACAAGCATCTTCGAAATGCAGGGAACAAACAAAAACACTTGCACAACTCCTTTGATGCTCTGTAAAAATAAACTCCATCAACTGGTCCCTTAATGCTGTTTTTTTTTTTTTTGGTAATCTGTGCAGGGTTGTCTTGCCCTGGCAACCAAAAACACACTTCTTTTGTGACTTTTCGCGACGCTCTCGCTCTGATCAGTGAAAGTCTGTGCTGCTCAGCCTCGCTATACGGGAGCGCGCGCTCTTCCGGCAGAAGTGCCTCAGGACCCATATAAGGAAATTCCGCTCCATCTAACGTCACACAGAGCCATACTCGAAAAAAACTTTCCGAAACTTGTGACAAACCGGAAGGAGTATTTTGGGAACAAAAATACTCCTTCAAATGTACAACTTAATTTTTGAAACTTTGCCCATTTTTAGCATGGGAATCCAACTCTTTAACAGTGTAAAAAACTCAGTATGCATGAAATACCATTTCACCCCCCCTTTAATAAAGACATCAGCAGGCTCAACCATCAGTCTGCATCCCATGCTTGTCCTCTCTGCATTAGGGCTCTTTTTCAGCTCTTTCTGCTGATAATGTTGGAGGACAGAACCGAGCCAGCACGACACTTTTCTCTGCAGCCTGGAGGGTGCTTCTCTTGATTCTGATTGGCTTGACCATTTGGATCTCTGACGTTACGCCCTGACCCTCACAATGTGTTCACGAGGACACACAAAACTCAAATGCACGTGCAAACAAACTCAGTTGAACAGTAAGCAATTCCTATATCCAAAACAAGGCTTGTCTGTTCCTCATATTTGTATGTGAATATGAATATGATTTTTTTGTTAAATCTGTGGAATAGAATTGAATAGAATTGAAAAAAATATATAAAAATCAGCCTAAATATTTAATAAACAAATATGAAGAACTCAATCATTTTGACTCCAAAGACTCCAAAACTTTTTAAAGGCCCCCTAGCCCTAGTTTTGTTCTAAAAACATATTTTAATCTACCATGTGTACAGGTTTTAAGAGATGAATGCTATTCAGGGACCCCTTAGTGGCCCCCAATCCTCTGGTTGTGAAACAATTGTTTGGCATTATGGATTCTGACCTTTAAACTTCCCACTTTCCAGCAGGGCTCCAGACTCTTCCAGGGAGAAGAATTCCTCAATGGACACAAAGTTATAATCCACCCCTGAGATCTCTCCATCCCGTGGTTGCCTGGTCGTACCTGGGTCAAAGCAGGGTGAGCAAAACATAAGAATATAATTAGAAAAAAATTGCATTTGCCTTTTGGTTAACTTACCAAAAGAGATGTATGAATAGGTTAAAATAGACAACAAGCCATTGAAATGGAGAACGTAAAGTTAGAAAGGCCAGTAGTGCTACAAACACACAGGGAATTTTAAAAGATCATTATTTTTTCATAAACTTGCATCTAACCTTTGCTAAAAATCGAATGCATTTTTAAAAAACAAACAAACAAAAAAAAATGTCCTGATGACATCACCATGAGGCTAGTTGCTTTAATGCATTTGATGTTTGGATCTACAGGACCACAGAAAACAGAGACACAGCTGAATTGCCTTGATATGGTAAAGGATGGAGTTTAATGTTTGAGTGAGTGCCAAATGAAGTTAAAATCAATTAATGTAACAGTGTTTACACACTAACTATATATTAAACAAACTGTTTGTGTGTCTGTTTGTTTATGAATTTGGCGATGTGAGGCGACGCCTGATTATGATTTCTAACACTTCAGACTTGCTCTATAATCCCACGGTGATGAGATTATACAACTTCCTCTCAGTTTTCCATTTCAAATGAAAGCTGAGAAAACTGGATTTTCCTGAGGTAGATTAGCAGTGCATCCCGAATTTAAGATAAGCTGATCACTGCATCTCTCCGGTGTTGCGGAAAAGATACAGCAGGAAACCTGCACACTTTGATCAATCGAACTTGCCAACATAACAAATGGTTCTGAAGCAAAAGTCTCTAAGGAAGTATGTGGTTTATGAGGTAATGCGCCTATCAATGGATACAACACATAGTTATTCAACATCAAGCAAGATTGTAATGACTTAAAAGCCATCAGCGACTATACACAATACATCATCCATTAATATCAAAACACTGCATTGTCCCAAGGTATTATCAGTGGTGTCAAAAGTACTGGCATTCATTACTCAAGTAGAAGTATAGATACTAGGGTTTAAAAAGACTTTTGTAGAAGTTGAAGTATCAACTCAAGCTTTTTACTCAAGTAAAAGTGTAAAAGTACTGGTTTAAAAAACTACTTAAAGTATAAAAGTAAAAGTAATGTAAGGGGAAAAAAATGCCATTAAGAACAAAAGCTTAGGCCGCACCACAGGGGCCTATTGTGCACTACCCCACCGCCTCAAAAAACATTTTTCTAAAGGCCATAGGCCATAATGACTATAATGTTATATTAAAATGTTCATGTTTAAAAATTTGGGATGCACTAGGCTTCCTGTTTCAGCCGCATATATGAAAATACAAAAATGGTGTGCACATCCCAAACACCCAATTAGGACACAGGTGCAAGACAACTAAATGATATAGACAAATAAAGAAGTGAAGTCTGAACACTGAAAACTACTGCTCCAGAGGAATTTAATCAAGCAACGTTTCGACCTTCAGGTCTTCATCAGCCGCATATATGCCCATTTAAAATGAACGCACTTTAGTACAATCCAAATACATTAAAGGACTAGAGATATGATGACTAGTTGCCAATAAGTATTGTTATGGTGCAAAAAGTCAAACTTCAGAGGCTTGTCATCAATAACTTTTAATGGAATGTTTATGTACATCCAAGCTTAGCTGCAGGACTCTGTGAGGGCAATGGACAAGAACATTGGTGCAGGCTTAGTAACAATTACTCTTGTATCGTTGTCTATTTACAGTAAACATTATAGTGCTGTCAAAATGAATGATTAATCCAAGTGATTGATCAAAAACTAAAACTGAAAAAGAAATCATAATCCTGATACTTTCTTGATTGATAGCTTCTTGTATTTGGTACATACGTCTGCTATGTCCAGTGTTCGGGGGGTAACGAGTTACAAAGTTGGTATAGCCTACTTATCACAACATTGTCAATCGCATCGTCAATCGAAAACGCTAATTTATTAAAACGTCTCGCTACCGAACTACCTACAGTAGATTAATTTGTCGAGGATGAAGAAAAAGCACTCATTTGGTAAATGAGCCAGTGAGAAATAATAACTTTTAAGTAGGGTCCAGTGTCTTTTCAATACTTTTAAAATGGTACCGGAAACTAAACGGTGCCTGAACCGATACTTTAAAAAAAAGAACCACAAAAAAACTATGGATAACTTTAAAGAACATTACAAATATTTAAAATAAATCCATAGCTTGTTGTGCAAGTTGTGCTTCCCTTAATCTAAGGCTAATAACTATATTTCACAATCTGTGTCATTATTTAATACAAAACCACACATAATGTTTCTGCTGTATCTCTGTCATTCACTCTGATATAAAAGTTAACATGAGTGCTGTCTGTCACTGTCTTAAATCAGTTCTGTGAATTACTGTATGGTCATTCTTTATAAAGTAGCAACAATGTCGTTTTTAAAATACAGTACTGTGCAAAAGTCTTATGGAAAAATTAGTATTTTCTCCCCAAAAAGGGTTTTAAGCCAGTTATTTATATCTTTTGCTGTAGTGTGTCAGTAGGAAATATCAGTTTGCCATTAATTTTAATAATAATCTAGTGCGATTTTGAATGCACAAGCAGTCTGACAACGGCAAAATTAATGTTTGGAAATGTAAACTGATATTTTATACTGACACACTATATACAATATATAAATAACTGTCCGAACACCATTCTTTTAAGTGAAAATACTAACGTGCCTAAGACTTTTTTGCACAGTAGTGTATGTATAAAGTACGTATGATTAAATTAAGTATATTTAAATAAGTGTAATTAAAGTATGTGTTCGTTCATATGTGTTAAGGGTTAGATTTTCGCTGGAGGAAACGACTGTGGTGTGATAAGCGAAAACTTTACAGATGAGAAACCGACTGCTACCTCGTGACCTTTTGTAAACTGTATTTATGACAAAGAACTGCACAGATATGGATATTCTAACAATCTATCGATAAACATACCTTGTGTCCTCTGTTTGTTTAAGTGCGCATGCGCTGCTCCGTTCGCGGTCTGCGCCTCTGCGGATTGAAGAGCGCGCTCAAAGACGGGAGGAGACCGGTCTGACGCTGGTTTCATGTGAAATTTAAGCGGACTGACTCTGAGATACCGGTTCCATACCCAACCCTACTTTTAAGAAATATATTTTTTGATAAACGAACCCAAAACTGTCTATGTCCTGGCTGGACTGTGATGTGATCTGTGTCACGTGCAGGTGCGATGGATCGCGTACAGACCAATATCTGGATAGGTTTTTTTTTTGTTTTTTTTTGAATGATGACAAGCCGGAATGAAAACAAGCCGAAATTAAATAGCAGTAACGAAGCTATTTTTAAAATGTAAGGAGTAGAAAGTACAGATACTTGCCTGAAAATGTAAGGAGTAGAAGTAAAAAGTCGTCTGAAAAATAATCACTCAAGTAAAGTATAGATACCCCAAATTTCTACTTAAGTACAGTAACGAAGTATTTGTACTTCGTTACTTGACATCTCTGGGTATTATACAGCCCGAATATGACAAGACAGCCCATGCAAAAAGCATATGAGCACACTCGAACCCTAGACAGTACATTCACTATGAAATGAATCTCTAATGAATGTGTAGATTGAGACATTACGGATTTTTGACATTGAGGGCTTTTAACACGTGACATTTCAGAGTTAAGCTGGACATTTAAAAGGAAAAAAAGGAACTGATTGGATTATGAAAACCAGGCGTAATTTTTCAGAAAAGAGCCAGGTGGTTTGGGTTTGAAATATAGTTATCTATGTTGTCAGCTGGAATGGACAGTTATTACATCTTGATGAAAGATTACAAGGAAACTTTTTTTTTTATCTTTGGGAATAACATTTTCTGATGAATTACACAAAATAAGACCAGGAACATGTTTTAGAAAGGCAAATAATGCTGACTTTATGTTGTCTCTAAAAGCCCCAATGCAACACCATGATAAACATTTAGCATGATGTTCAGCAGCTGCTTAAACATCTCTGTGTTCTTATATACTGACACACCTGTGCTATTTTATCTTGAAAGAACAGAAAAGAGGAGCATCTTACAGTTCACAGTCTTCTAACTGCCTGCAATCAATTCAGAGAAGTGGCAGTAAAATTAGCTGCTTTATGGTGTCAAAATAATGATGGGATAAATAAACGTGTTATTAAGGAAAGCCGTTTTATTTCAACTAGACAGGCTATGTAACTGAACCGACAGATTAAAAACATTATGTGAATGGATGCACAAAAATGATTGTGCTTATGTGTACATTAGCAAGCATGCGTGAATGGGTCTGTGTTTGGGTGCTGACACGTTTATGCGTATATGTGTGCACAGGAGCGCTGAAAGGCACAGCAGGGTACCTCAGGCTGCAGACAAAGATAAATTGTGCAGCTTTGGAATTCAAGAGCAGGAAATAGGTGAAATTTGAATCATGCAGGATGGATTAAATGCATCAGCTGTGATGGTGAACGGGTGCCTGATGTTTTAAAGGGGCCAGCAGGAGTTATACATTAATAAATGCATGCAATCTTTTCTGAATATAGTTGCAGTTTTGTGGCCAAGGCAAAATATGAAACAGTGCTATTCACAATGAGTGCACTGCTGTGACATTTGATGACAGTTTCCATGGCAATGGTTAAAGTGCATCACATTACCTCAAAGTGACTGAACCTTTGTTTCCACGTGAGGTTTGACGTGATTGTAAATTGGATTTGTTTACAGTCTCTGTGAGCATTAAAGCATGAGATTGCATGCATGCTTTTGCTGGCTGATGTATTTCGGTATGTTTCTCATCTGTGTTTTCATTGCAGCTGTTCTACTTTAGGGGTCTTCATCCTTTTTCAGGCCAAGAAGCCCTTGGTGGATAGAGGGAAGCACATTGTATTATACATATTGTATAATCTTGTGTACCCAGACATTTGACTAAACATGAGGTCAGGTCCATTTTGCATAGTACAATTAATTGAAATAATGGAGTGGGGTCTTTATGAATAGTTTTAGTTAGACTAGTTCTAAAGTACTAGAAAAATAGCAAACAAATAAATACATAATAAGAGTTTTGCTTGTGCAATAATTAATGCAAAAAAAATCTTGCTCACTCATTTCACGTTTTTATTTCCTAAATAGGAAGAGAAAAATCAAAATTTTCACAAGCCTAATCCAAAGCACTTATGTAGACACTTGACACTTGTGTCCCTGAGCAAGAAGCTTAACCCCTAGGAGGCGTGTGACTTCTGACATATATAGCAATTGTAAGTTGCTTTGGATAAAAGCATCAGCTAAATGAATAAGTTCAGTTTATTAAATAAGTAGTCAATATTGTGATATATTTTAAACACAGTATTGTCTGTTTTTGATTAGAACCAGTGATTCAAAGGCTTGTTCATAAAGAGATCTATTTACTTCATTTCTGAAGTAATAAGCCGTTTGAATAAATTGAATCTAATGAATGACTCAATTGCGGCATCCCAATGTGCCTATTTATGCTATGCCCTTAAAGTATGTACTCTTCTGGTGAAGAAAAAGGACAAACTTTTGAATGTGTAGTAGAAGAGTAGGCAAGCTTTGGGACATACTATAACGTTATACAATTGCGTCTTTAATTGTCCGCTCTGTCCCATAATTATATGCATCCTGTCACTGTCATTGAGTACTGAAGTACTGAAGGGGAGTACTTTTGTCTTGAAAAAGCATTAGACAGTTGTGGCGAGTGGGGCGGGGCCGAGAGGCGTGGGAACGAGGAGTGAGGCCAGGTGTAGTGATTGGAGATGACCTGCGCCCCACCGCCAGTATCGAGTCCCACGTAGGAGATGGAAGGATATAAAACTGGAGCGACTATAGTGAAGGACGAGAGAGGACCAGGCCTGGGACATTATTTTATGTGTTTGCTTTTTATTTGTGGGCGTCAGTCGCCGTGAGGGGCTGACGCGCTGTTTGGTTTATTTTTGAATTATTAAAGTATTTTGATTGTGCGCCGGTTCCCGCCTCCTTCTTCCCGATGAATAGGAAGTTTTTATATTACAACAGTCAACAAATGGACTTACATTTTTTTACAGTTGGACATTTAACACACATTTTCATCTTTTTTCTCCAAAATTAATTTGACATCCTGTGTTAAAGAGCCTGTATTACTAAATAATGCAGGTGTGGGTCACTCACAGGGCACAGCGCGCAGGTAGAGGTTCTCTCGTATGACCTGTTGGAGTTGGCTGTCCATGGATCCGGGTGTAAAACACTTGCTCAGGTAAAGTCTGAGATCCTTACAGAGAGTTGAGCCTACAGATTACAAACAGAACACATGAGCAGGAATGAGATGGGGAGACCTGAAACCACTTTTTAATAACAGCACTGTTTCGCCAAACTCACAAACAGAACACTGCTGTCTCCATGGAAATATGAGAAAAAAAGTGAAACTGTCAAAGACGCTGTCCTAAAAATAAATTATAATACACCTTAAAAGTGATGAGGGTAAAATGCTCTCTCATGCTGAATTCAGTCCTAATGCCACTCACGCATGCTGAGACTGCACTGCAACTGCAGAAGTCTCTAAGGTCAGTGTGCTGTTGTCACAAACAAGCACTGTGGAGCACCTAACAAGACCTATCCGCCCCGTTTGGCTTCTCTGTATTGATTTTTGCACTTAATATAATCCGGTGGTCCTTTCTGCACACAATCACAACACACAGACTCCTCAAGGACACATGGAAAAGGTATCCACTTATCTATTCATTTTTTTAAGTGCATTATGACCTTAGATGACAGAGAGCTTCCTTTCATGCAGTACATTGATGGTCTTTATAAATTATGTATGGGGATTGCCCGCACTGTTACTCGCCGATGCCGGGCTCCACCCCAGTGCTGACAGCGATCAATTGGGCTGACCAGGGCAGAGAGTTCCGCAGAGGTGTGGGATATCACATCCACTTAACGTCTGATGCTGAACTGTAGGAAGGTGGACACTTGGAGTAGATATTGCATAACAGGATACTTTTTTTACATGCTGTTATTAAAAAGAGTCCTGTGTAATTTGAGAGAGTAAGACTATTCTGAGTTTCTGTCTGAACCACAACAGTGAAAAGTAACAGAACATTTTGTCAGAAAGTTCGTTTTTAATTACACCAAAATCTCTTTAGACCAAAAGCCAGTTAATTAAACATAATATACAGAGGAGAATAGATGGATTGTGGAAGTTCAGAAACATCGGACAAACCCGTAAACTTTGTAATTGGTTAAAACTTTGCTTCCTGTCAAGCTACTGTCTTATCTAAAGAAAAGGCATAAAACGTTAAAAAAAAAATTCTGTGATTGCACAGCTGAATTAGCAGCCATTACTCCAGTCTTCAGTGTCACAAGGTCTCTTAGAAATAATGTCTATTATGCTGCTTTCATGCTCACAAAACATTTCTTATTATCAATATGAAAAACAGGATTTTTGATTAATAGAATGTTCAAAAGAACATCTTTTATTAGAAACCCTTTATAACTTTATAAATGGCCTTTCTGTAAAATAAATTCTTACTGGCCCCACACGTTGAAACTCTAGTGTATCTTCAAATTCAGTAGGAATAAAAAAGTATACTTTTTCACTCGTTTCTAATTTTGTTATTTCCATAAATAACTACACTATTTCCAAAATGTATACAGTTTCTAAACCAAGCAGAAAAGTTGCTATGCTCAACCATTCAATCCTTAAAACATCTAAAACCTTTTAGTGATAGTTTTGATGTAATAATAAATACAATCATTTTAAGAACCATTGTTTGTTATACAAATGATGCTGTATCTCACAAAATTAGTGTAATTTGACATTCTTGTTAGTTCACCACATGTTGACAAACCTGAGAGAGTGAATGCCTTTATTAAGCATTAATTTATGGCATTAAGAACAACTAAAAATTCTTAACACTTCCTTGTGTAGAAGCTAGACATGAATATGGTAAATCAAATCCCCATGGAGCATCTTGAACTGACGTATTCAGGCAGGTTAGATTAGGATAATACAATCCTCAGGCAGAATGACACTAACGGGTGACATGTCACACTGTGATCTACTCGGGGCTGTATATTGTCAGTAGGTAGAAAGCTCTTACACAACCCAAGTATTTCATTTAATAAGTGCAACAAAATGCACATAGAACCTCCCAAAATAACATAATGTGGCGTGTAGCAGCCTTGTTAGAAAAGATCTGGGCTGGTCATGAAAAGGTCACAGGTTCAACCCCATGCAGATGTGACCCATTAACTGCAAAGTTACCTCCGTTTTCATTTTTAGGGAAATTATGACAGTATTTCCATTTAAAATGTAGTTGATCTAATTCTACTCTGCAAATTGTATCTTGTTCAAAAGAATATTCAAGAATTCTTCTTTTTGCATTAACCTTCTCTTATCCAATGCAAAGTAGTTCCCCTATTTACAGTACCCAATCTCCCGCACCAGTCAATTTGCTCTTATTGGTAAATAAAGTACCTGGTAATACTGTTTTGATCCGAATGGGATGCGGACATGAGTTCAGAACCCCTCTCACATCTCCCAAGGTCAATCCGAGGACAGGTGTACTGCCGATCTCTAGGATGATGTCACCAACAGTGGCTCCACCCCCAGGTGCTGCTGTAACAAATGGGAACTCTCCATAATCTGCACCACCTCCAATGGCCACACCAAGCTCTCCCGAGGCTCCGCCCAGAGGGACGAAGCTCTCCTGCACTTTCGAGCGCCAGTGCAGCTTTTTAACAGTGGCCTTAGACATATTGACAGCGCTGAAAGAAAAAAAAGAAGAGGAAAATATGTTAACAACATATTCAATTTGTGACTGCAAAAATGAAAAGGAGATTTCCCTGCCGAAAAATACCTAAACCCTCCTAAAATGGTTTATTGGGCTTAGATGAATTCCCAGTTTGGTTGGGATGGTCTGTTAATTTTAGACACTTTTCAGCTAGTCAGACTGTGAGACCAGCTGTTTACCCTGTTAAACCAACCGAAGACCAGCTTGGACAGGTTAGAAGACTACCTTAAACTAGATTAGGGTTTTTTGAAGGGTTACCTACAAATCAGGGTCTTTGTACAAAATATTTATTAAAAATATTCAGGGTAACCCAACCTAATTAATTTTCAAAGTAGGTTATGAATAGAATACTAATAATTTTGGATAATTTTGGATCAGCCTCAAAAACTGTTACTGTTTATATGTGTGTGTGTGTGTGTGTGTTTGTGACATATCAGGACACAACTTTGTATAATGACATGGGTATGAAACAGGTATTACAAGGAGAGGGTGACTTATGAGGACATAACCCATGTCCCCATTTTTCAAAACGCTTATAAACCAAAAAAAAGTTTTTTTTGAGGAAGTAAAAATGCACAAAGTTTCCTGTGAGGGTCAGGGTTAGGTGTAGGGTTGGTGTAGGGCCATAGAATATACAGTTTGTACAGTATAAAAACTATTACACCTATGGGATGAACCCACTTTTCACAAAAACAAACATATGTGTGTGTGTGAAACTTATCAAGGACATATTAAATGTATTAAAGGTGACAGCAAATGCATCAATTTCAAAATAAATACTGTTCTTTTGAACTGTCTATTCAATAAAGAATGCGTCAAAAAGCTTCCATGAATTCTGAAGGATAGTGTAACACTGAAGACTGGGAGTAATGGCTGCTATCACAGTTACAAATTACATTTTAAAATATACTGAAAACTTTCATTTAAAACAAGTCTCTCATGCTCATCAAGTTTGCATTTTTTTTTTACTTGATGAGCATTAAGAGACTTTAAAAAAATCTAACCAATGCCAAACAATTGAACAGTAGTCACTGTATATTAAGTGAACAAAACAACTGAATGTGGCTTTTTAGGTGTAGTTTTGAAGACATTGCCCACTTTAACTATAACAAAAAGGATAAGATCAAACACAAAGTCAAACACATTCATAATGAGCATGTATGTCCCATGACTCTTCTAACAGGCACAAAATGAGAGGCAAGGGCCTTCACTAACACATTCATGTGAGTCCCAATGGTATTCCACAAGCTAAACACATGATACGTGTCTTCAAATTGAAACAAAACAAGCAAACAGATGGCCAAACCACAGTGGGGGCCGGGGGTGATTCCATCCACAAGCACAATTTACGCAGGCTCATTAAAAATGCATAGATTTATTTCAGGTGTCAACAAATCTACTACCAAATATGTACACGTTTTTGCCTGCAAAATCATCTGGGCTTTCTACTAAAGATGGTGAAGTAAAAAAAAAAAAAAAAAAACAACGAATCAGTATCTCAGAGGATCTGCCAAATTACTCATCAGGTTTGGCTGCAGAAGGCCCTCTTTCTCTTTCTCTTTCTCTTTCTCTTTCTCTTTCTCTTTCTCTTTCTCTTTCTCTGCATGCGTGTCCCTGCTGCTTAGACCTATAGCAACTCATATAGTCTATACTGAATTGAATCAAAAGCGAAAGACACTAGAACACAAGTAACAACAAACAAAAATCATCTGAAAATTTGATAACACACTTCAATGTTTCACATAACAATTCTGCAGTGCAAAGATCACACACTAGTTGAAGCATCATCTGATATACATCAGCAAGGGAGTCTTTAAATGGACAATAGTCACAATACCAACAGAGTTACATAGTTACAGCAACACCCTTGCAGTAAACTCAGGGAGGAGAGGAGAGGAGCATTCTGGCACTTTTCCATTACTTCACAAAGAGAGAGAAAGTTATTACTCTAGGTTGTACAGTCTCTGCCTGGAGCTGTGGAGAAATAGCAGAGCGAGTCCCCTTAAAAACCAAAAGCAAAAAGTGGCATGAGCACTTCAGATGCCCGTTATCAAAGTCCATCCAACCTGCCGCTGTGTGTTCGCACCTCACTTGAGCACACACACACAGTGTGTACAGTTTGCCAGTAAACCTCTCATGCAGGTAAAATAAGACTCAGAATTTAGAATACATGATTAATATATAAATTAGCTTTAAATGTGCATCTGGATCTTGTCTACCACTTTGTTTGCTATGTTCCTGGCATCCCTCTGGGATGATGTTTCATGTTTTTCTTTACTGTTGAATGACATCTGTGTATTTTATCAAAATCCAAAGCTCTTTCAATCTCTGATTAAATCCTGCTTGCATCCTCTACATCACATATGCATGCTGAGTCTTCATGGGCTGCTGAGATGTTGAGAATAATTGATTAAGTACTTTGGAAAGGTGCCCAAAACTGCCACCCAATCCTACTTATGAATAAAGAACTTATAACCCCAAACAAAAGACCTGTTTTTGTTTTTCATACCGTTCAAGAACATCAAGAAATCTTCGATATGGTGACTATGTAACATGACTATTTGTAACCATGGACCACAAAACCTTTTAATTACTTAAGTTGCTGGGGTATATTTTTAGAAATAGCCAAAAAACAGTGTATGGGTTTTCTTTAATGCCAAAAATCATTAGGATATTAAGTAAAGATCATATTCCATGAAGATATTTTGTAAATTTCCTACTTTAAATATATCAAAACCTAATTTTTGATTAGTAATATGCATTGCTAAGTACTTCATTTGGACAATTTAAAGGCGATTTTCTCAGTATTTAGATTTTTTTGCACACTCAGATTCCAGACTTTCTAATAGTTGCATCTTAGCCAAATATTGTCAGATCCTAACAAACCATCAATGGAAAGATTATTTATTCAGCTTTCAGATGGTGTATAAATCTCAATTTCGAAAAAACATTGTGGTCCAGGGTCACATTTTACAATTATTCATTCAGCAGAGCAGACGCTTTCATCCGAAGTGACTTAACTGCCAGTCAAAATTATCTTATGTTTGCTTAGGCTGCATTTATTTGATCAAAAAATTTTTTTCAAAAACAAAAATACTAAGCAGCAGAAACATTTTTCAACATTTATAACAATAAGAAATGTTTTTGAGCATTAAATTAACATATTTGAATGATTTCTGAAGGGTCATGTGGCACTAAAGACTGGGGAAATAACTGCTCAAAATTCAGCTTTGCCATCAAAGGATTAAATCACATTTTAATTAAAATATATTCTAATAATTGTATTAATATTTCATTCTATTACTTTTTTTTCATATTTTGGACATGTAGACACAAAGCCAGGTTTTAAAAGTTTTAAGTATAAGCTGGATAAACTACAGCAGAGCGAAAGTGGAATGTAGAAAACTCTTCCCTTACGTTTTATTTTTTAAATGTGACTTCAGACCTACTGTATTCTCATTAACTCTGAGGGAGTCTGTGGCACCAAAGAAGAAGTGCGGAAAGAAGATAAATCTGGCTGGATCTTCAGGTGAGTCGAAGAACATGCTCAAATCGAGAACAGGTTTAGCTGAAAACTAAAGGTCCAGATGTCACTGGACCAAGAAGAGAGATTTTTGTGGATGTCACTGAGCTGGGATATTTGGGTGCTGAGATCCGCAGCTTGTTTGTCATTTTGTCTACATCTAATGCAGCAACTCTTAATGTCAATTATTTGTTCAGGCTGCAAGACTGAAAATCAGAGAAGAATGAAATTCAATTTCTACCCCATGTTTCCTGCCTGAAGCAAAAGATTATGGGATGTCTTGATCTTAATGTATTGTAGAACTGAACATTTACTTGATCTCCCAAATTAGAGAAACCCTCTGCTCTGGAAAAAAATCCTTCTTGGTTTGCTCATCTTATTTAGTCTTCCAGGCTTGTCTGTTGGCTGGTTTCAGACTGGTTTGGAGCACTTTACATCTGGTCAGGGCCTGTTAAAACCAGCTCAATACAGCATAACAGTTCAGGCTGGTTTAAGCGGGATTTTTTTTAGAAAGATCAGCTTGGCATAGACAGAAAATGTTTTCAGAAGTTATTTCCAATGGAAAAGGTACAGCCAAATAAAAATCAGAACCCAATAATATTGAATGACTCGGAAACATGTTTAAAATCTCTCTGTGGCATCACATTGCAAATCACTGCTGTGTAGAGAGCCCCAGGTACTGTACATCAGTCTGCTGTTATGTGCTGAACCATTAAAGCGTCCAGAGCGATTGAGAGCCACGGGATTCGTTTTTTTCTCCACATCAGCAGTCAAGGTTCCACAATAAAAACAAACATTCAGGAACTCAGAACAAACCTCTTCAGTTAAAAAAGGTCACTCTAGGCGTGATTCTGACATGATTCAAGTCACATTAGTTTAGGACTACAATTCCCAAAATCAAATGGAACAATTTCAACTACTCCTCCGCTTTTATAACCAGATTACGCCACTGAAATTGTGTGGGTGTGTGTTTGTGTGTATATGCTATGTAGTTATATTATAATTATTATTATATTTTTTAAATAATATTTTCATTTACAATAGTTTTTCATCATATTTTCCATTTTAATTTTTGTTTTGTGTTTCATTTTATTATTATTTATTAATATTATAAATTATTATTATTATTTGTTTTAGTGTGTGTTATCACTTAAACATCAAATATGTAGTACATATTAAATAATAAAGTATTATTATATTTTATTTCAGTCAATGTTTATTTTATTTTTTTTTATTTTAATTTAAAAATGGTTTTATGGTTTTAGATTTATTATAATCATCCTCTAAGACATGGATTACCTTCTTTAGAGTCATGTGACTTTATTTTATTTTAGAATTATATTCTGTTCCTTTCTTATTCACATTTTCTTGCATAACTGTATCTTTATATAAAGTATTTTCTTTTATCTTGTCTATGGTCTACATAAATATTATTTGTCTATTTTTTTTGTCTATGTACTGGAAGCTTCAAGTCCATTTTGTGTGTGTGTGTGTGTGTAGAATAAATCTTATTCTAATTCTGTTTAACAATGGATTGTTTGCTGAATGACACATGCCCTGCCAAATTCCCTCAAAGATACTCAGCGGAAAAACACATGTAACTACCAATCCTCATAAAAAGCCTGAGTAAAACACACTGATATGCATATAAGTGTGGCCATAAACGCTGTGGAGGGTTATACTAGTGTCGAGTGGGGCTGTATGCTGCTAGCCAATGACTGCAATGGTCATTATTTACCAGCAGAGTGGACTATGAATCCCACATCTCATCTCACATCAGTGCAAACCCACAGCACGGAGACTCGCGACTCGTCTGGCACATTTTCTCAGCACCTGCTCGCTCTCCCATTACACACTCTACACTTTATTTGTCTCACACACATATACAGATAAACACGCATATTCATTTAAACCTGACAGGTTTACGTTGTCTCCAAACAGGAGTGCTCGAGGGCCGCTGTTTTACTACGTGGACCAACAGTTCACTCACGCGCTCGCGCTAATGTACTGCTATTGTTGTCTGAAAGGCGCTTTCACGCGAAAATATTTTACTAAAGATAGAAACGAGCAGCACATGCCGACTCGAAATGAATCGTGGTAGAACATGTGGTAGAGATAGTTGACAAACAAAGCAGCTGACAAGAGCCCGCGCGGCGTTAGATGCTGCAGAGGCAAAGTGGCTCTCCTGGCATCAGTCACCACTAAGGACATAATGGAATTCGCGCGGTACAGAAATTAATGGATAAAAGCATATGGCAGTAGTATCGGATGGTCAGCCAAGCAATGCGATGGTCTGTGACATACCTTCATAATTCCAGCCTTCCCCCCGCGACGTCTTGCCTTATGGCTGTAATCCTTTACAATTTATCTATCAATATTGATTGCCTATTGGAGTCGCAGGTGACTGCAGATATGCTGTGTTGGAAGAGCACTACGGTTTCAGGTCCATAGCTCTTCGCTGCTGAGGATGAACTGGTCGGAGAGGGAGGACAGTGTAGCATTACAGTCCCGCGCAGAAGCCTCGTGCCCTTAGGGCCGCTCAGCTAATTGAACATGGGTCAAAATTACGCTGCATTTAGTACAGCTCTTTCTTTGCAGGTTTGGCAATAAGGAAGCGATGATAAGCCAGCCAAGCAGAGAGGAGGAGGAGAAGGCAGGGACGTGGAGGAAACTGTGAAACAGGGACGGATCGGACCGCCTATCGGTGGAGGTTGATTGGACAGCGCCGCGCGACAGTAGGAACACATGAACGCGCCGTGACTCCTTACCCAAATACTGTACTTCAATCAAGAAGATGTATTTGAATAGATAATGAATAGGACTACACGCCTCTCATTAAGCATGCGAACGTTCTGATCAAAGACACGAAGAAAGTATGGGATACCCTATAAAATATATTTCTTTTGGTGACACTATGAAAATCGCTCATCTGAGATGTCAACAAGTGCAAATTAATTCACGGACGAATGAATTTAAATAAAAACACTATTTGTGCATTTTCATTCTTGGCCACACAGTCATTTTTAAAACAAGAAAACGTATAGGCTATTTTTAACCTCGTGTTTGGCTAGTTTAAGGCAGCAAGGCTATGCAGTCATGTATTTCTGATTTTATTTTTTGTCAAAAAGCGGCAACGTATGCTATTTACATTAGGCTAACTAAATATCTTAAACAATACAAAAGTTATTTAATAACAAAAATAAGAAAAGCCTTTTTTAAACATAAGAATAAAAAAAACAGACAATTCTAGGAATGCCAGTAGATAATTAAAAAGTAGCTATTACTTAAAAAAATATTAATTTTTTAAAAATAAATTACAATGTAGGATACAAGCTATTCAGTTTATCAATGAATAGGTTTATAATTTTTTACTCTCTCTCTCTTTCATTTTTACAGTTAAGACTATGTTCTGATTTTAAAAAAAAAATGCAAAAAAGCCTTCAAACAATGTCCACGGAATTTTAGTCTGGCCTAAACTGCCCATTTCCTTACTCTATGCATTAATAAAAAGCGTTTATACGCATTTATAAAAGTGTTGATTTGTGACGAACGGTGGCATTCACATTACGTCGATGAGCCTGTAGGTGGGTGACACTCTTGGTGGTCTACTCGCTGCAGCAGCCTCTCGTTGATTGAATGGGTCTGTTTCAGCTGACATCAGCGGAATACGTTCACTTTTTACAGTTCGCTATGACGTCGGCGCAAAGACGATCTCAGCTCTGTTCCAGTACCAAGATAGACAGACATGTGTTGCAAAACACGGCATAAACAGTATTGTTGTTCTTAAAGATTCGCCCGCCATTATTACACCACTGTTTTGGATGAAAAAAGGACGAAGTGTCGTAAGCGTCATTAACTACCGCGCACACTTTATCCATGTGCTATCTTTGGTTACCAAGGAAACTGTGTTGGTATCTTGGAAACAGTGCCAGTAGCGCATGCAACTCGTTAGCACCACCCTCCCCAAGCAAGACATCATCTTTGGATAGATTATTTAACAAAACATTCAGATGGGATGATGGAACGCCTGTTGCTATGCCACAGTTGTGTGGAAGCGTGTATGTGCTTGACTGGTCGTTAAAGTCAATGGAGTAAGAAAGTGCTGACTATATGACTCAGTTTTAGTACAGGAGTGCCTGCTTACTGCAATTCCAGTGCACCTCTGAGTATACAGTAGACTGTACATAGGAACAAATAAAATCGCACTAACATACTCATCAACAACACATCACTCAGATTTAAGCACACAATTAAGCCCATAGTTGATTATACTTTCACGCTACTAGCACTTGTGTTAGAGTCAGTATCTGAATATACAACCCAGTTATGTTCCAGGTTAAACTGACCCTTATTGGATTCAATCAAAAAACCTTGTAAACCAGCAACTTTATTGCTTCTCACAAATTACAAAGTAAATGTTTTCTTGCAACCCTCCCATACAAGCCACATTTCTGGAGAATTTGTGATATTGTTGTCACATGCACACAATGACCACTCTTTGTCATACATTCCTGCAACTGCTTCAGAGTTGCTATATACCTCTTGGTAGTCTCTCTGATCATTTTTCTCCTGGCTCTTTCATCCAGTTTGGAGTGACGGCCTGATCCAGGGAGGGTCATACCAAATACTGTACCTTCCACTTCTTAATAATAGACTTCACTGTGCTTACATTGATAAAGCCATTTAATTTTTTTTTCTATCCATCTCCTGACTTGTGCCTGTCCAGAACTTTATCCCGGAGATCTTTTGACAGTGCCTTGCCACCCATAGTTGAATGTTTGCTTCAGTTGCTCTACCAAAAACTGAAATGCTCCAGGAGATCTCTTTTCATGCTGAGCTAATCAAAATGACCACAGCTAATCACAGCTGAAAGTCAAATGGCTTTGTGTGCCACTGAGAAGGTGATAACATACACCTGATTGAGTCATTTAGGAGGGGGGTCATCCTTTTTCCTTTTTTTTTTTTTTTTTTTTTTTTTTTTGATATGTTGGTGTTATATCTTTAATTTCGATGTTATAAGTTGCACTGAGTAAATACAACTGGATAAAACAAAAACGGTGTCAATCTTAATTTCTGGCTGCAAAGCACAAAATGTGATTATTTCAAAGGGGATGATTCTTTTCTATACTCACTTTAATACTATACTGTAATATATGGGCTCAATATATCAGCTGCAATTCTCAAGAATAGGTCAGCAAATCTAACGTTAAAATCAGCAGGTGAAATCACTGACATTACAATGCAAAACCAAACCCCTTTGCTTTTATACCAATGTCACATGCATTCATCTCATCTGAACTAAGCTTTAATCTAACAGAGCACAACATGGCACTCTCTGAAGAGAGAAAGAGAAACTGAAGGAGAAATAAAAAAGAGAAAGCAAGAGAGAGAGAGGCTGAGTGAAGACAGTGAGATAAATCAAAGTAATTAATCTCTTCAGAACACGATAGCAGATAAAGAGGCGAGATCATGTGAAGAAGGGTTTCCAATGAGAGATATATATGAGGTAAATAAAGACTTATCATTTTCTTGTGTTATTAAATGTTATATTATATCATATGAGAATAAAAATGAGGAAAGGTCTAAACATTATTAAAACAAGGTGATTTAAGGGAATATTTTGTGAAAGCTGAATGGATATCAGTTAAAGCTGAATACATGTTAGGCAATTATGAGAATCTTTGAATTTAAACAGTTCAAGACAATTATTTATTTATGTAAAATGGCATTAAACGTTTTATCAGATTATGAGGTAATCTTTCGAAATCCACATGCACTTTGTTTTATTAACATATTTTATGATGTCATCCTACTGAGAGCTGAGAGTGTAACCACTAGAGGGCAATAACTGTCCATTTTTATGTGTCCATTTTAACAAGCATTTGTTTAATTACTTCACTACAGTAGTGCATAGCAGTCTTAAAGTAGACTATTTTATTCCTCTGTCCGTTTCTATATAGTACAGTAAGTATATAGTAGTAGGCTAAGATCATTCCAAAAATTATTAAACAAAAATCAGAACACTTTCTCAAACTTTTCCTCTTACTATATTCAGATGTGTTTTGTTAGTGTTTATGAAAGAGTGACCTTGACAGCTGAATAGGCATAAGACTTGAGAAAATAAGATAATTTGCACTTGGACATCAATAGTAGTGAAGCAAAAAGGACATCATGGTGTGTTCAAAGGGGGGCATTGGTGCACTTAACCGGCTGTTACTCACTGTTACAAAGACTGACTCTGCAGTTAGTGTACTGTATCCCTCTGGGTGACAAGTGTCTCTCAGTGCTGAATGGTGAATAACTGATAGCACTGTCTATTTAGACCATCATAAGATGGAAAATATTAAAAACTATTTGCTTTTTGAAGATAGCCCAGCATTTTTTGTTCATATTAACATTCATATTATGTTTTTTTAAAGGTGCCTGAACTTGCCTTGAATCAAACATCTTTGAAGCAGGACATGCGCGCAGAGATTACAGCGACTTAGACTTAGAGTAAAGTCATGGGAATGAAAGCTTCAAGCTGATTTTAATGTACGACAAGTGCAGGTAACCTCTTCCCCAGGGATAACTGTGCTTGATAAGCTGATTTCTGTTCCCACAGATGATGCTAGATCTTTGTACAGGTCTAATAAGGCATGCTGTTCCAGAAATCACATTTGTTAGAATTTTAGCAACTTTTTTTATTTTTCAATTTTTTGCTTATTTTAGTTATCATTAATGTACATTGCAGGTTTTTATGATGATGACAATATTACTGCTTAATTTCATGACATGTATTGTACAGATAGGAATTTTTTTTTTCCCAATTTGGAAACAAAAGTACTGTATAAAAGTATAAAAGTACTGTACATATTTTACTGTTTATTTTAGTCCATTATCTGGAATGGACAGCCAAAAAAATTTTTAGGGATTTTTTTCCTCCCCAGATACCTTCTCCTTGTTATCCGTGAACCTTTAAATTTAAATATAAATGGAATAAGTAAATAAAAACTGCATTTTGATCTGCCATGCTCGCATAGCTATCCTACATGCAGCCGCGAGTGTGTGTGTGAGCAGTGTGTGTAAACATCCGTTGCGTTCGAAAATGAGAAAAGACTCGCCCACATTTTCTGTCGACGCTCCATAAAATCGTTTGCCCAATATCCCTCCCTTTAATAAGTTTCTAGGCTGCATGTCCCTTTAAACGAGTCATTTGTCTTTAATCCTGAATTGATGGCTTAAATGCGGAGATAGATGGAGAACAGAGGATGCGCTTTATTTATTAACGTCTATCATTTTTTATTTTTTGTCCCTAACGTGCTCAAAGTTAATTTTTAGAAGACGGAAAATAAATAGACGCTTCTGTTGTTTTCAAACCATCTTAATACAACTCCATTGATTCAGAATGAAAATCATTTAGGAGGAGGCTGAACGCATTTTTGGATACAAGTCCAGGACTGAACAACTGGAAAACTTGCTGCTTTCAAAGAAAAAGCTCATTTTGGAAATATGTCTCAAAAATGTGAGTGAAGAAACAAACGTGAGGATCATGCGTTCTGCTCCAATGAGGTCAAAGTGACAATCTCCGACATGTATGAGGAGAACCGAAAAAGTAAGTTTTATTTTATTACTTAATTCATATAATCATTATATATATATATATACATATATATATATATATATATATATATATATATATATATATATATATATATATATATATATATAAATGCACGTCCTGATATTGCTGAGTTAGATGTGTTCCTAGGTCAACATATTTTGTTGACCCTGGAACAACATTTTACGCAAAAAATGTAGTCTTGACCATATACCTACACCTAAACCTAACCTTAACCATGAGTGATCCTTAAAACCAGAGGAAATGATAGATGAATGACACTGATGTACAAGCACCTAACAGTGATTGTAAGCGTAAACTTCACAAAATCTATAAACTTGTTCTTCAAATCTGATTGGTTAATCACAATGTTGTTCCAGGGTCAACAAAGATGTTGTCCCAGGAACATGTCTCACTTGGTAAAATCAGGTTCTGCATATATAAATCATTATACGTATAAGTGACAATCTCCGACATGTATGAGGAGAACGGAAAAAGTAAGTTTTATTTTATTACTCAATTCATATAATCATTATATATATATATATATATATATATATATATATATATATATATATATATATATATATATATATATATATATATATATGTATAGCTACACACACACACACACAGAGAGAGAGAGAGAGAGAGAGAGAGAGAGGTAGTTTATCCTATAAACAGGTTTTTACTGTTTTACACTATTTACTACTTGTTAAAATGAACACTTTAACTATTTTAACCATGTGAAATAATAGTTGAAGTAGGGAAACTACACCTCATGTGTCAGAATAATTGACAGTTGTACTAATTACAGCAACACAAAATGTTATACATGTTAATTATAATGAAAGATGAAGGTTTTGAACCATTAGCTCTGTAGAGATCGAACTATGAATTTATTTTTTCAATTTAGATTTCGTGTTTGCAGCACCAGATGTTTCACCGCCACAGGGTCATTTTGAGAGCACAGCCTGCACATGCGCTTTATGATGAATTTCTGATTGCAGGCAACCCACAATTACAGATATAATTTGACTTCCATCATAGCCAAGTAACCCCAGCGCTGCAGGTTAATTCACGTAGTAGAGTGTAATGCAGGGCCTCTGGAGACAGCAAATGTATATTCTGCTCTTAGTAAGTTTGATTAAATGGTCGTCTAATCTTTATTGCCTACCTAGAACAAGAACCAAAACCTTCTGCTTTAGAAACAAGCATGCACATGAGAATTGTTGTATATGTCTCTTTGCACATGTTTCTACATCCTTTAGGTCATTCCATTGAAATAAATAAAATATAGATAATATACAAAAGCATTAACCTATGTAATATATCAATATGCAGAGCACTTAAATTGGTGTTTTAGCCGTCAACTGAAAAAAATAATGCCATACTGCAAGGTAATAATGATTTTTGATTATTTATTTATTTTTTATTAAGTCCAAACCAAGTGTCTTACAAAAGAGACTAAGCTTCATGCTTGTTTAATCATCATCTATCAGTGAGAATCATAAAATCGTCTCAGTATCCACAGCCACACAATTATTAGCGCACACTGTCATGGTTTTAAATTACGGACAAAAATTAAATGAACAGTTCCTGCTTTTGGGGTCAGTTTTGTTTATCCGGTGTATTCAGAAATAGACACTGATAAAGCTTGTTTATGTAAATTTCGTAACTTTAAATTTCAAACTCAACCCTGTGTGAAATTATGGACACACAGCAAAAATAATGCCATGATTGAAAACTCAACAAATCTGTCTTTAAAGTAAAAAAAGGGCCTTTTGGCTTGTGTAAGGCATCCCAGTGAGGGTTACACAGAGCTGCAGTCAAAACAAAAACTCATTTTTCATAATACCTTCTTTTAATGACGTGCTAAATTGGCCCCTCAATTTCCATTTAGAGCGTGTCCTTATCAGCGCAGTGCAGCAGTCATCTCACTTTACAAACCTCACACAGGAGTTTATTTCTCTCTCCTGCCTGCCCTTTTGAAATGTTCAGTGAACGTACTGATTGCTGTTATCTCTGGCTAATAGGTTTCCCTTCAGTCTCACAGTGTCCTCACGATCTCTCTCTTACCCCTACCCTGTCTATGACTTTCTCTGTTAGCTGTCAGCTAGCTGTGCTAGAGGCTGACATCATAAATCCACAGGTACTCACATATGAAACCGCTGGCCCAGAATCCCACTCTGCACCCCCTCTCAGAGTGGGAAGTAGGTCACAGCTGTTACTGTGTGGTCCTCCTCACCTAGTACAGAGGCCTCTTTTTCATCAGAGACTGTGGCAGATTAGAAAGCTTTGTCTTCTTTATCTCCCTCACCGTCTTTAATATGATCGGAGTCATTCGAGTTTCATATAGTTAATGCTGTGAGTTAGACCCATGGCTCAACAATAAGGATGAGACTGGCCTGGGACAGTCTGGGGAGAGTTTCGGGGCATCTGACCAAACTGTTGACCGAATTGTAACTTGCCCCGTTGGGCTGGTTCTATATCTTAAGATTTGATGAAAAATTACATGTATAAAAAATGTATAATAATAGTTTTTTTAATTGTAAATTAAATAATAAAAATATTATATTATATATTTAAGATTATACATTTCAAATTATTAATTTAAATATAAATTAAACATTTAAATACAAAGCATTCAAATGGATACTTTTTATTGTTGTTTTAGGGCAAATAAACAAGTAGAAATTTGAACAGGAGTAGAAGTAAGTGGAAAAATACTTATTGTTAAGCTTTGGTGAAAAATAATCAGTGATTTCTGTCGACACATGAAGAAAAATTGTAACACATTCCTAGCCAATCAGGACTGATGTAATGTGGAGCAGGATTTTGGATATGACCAAAAAAAAAATTATAAATAAATTAAAGAATAATCTGATTAACATTGAAGAAAAGCTTTTCTCATCTGATGTTTATCACATCTCAGGACAAAGCAGGCAACATGGTATTTTTTTGGGTTTCACCTTTATATGAAATGCTATATGTATGTTTTTATTGGTTCTTATTAGTTAAAAAAAATAAATGTGATCAAAAATACAGTAAAAACAGTGATATAGTACAATTCAAAATAACTTTATATTTTAAAATGGAGTTCTTCTTCACTGTAACATGATTCTTCAAAAATTATTCCAATATGCTGCTTAATAAACATAATGTTGAAACAATTGTGCTACTTAATATTTTTTGTGAAAACCGTGATGTTTGTTTAAAAACGTGACACGATTTTTTTAAGGGTTCTTTGATGAATAGAAAGTTCAAAAGTTCACCATTTGATAGAAACGGAAACCTTTAGTAACATTAGTATTTTTGATCAATTTAATGTATCCTTGTGACTTATTGGCAATGCATTAGTTACTTTCAGTTCAGAGACTGGTTGTTTGCTGTGTCATCCAGGTATATGACCCTTTAGTAAGTGACTAAACCTCTCTCTTTAGGGAATGGGTACTCCAACGAGGAAGAGGAGGGTGGTGGTGAAGCGGAAGAGGAGGAAGAGGAGGGAGGTGAAGGAGGAGAGGGCGATGAGGGCGACGAGGAAGAGAAAGACGAGTGGGTGGAAAATGAACAGCCAAAGATGAACCGTACGGAAACGCTCAACTCCACCACCAGCTCTACTGGAACACAGAAGAAGAAGAGTCAGCATGTAAAGAAGCAGATCCAGGGCTCCAACCAAGTCCAACGTGCCCCCAGAGCTCTTTTCTGCCTTAAATTGAACAACCCCATCCGCAGGGCCGCCCTTCACCTTGTGGAGTGGAAGTATCCATTGCAATTAGTCACTGAAAGAAAACAAAGCTAATAGTGATAAACGTCAAGCTTTCAAAATATTTACCACTATCTGTTGTAAAAACAACTACTAACTTGCTAAATAATATCTGTTGAATGTAATGGCACTCTATTAAGATCATGTTTACCTTAACTTGTGACTCCAGACCATTTGATATCTTTATTCTCCTGGCCATCTTTGCTAACTGTGTTGCTTTGGGGGTCTCCAAGCCTTTTCCTGAAGATGACTCGAACGCCACCAACCATGACCTAGTAAGTATTGCTCTTTCTCTCTTTCTCTTGAGACTTTGAAATTGGAACTGAAAAGGGATTGAAGAACATTCATGGACAACTAGCTTCTAGGTTTAGGTACAAACATTAACGGTAAGTTCCTTTATTTAAAAAAAAGATGGTTCTTTAAAAGTTATTTGCGTGTAGTAACGATTCTATTTAGAATCATAGCATCCTGAAGAACCCTTTTACGCTGAAATGGTTCCTTGTGTTAGATTTTAGGGTTCTTTATTCCCATCTTTTTGTTTTTGAAATCTGCATTCTAACTGTCAAAGCTCCTCATTGCTGATTTTCTGGAGCTCAGCCATCTAACGACACAGACTGCTAACACACTCTTAACAGGTAAATCATTTCATTCTTTAATTAAAATACAAATTTAACTTAAAAATTGTAACTGGTTTCCAAGCAAACATGTTCTTTTCTCTTTTTAGTTTTTTGGTCACATGCAGGTTTGAGCAGGTCTGTTACATTGAGGATACTTCTTTTCTCCACTAAGTAAGTAACAGAGACATTGAATTTATAATACATATTGCTACAATTTATTTTTTCTTTAATTTAACACTAACTATTAATTCTATCTCTATTCTACTACTTGTTTTCTTTTTAATTATTATAAAAACAAATAAGAACTTGACCCTCGAACACTAGCTCTGTCTATTTTATAATCTACTTTTATTATCTTTATTTATTATAAAAAATTAAATAAAGAAATAATTAAGAAGCCTACTTCGTTAGATTAACCGGGACTTGTCAGAACACTTATATATTGTCACTCTTTTGTCATTTTGGTTGCTTCTATTACCCACGTTTGTAAGTTGCTTTGGTGATTGAATACATGATTAAATGTAAATGTCATTTAATTATTACTTGGGTTTATGCATAAACATACCCAGTCACAAAAATATTAAAGCTATCCCATGAATTTATATCACTTTTTTGCTTTTAACACTGTAAAGATCTCACATTCTGCCCATTTTTGCTTTTGGCCTTCATAGACATAATTGTTTTTTCATGAACGAATGGACAACTAAACTCAATTGTGTATTTCAGATGCATCATATCCCACAACCTGACACTCAACTGCCACTAAAACTGGCACTCAATCACACCAAATATGATGGACTTAAAGGCATCATACTGTACATGACTATGAAGGGGTTTATCCATAAAAATAATATTGTGAAGTGCTCACATACTATTTTTGACCCCCATAAACATATTTTACATAAACAACTGGAAGGAGGCTCATTTTAACTCTAAACTCAATTGTGTATTTCAGGTGCTATCACATCCTGTAACCTCATCATCTGCAAGAGAAACAGCCACTCAGTCACACCAAAATCCACATGATAGACTTACAGACATCATAGAGGACTGTGAAAATACAGTATTTTACTGTAACCTCATCTTAAGTAAACTACTTTCTGTACCTAGATTTGTTTTACTTATTTAAATATTTATTTTTGTTCAGTGTCAATTGTCATTTATTAATGTATTCTTCTAATAACGGTTGTTAGATCACTGTCATTTTTGCTACAATTTGACGTCATTAAATAAAATTAAAGTACCTAATTGACACAACATGCTGTTGTTTTTATGAAAACCCTAATAAATGCTCTAAGATATTATATGACGAGGCAGATAGAGGTAAAAAACTAAAGTAATAAATAATATATACTAATAATATTAATAATACTAATTATATAAATACATTTATATTCATGAAAATAAACCATAATTGAAAAGGTTATTTATAAACACCATTAAGCTTCTATATAGTACTTTCAAAGCATGGTTCATTATGGAACCCTAAAAGGGTTCTATTTTGGAACAAAAAGGGTTCTGATATTGTTACAAGCTTTTCTGGTGCTGTTTAGAACTATTTTTCTTTAGAGTGTAGAGTGGGGTAAAAGATTAAATAGTAAAGATGAGTTTCAAATAATTGGAAGTGATTTCAAAGAAAGACATGAGAAATCAAAATATGAATGTATTGTATTTTATATTGTATTTAGAATGTACTACCATTCAAAAGTTTGGGGTCAGTCTCACACACACACACACAAAGGGGCATTGGCCTCAAGCATTAGACTTTTGTCATGTGACTCACTTCAGCCACTCTATTTCGCGTCTTACTGCTGTCCCAGTGTCAGAAATTTCTGGAAGGTTTGTACTTTAAATATAACAATTTGAAAATCAGGTTCCATTTTGAGGTGAAAATCCTTCTTTTTTTTGCTGTTTGATGATGTGGTATTACTCTGTAATCCTCCTCATCGCACAGCCTCTCTTTGTATCCCATCAGAGAGCGTCACATTTGATCCACTCAGCAGCCATTCTTAAAGGGACAGTTCACCCCCCAAAAATTACAATTCTGTCATAGTTTACTCACACTATTGGCATTCCAAACCTGTATAACTTTATTTCTTCTGCCAAACACAAAAGAAGACATTTTGAACATATGTCTTCTACGTGTTTCATTGTATGGGCAAAAAAATACATTTTTGGCATGAGGATGAATAAGTGTTGACATACTTTTTGGCTTCATTCTTATTTAAATCTCCCTACACCAGCGTCCCTGTGTTTCTATGATGTTGGCACCTGTATCTGAGACTACAAAGATTTAATTTGCTCATAGTGGCATCGAGGAAACAAAATGCCTTTTTTCTCTACGGCTGCAGTGAGGCATGCAACAATATGAGTCTGCATGAGCTTGTGCGCACTGCAGCCTAACCTCGCCATGCAAAGGTCACTGAGATGAGAGAGAAATCCTAAATGAAAGAGAAGCGCCCCTAGCTATTGTTTCTCAGTAGGGGTCGGACCAAATGAAACACCTTTCGTTTAAGTCCATAAATCCTTTCTCCACATCTCGGCACAGTAGCACTTTCACTGGACATTGCCAAATCAGCCATGAGAGCCTTAGAGTTGTCCCGTTGTCATCTCGAGTGAACAGGCACGTGTGACTGCGCCCCATTCGTAGCGAAATGCTCGATGTGTTGTGAAGTTCTGTAGTGGAGGGGATCTTCCCTAAGGCTTATGTGAGAGAAACAGGAAGAGAAAGAAAGGAAATGAGAGAGAGGAGACCAATCGAGTCGTATGCGATCAGGACCTTGGACATGACCCCCTCAGGCATTGCCTCATGTCTGTCCCATCAGAGCATCGCTTTCTTTTTATAGAAGAATTTGCATTTAAATGTAAGAGAAGTGACACTGCAGTGGCAACAGGGCGTAATGTGCAACCCAGATGAGAGATCACAGCATTCGTTTCATTAGCATGAACTAATGAACGAAAGACAGTGTATTCTTCCAGAGTCAGCTGTTTTTGTGGGGCTGTAAAATTCACTTGCTGAATTGCATACACACAAGATTTAAATTTCAAGTGAAAAACACCAGTGCTTTCTAGGAAGTAAAATAATATTGTGGAGATGTTTAAAGTAAGTGTATGGCTTTGGTTCTGAATAAATGCCTTTCTGAGTGAGCCTTTGTGTCAGCCTTTTTAGATACATTTTGTTTGAAGAAGAAAAAAAAAATCTGAAATTTTAGCAAAGGGAACACAAATGGCCCTAATGGTGACTTCATTTTTATGATAAAACATCATAATAAATAAATAAATAGAGCTAAAACATATTTAATTCTAAAAATGTAAGAAATAAATGAAATACATACTCATTAATCCTTCTGTTTTGACTAAACATACATAACTAATTTATTCAAGTGCAAGATCTTATGGGGATTCCCGCAGTCACAGTGCTTTTGACTGGGAATTCGCTGTCGTGATATGAAGTTCATAGCCTTTCTTTCAATTGCAATTGTTATATTTAATTTGTTTGTTTCATTGTTACATGCAAACACAAAGGTCAAAGTTTGGATTGATTACAATAAGTTTTCATGTTTTTGAAAGAAGTTTCTTATACTTATCAAAGCTGCATTTATTTGATTAAAAACAAAGTAAAAATGGCAATTTTGTGAAATATTTTTGCTATTAGCAGTTTCTGTTTTAAAAAGTAATTTATTCCTCTGAATTTTCAGCATCTATTGCTCAAATTTTCAGTGTCACACAACCCTTCAAAAAAGGTAAAAATTCTTTTTTGGTGAAATATTTATTGTATGTTCACTGTTGGACATTGTTAGTGGACTACTTAAATTAAATATTAAAATTAAAGGGGGAAAGTGTGTTTAAAGTGATTTTAAAGGGATAGATCACCCCAAAATGTTTTTTTTTTTTTTTTTTTGCTCACTTTAATACATTATATTGTTCCACGAAAGACAGACATTTGGAAGAATGTGTCCATACGATTAACTTTGTTTGTATAGACAAAAAATTAAATATTTTTCAAAATATCTCCTTTTATGTTCCACGGAAGAAAGAAAATCATATAGTTTTTAAATGACTCACGAGGGCAACATCATTTTCTTATTCATGTGAACCGTCTGTGGGAAAGCTTAAACTTGAAGTGGTGGGAATGAAGGAGACAGTTCAGGAAGCGGCTCCACGGTGCGAGTAACAAAAATATAGCATGAGAGCTTTTCAGCCTCAACTCAAATTTCAGCATACAAAACACCCCCTTAGCACAGCTCCCATGCAAGTTCACTGCCCAAATGCCCTTCTCTGCTCCTTTTCACCTGTCCAACGGCTCACTTGTAAGTGCAAACACCTGTTAGTTCTCATCAACCAGAGGTCCTTCCTTACCTGCAGTGGCTACTAGACCACACTGTCCCTTTAATAACAGTTAACAGTGCCAATAATGCCCACAGAAGAAAAAAGTTATCATTGAAATCGGAATACAGAATAATGCATGACGTAAGTTTAATCTTTAGTTCAGTATTTTAAAGATGCCAAATTAAGCTCCACTGCCTTCCTCTTTGGGTTTTTGCAGGATAACAGGACACCCAGAAAAAGACAGGGAGGGGTTATAAAGAGAGAGAGTGGTGGGCAGGGGAGATTGTACGAACTGCCTGTTCGTTTGGATGCTCTAAATGCTCTTGGTCCTGATAAGCAGCTTACTCTTCCTCCCATGTCTCTCATCACCCTTCCCCCATCACCCCATCTCTCTCACTCTCTCTCACTCTCGCTCTTGCTCTCCATTTTTGTTCTGATGCTTAAAGCCACATCCTGGATTCCAGGTGCAAAAGAGGGGGCATGTATTTAATGAGTGTGTGTTTGCTGCCAGTCTCTTCTCTCACAGAGCTGGTTGGTCTTTTGCTCTGCCATATTGTTTGGTATATTTTACTAACCATTGAAATAATTAAATTATTTTTAGATTAATTAATTGAAATAATTGCACATACCAATATGTGCTGACAAAAGCTCTAAAAAGAAGACAATTCAAAAAGGTTTCATTATATATATATATATATATATATATATATATATATATATATATATATATATATATATATATATATATATATATATATATATATATATATATATATATATATAATTAATTAATTATACTATATAAACATTAATTATTAATTCATCAGCCATTAATTTCCATGGTCTATCTGTGCATCTAAGGAAGGGGATATGCAGTTGAGAGCTTCAGAAATAGTTATGGATGTTCTGCTCCTGTTGGTTTTCTTAAAGCTTCTGCATACTTCAGACAGAGACATACAGTCCAGCAAAGGGACGTTTATGTTGTATGCCACTTTACATCAAATCAAGAACAGCGGTGTGTATGAGTATGGTTGTTACTGTCCATATGATATTGTCTTGTGTCTTATACAGATGGTGTTGGGTTTTTTTGTGGTTAGTTTGCTATTTCTCTCTATTTGTATGTTTATATGGTGGTAGTATCAAGTGTGCTACCACTGTGGACAGGCTGCTGTCGTACGCCAGCAGCAGCAAACGAGAGGGAGGTGGAGAAAGTAGAGGACGACAGATTAGTAATCCTTTGAAATACTCACAGATTTCCTGTTTTAAAGTCCAGCTCCAGCTCAAGAGCGGCCCTCTATGTCTCTCTCACTTGTGAACAGGTCATGGGGTCATACCAGGGCACACACTTACCTATTATATTAATATGCAATTAATATGCTTATTTTTATTGCATCCGCTTTTGAATATTGTTTTGAAGGTATGATTTGTATGCCTCAAACTTTCTGTTCAGGTTTGTGACCATATTAATTAAGCGACTACATGGAATATTTGTACTTTTAAAACTTAATTTATCATTTAATTCATTTAAAATAAATTAATGAAGGCAAAAAGTAAAAAAAAAAAAAATCAATATATAGCCTTATGAGCACAAATAATCATTTGAAATCATTTTTAAAATTACAATCTGATTACAGTCTGATCTGACTATAGGCCAATATGACAATAATCTTATTGTTATCTGCATCCCTTTAAATTGTATGTTGTTTGTAAGTGTGTTTGACCCTTTCTCTTCTCTTTGCGTCTCTTTAGGAACAAGTTGAATATGTGTTTTTGATCATCTTCACCATCGAGACGTTTCTGAAGATCCTTGCGTACGGCCTCGTCATGCACCCGAGCTCCTACATCCGCAACGGCTGGAATTTACTGGACTTTGTCATCGTCATCGTAGGGTACGGCACCATCTTCGCCACTCTATAGCCGTCCATCCCACCCTTGTTTGATGTTGTTTTCATTTAAAAATGAGTCATAATAACATCACAGCCTTTTCTCCAATGATTCACCCACATATTAATTTTCAGAACTGATTTTTATTCAGGTTGTGTAATGGCCAGCAGCAGCTCTCTTATTCAGCAATTCTCCTCTTGTCCTGCGGTTCTCTTTACCCCCTGTTTCCCTCATTTCTCCCTTTTTTCAACCTCTCTCCCTCGGATTATCTGGTCAGATGTGGCTGTCAATCCTCTCTCCCGCTCGCTCGCTCCCTCACTGTGTCTTAATCTGACCTACAGAGACTAGGCGCTAACCTTAATTTTCCACATCATGCTCTACAGCCCTGTGGTTAATGTTTGTAAATGTGAGAAGTGTGTAAATACAAGTTCTATCCACTAAAACAAGAATCTTTCCTTCATAGTTCATTGCTATTTAAACTCAGTTGCTTCCTGTGCACACCATAGAGTGTATTTAAAGAGTGACAATCTCCAGAGCTCTTTCTGTCCTGCTAAAATGGGACTAAACAGCTGTTCTGGTGTCATTAATGGCCAGTTGGTCATAGTGATGGTTAATTATCTAAAGAAAGATGACTGTGCCAGGCATTTAGCGTCTTTTTGAGTGCAATTTTGAGAGCTTTTTTTAGTATTGATTAGAGATTTCATTAAGCTCACAGACAGAACCGCTAATGAGCAGGTGGATCTGTTCCCAGCACACAGCATTAAACATTATATTACTCCTGCTTATCATACTGATGCCACCCTAAGAGTATTTGTTCGTGCATGTGCATGCATGAAAGCACAAAGATAGCTGGGATAGCTGCCACAAATATTGTTGCCCAGCCAGCTTCCACAACTACATTCATTTGGGAATAGAATTTTGCAAGCCACTCTGTATGTTTTTAAACCACTGAAAAGAACTGACTTGTAAGAGTCATTCATTTGGGGAATCAGGCTACTCTGGTCACTTTGTATGTTTTTTACTCACTGGCAAGAACTAGCTTATTAGAGTCACGCTTTCAGGAATCAGGCTATACTGGTCATGCTGTATATTTTGAAGCCCTAAAAAGAACTGGCTCAAAATACTCATTCATTCGGGACCAGGTTACTCTTTTCACATTGTACTTGATTCACTAAAAATAGTAATTTGTTAATAAACCAAGCTACACTGGTCATTTTGTATGTTTTTGACACCCTAAAAAGAACTAGTATCATAATCAGACTATACCAGCTAGTCTGGTAACTTTATTTCAACTCTATTTTATAGATTCAGTAAAAATGACCTAGTTCACTTTTGGCAATTCATATTCATTTTAGTCAGATTTGCTAAAATGACTAGTAACATGCCGTCTAATTTTGGTATATTTTTAGATTTAGTTTTTGTATGTATGAAAGTAAGAGCAAAATTAATCAAATAATTAAACACTCTAATTATTAGTTTAAACATATGTCAATATACTTGTGAAAATCAATATGAAAAATGTTTTTTAATCTTGACGAATAATTGAAGTTCAGATTTTAAAGTGACAGCTCAGAAGAACTTAATTAAATATTTCATATTACTAATACATTTTAGAATTTGATGTATATTTAATGAGCCATATTCGTGTGAATTTGCTTTTGCTGTTTTGTGTTCTGCAGGTTGTTCAGTGTGGTATTGGAGACTGTTACCCATAAGTCTGGTGAAACAACTTCCCACACGCCAGGGAAACCAGGAGGTCTGGATGTCAAAGCTCTCCGAGCCTTCAGAGTCTTACGACCCCTCAGACTGGTTTCAGGAGTGCCCAGTGAGTTTGCGTTCGTAATAAAAAGAAGATGAAACAAGTTAGAAAATGTGATGCCTGGTTTAATCTGGTTTACATTGCTATGAACTATTCAGTAATGGATTCTAAGAGAAAACAGTCATGGGGTTTTTGTATGGAGTGATGTGCTTGTGTGATGCACCAGTGTTTTGAACAGTTAATAGCTAATGACAGTTAATCAGAGGGGCTGGTGTAGATCAGCCTCTCTAGCGTCATGATAATTTAGGCCTGAATATTCATTCGGTATCCTCAGTAGTTGAGCTTGACTCATGATTGCAACCCGAGGCTGTGCAGTTCTGTCATTTCATTTCAAAATCAGACCCACTGCCACACACTCCTGAATCATTCACCAACTAATTTCTTGTCATTTATTGCTTGTCTTTACAATATTAAGATGATTATTTCTAAGAGCACTGTCCATGGTGCTGAAAACACAATTCCAGACCATTTGCTACTGTACAACTAGCTGGTCAAAAAAACAGGATCATGAAAACCATTGCCTTATTCCACTACAGTACAGTTAGAAGCTGTGGTTCTGGATCTTTCCTGCCTACTGGCATGAATGATGGTATTTCTCCCTCATGTGCTCACCTGCACGTTAATACTGGCAGTTCTCCCAGTGAGGCAAAATACCATTGAACGAGGACACTTCTTCTTGTTCAAATACCCATTACATTTACTGGAAAACACACATTAAAAATTCCTCACTATGTGCAGCTGAAATGCTTTTATGGTTCTGGCTGTTATTGTCTTGATCAAGGTAAATTGATCATGGTGCCAGTCAATTAATCTATCAACCACAAAGTCAGTCAGTCATTTATATAAAATGTTTGAAAAAATGTTGACGGATTTATTTTTATTTTATTTTGACGATAACAAAGATGAGTTGAAAAAGATTCTTCATGGTGATAATCGAATGACATGTCACACACATTTTGTCATTTTTAACATTATTTTCAAATAAAATGTTTTTGTTGATGTTTGGAGTCAGTAAAATGTTTTAAAGAGAAATTAATGTTTTGATTCAGCAAGACTTCATTAAATTGCTCAAAAGTGCAACAGCAACTTTTACATTGTTACAAAAATATTTTGTTTTCAAAATCTTCTTTTGGACCTTTTATTCATCAAAATATTTTCAGTATTTTTAATAAATCAGAATGTTACCATGATTTCTGAAGGATCATATTACACTGAAGATCAGTTAATCGGAAAATCAGCATTACCATGACATGATTTAAAAATATATTGAAATAGGAAAATATTTCAAATTGCATTAATATTTCAGAATATTACTGTATTTTTTATTAAATTAATGCAGTCTGGTTAATCTTACCAACCCCTGACTTTTGAACATATATGCCATGTTAGTAATAGAACAATTGGCCTAAAATAAATAAACATGTCTTAATGAAATGCTGTCTATTTTAAAATAAATTATTTGCAAAAATAATAAAATACTAAACATATAATGGACAGAAACAGTGAGCATGAGAATGTTTCTTCTTATTCAAAAGTGCAATGTTTTTTAATATAATATTCTATGCTCTGTGTGTGTGCAGGCCTGCAGATTGTGTTAAACTCCATCATGAAGGCAATGGTTCCCCTGTTGCACATTTCTCTTCTTGTCCTCTTTGTCATCATCATCTACGCTATCATTGGACTGGAGCTCTTCATCGGACGAATGCATCGCACCTGTTATTTTATAGGCACAAGTAACCACACATACTCTCATAAAATATTTATGTGGATTTCCTGTCACTCTCTGTCTTACTCCATCTGTCTCTCTCTTGTCTGTCTCAGATAATTATGCAGACGATGATCCAGTCCCATGTGCGTATGTGGGTCACGGTCGCCAGTGTACTGTCAATGGCTCAGAATGCAGGGGAAAGTGGGACGGACCAAACGGCGGGATCACTAACTTTGATAACTTCTTCTTCGCCATGTTAACAGTGTTCCAGTGCATCACAATGGAGGGCTGGACAGACGTCTTGTACTGGGTAACTACGTAAGCTGTGTCTTCAGATTGACTGTAATGGGCCATAATTCTCTTTTAAGGAAGTGATTGTGTGCAACACTGATACAGTTGCCTTTGCCTGTGTGTTCATCTCTGTAGATGAATGATGCAATTGGTTTTGAGCTGCCGTGGGTTTACTTTGTCAGTCTGGTCATCTTTGGATCCTTCTTTGTTCTCAACCTTGTGTTGGGTGTGTTGAGCGGGTGAGTTTATAGGATAGATGTGTTTGTGGGCAAGTACAGTATGAGCTGTATTTACCACTCTACCACTTTTGTTATCTTAATGTTATTATTTGTGTTTCAGTTTCGACTTTGAAAGCATAAATACCATGATAGATACATCACATGACAAATTAAGTATTTAAACATTTAGTTCATAACCCAATTAACATTTATGAGCTAAGATTTTGTCATTTCATGACATTAAAACCTGTGCATTCTAACTTGTTGCATGTCTGTGTGAGTAACAGAGGACAGCTGTAGATGAGCAGATATCAGATGTTTTACAATCCTCACTTGCTGATAGTAGCAGTTTGATTTCCTGTAGATTGCAGGATTCTCCAAAGTTCTGCCTTGTGCTGCTTATCTCTCCATGTGAAGGTCCACGGTGTGTGTTTGCCTCTGTATTGTGCGTGTTGTTTTGCTTGTCTAACAGGCCATACTTGTGTGTAGAGAATTCTCTAAGGAGAGAGAGAAGGCGAAAGCTCGCGGAGATTTCCAGAAGCTTCGTGAGAGACAGCAGATGGAGGAGGATCTGTGTGGATATATGGACTGGCTCACTCAGGCTGAGGACATTGATGAGTTTGATGAGGATGGGAACAGACGTGAGATCTCTTCCTCTGTTAAATCATCTAGACCCCTTTGTCCTTGATATCACTTGTTGATCACCTGTTTCCCCTATACTAGTTTACCATACAGAGACAATTAATTAAGACAGATTTTTTTTTTTAATGTTCTGACCCTAAGGGCCCCAAATATGTTGAACCCTTTCTGAGGTCCCCCTAACTAAAATGTAATGGCAGTTATGTAATTTTTGATGACTCATTCACATAATGAGAGAAGTTTTAAGCATCATTTTAAAACGACTAAGGCCAAATTCTATATCTGTAGAATATTTACTTTGCAACGTTTTTTAACCACCCTCTTACAAATACATTAGTTAATGTTAGTAGAAATAAAGCTGAAATAATTAAAAATTAAAATATAAATATTAATTAAAAACTGAATTAAAAATGACTAATAAAAATAACAAAAGCAAATGACAAAATTACTGAAACTTTAAAGTAAAATAAAAATACAAATTGAAAATGTAAAAAAAAAATCTATTTAAAATAATGATAAATACTATTGTATTAGATAAATATTAATAAATAAGTCTACCCTGGACCCCCAAAAGATTAATGATTATTTTTGCAGAAGGGGCAGATTTGACTATATACTGTTAATAAATTAAACATCTCATTTCACTCTTGACGTTTGAGGTAAACATTTCCCCGATGCCACACGTTTGTGTAATATAAGATGTAAGACATCTACAAACATCTTCAGACAGAACCATGGCCATTTTTCTCCCCAACCTGCTTTCCCTTTTGTTCTATTTCTCATTTTGTTCTATTCCATGTCTCTCACTCTTTTTCTCTCCATCTTTCAATCTCCCCTCAGGTGTGACCTTGCGTGACCTAGCTGATAAGAAGAGGGGGAAATTCGGCTGGTTCAGCCACTCAAACGAAACCCATGGTACGACCAATCAGAACGAGACGCATGACCCCTTCACTTCACCACTACTTTATACATAGCCCCCCACAACTTTGTCTGGTCTAGTTGTGTAATTCACATCTGGGGCTAGAAATCACATCTCTTGGCTGGACCCATATTAATAAGTGCTTTGACCCTATTTCAAAAAGATTGCTTTTCTGAAAAACTGTGTCAATGTGTGGCCGACATTTTTCTTTCTCTTTGTCTCTCTTATACCTCTCTTTTTTGCTGTCCTTTCCTGTCTCTGTGTATATTTTGCTCTCTTCCTATTTTCCCTCGCTTTAGCAAGTCTTCCAGCCAGTGAAACAGCTTCCGTCAACACTGAAAACATAGATGAGGAGCACACAGATTGTTGTGCTGCTTGCTGGTAAAGATATACGCACACATACATATCCATTATAATTACAAACAGCACAACACACTACATTTGTCATTGTGTTGTTCAGCTGGCTTACTAATGAAAGTTGTTATCAACTATAATGAAGAGTCATCTCTTAATTTCTCAGTTGCAGCTCATTGTGTTCTCTTTACTTTGTATTCTTTGTGCTTTTACAAGTCAGCTCATTACTCTGGGTTCTTTGGCTGTCTTTGATTCAGTATCTGAACTGGATCTTTTCTTTTTGCCATCATTTTGCCAATTGCTTTGTGTTGTGATGGTTTTTGAGCTCATTGTCGTTTTGTTTTCTTCACTGTCCTTTGACTTTAGTGCTCGCATTATGAAGCTCCCCTGCTGGTGAGTAACTGTGAGGAAAAACTAGTAGTTCAGGATCCGCCAACTGGATATATAAACTTTGCTTTTTGTTTAAAATATAAATCTAGCTAAATTTAGTTCATGCTTTTAAACAAAACAAGAAATTTGTCATTGGGACAGTAAAAACTTAAATGATTAGTTCACCTAAAAATTTCAATGTGCTAGAAATGTATTCATCCTCAGGCCGTCCAAGATGTAAATGAGCTTGGTTTCTTCATCACAACAGATTTGGAGGAATGTAACATTCTATCATTTGATGACCCGTAATTCCTCTGCAGTTAATGGGTGCCGTCAGAATGAGAGTTCAAACAAATATATTACAGATATCTCCAGTGGTGAGCACATGATGTAAAGCAAAATAATTATAAATCTGTTCCAATGAAGAAACGAACGCATTTACATCTTTGATGGCTTGAAGTTAAGTAACATTTCAGCAAATTTTCATTTTTTGGGGGGAAAATATTCACTTAATAAACTTAAGTTTTAACTTATGCAGTTTTGCTTTTCAAGTACATTTCTTTTGTAATAAAGATATTTATATATTTTTTCTAGAATAAAAATATCTCTATTTACAATACATCACATCAAGATGATGCATTTTACAGAAAATTTATTCTGGCATAAAGGGCAAAAATACAGATTATGTTAATAATTTTTTGCAGTGCATGCCCTTTATAACAGGTTTGATCACTTGGTTCATGGATTATTGTTCTGGATTTTATGTATATTCAAAACAATATGTATATTTTGGTAAATATACATACATATAATTCACAATAATATATACGTATATAATGGAATTTTTTATTTAACTGTAAAAAAAATATATATATATATATATATGCATACAGGGATAAGTACTTTTGTGTGTGTTTGCTTAGTCGTACCCTGCGCCGCTGGAACCGTTACATCCGCAGAAACTGTCGTACAGCAGTGAAATCTGTGACTTTCTATTGGTTGGTCCTGATCCTGGTCTTCCTCAACACGGCTCTCAGTGCCTCAGAACATTATAACCAACCAGACTGGCTCACAGACGTCCAGGGTATGTAGGTGTTTCCAAACATCACCTAACTGACATGCATGTGTACTGTCTCACAGAATCGGCCACACTTTTATTGATAGAACTCTTATTAGCTGATGTTTTCTTACTGCTGTGTCTCTCCTCTCTTTCTTTTTCTGTCTCTCTCATAGATATTGCCAATAAGGTTCTTCTCTCGTTGTTCACGGTGGAGATGTTGTTGAAAATGTACAGTCTGGGGTTGCAGGCATATTTTGTGGCATTTTTCAACCGTTTCGACTGTTTTGTTGTGTGCGGTGGGATTCTTGAGACGGTTCTAGTGGAGATGGAGATCATGCCACCGCTCGGCATCTCAGTGTTGCGCTGCGTCCGCCTGCTTCGGATCTTCAAAGTCACACGGTACTCAGGCCTCCTAAACAATTTCACCACTTCCTTTAATTGGGTACAAATAAGAAAACTCTTTAAAACTGAAGAAAATGAATATCATATAAGCAGTTGTGGTCAAGCGATATTGTTTTTTTTTTTGACAGTCGATGCCGATATCTTGGACAGCAGGGGGGTGATTGCCGATATATATATATTTTAATTAGTATTAATATTAAAGAAATTAAAAAATCATTTGACAATGGATTAAAAAATAAATGTGTAAATAAACATACTTATACTTCAGATGACAAAGTATTTTTCACAAATAAATAAATATTTAATAATAATATAATGCTGTTCTCAGTGCCGTCAAAATAAAAGTCCTGCCTTGAACACATTGGCCAAGCAGAAAAATGTATTGGCTGATGCTGATAATTGAAAAATGTCAAATATCGGCCGATATATCGGTCGAACACTAATAAGCAGCATTTTTTTACAGTGTTTTAAAGTTTCTAATGTTTGCAGCCCTGTCAAATATAGAGCATGTCTAAAAACTATGTGTGATTTAGTTATTTTCTAGAAGAAAAATTAATACCCCCTTTCCTCTGGTGTCTTTTTGTGTTGTTCCTGTTGTTTCTCTCTTTCCCTATCACAACTCCTCCCTGCTAATTCTTACTCCTCTTGTCCTCCTTAGCCACTGGACGGCTTTGTCTAATCTGGTGGCCTCGCTACTGAATTCCATGAAGTCCATTGCCTCCCTGCTGCTGCTGCTCTTCCTCTTCCTCATCATCTTCGCTCTGCTTGGCATGCAGTTATTTGGAGGGAAGTTCAACTTTGATGAGACACAAACCAAGAGAAGTACCTTTGATTCCTTCCCTCAGGCCCTGCTCACCTGCTTTCAGGTAATAAACTCCCTTAAAACTGTATAAACATTACGTTTTGTTATTTAATAAGCAGAAAAATAATAAAAAATCTATAATGTACAATGCTTTTTAAAGAAGCATGATGCATTTAAAGTATAAAGTTAAGGAAGTCAATGTTTTAAATTGTTTTGTATAGCTGAGTTATTAAGTTTTTTGTGCTAAATGTAGGTCTTTTTTTCTCTTCAGATATTAACAGGTGAAGACTGGAATGTAGTAATGTATGATGGTATCATGGCATATGGCGGCCCAGTATTCCCTGGAATGATAGTCTGTCTTTACTTTGTGATTTTGTTCATTTGTGGTAATTGTATCCTTTTCTATCTGAAACCAGATTCACTTGCTTTATTTATTATGCTTTAATTTTGTTTATCTGATGTCATCAATAAAACACCAACAGTTTTATTTACTTACATTTATTACATTCATTAACAAAGCGATTTGCACTTGCTTCATTGCATTCTAGGTATACATTGGATTGATTAAAGCATTCCCTGGGAATCAAACCCACAGCCTTTTCATCATTAGTGAAATACTAATGTAACACTATTTCAACAACATTGTTTTTTGATTGAAAGGAAACTTTCAATCTTTCCATCATTAGTGCAAATCCTGATGTCTGTTTTGTTGTTGATGTTGGTTTTGGTTTGTTATCTTTCTGTTTGTATGGTTGTTGGATCTTAACCTCTGATTTCTAAGATATCCTGCTGAACGTCTTCTTGGCCATTGCTGTTGACAACTTAGCTGGAGGGGATGGAGACAATAAGAAGAATGAGTGTGTTTTTAAACCATCTCAGATCATATTCAATCTCACCTCATCTAAATTTCTAAATATGACAGAATATGCATTTATCATTCTTAGACATACACCATGGAATCACACTCAAAATCGAAGATACTAAAATCCCATTTAAACCTAGAAAAAGAAGAAAATAAAAGTTTTAAAAGAAAAAAAAATCAGACACCTTACAAACTAATAAGAATTATGATTCTTTCATTAAAGCAAAAGGGAGATAAACCAAATGCTAAGACATTCTGACATTCATGTTAATTTTTCATTTCAACATTTTACTGAAACTGTTATGCTGATAATTGTTTTGGGCAAAATAGAAAGACACATTTTCACCCACTGTACTGTACAGTATATGCAAAACCAAACTAAAATTATGACATGTGGTTCTGTTGATCCTGACAGAGAAAAAAAAGAGGAACCGGTTGAAGTTGAAAGTGAGAACAAAGAGGTGAAGGTACGGAAATCAAACTCCTCTGTCTTTGATGGTGTTGAAGATTTGTCACATTAATGTCTTTCTTGAATTCTGTTTTTAACAGGTGGACATGGATGATGAATATGAGGAAGAGGAGGAGCCTGAAGAGGGAGATGATGGAGGTAAAGTCCACAGACATTAGTCAACATATTGCACTGGAACAGTTTTTTCATTCTGAAATGTTTTTTGTAGTGATTTTGAAGACATTTGTGACCATAATTACTCATCTTACAGCACACACACATTGCACTAACAGTCCTTCTTGCTGAGTGTCCTGTGGTTTAGTGGTGGTGATAGAGCTAGATTGTGATCTCATTAACTCTCGGCCTATCTCTCCCTCTCTTTTTCTTTCTGTTCTTCTCTGCTGGAAGAAGGGATAACTCAGCTCAATGTTGCTGACTTTGCTCCTCCTAAAGAGAAAGTTCTACCAATCCCAGAGGGCAGTGCATTCTTCTGCCTCAGCAAGACCAACCCGTGAGTGTGCACTTTACACCACTCACACACTATTACAAGACAATGCTTGACCATTACCCCACAAAAAATAATAAGTAAATCTGTCATAATTTACTTTTGTCATTCCAAACCTTTAGATTTTCTTTTCCTTGGAACACAGAAACAATAATAAAAAATAACAATTTGTCTGTGTTTTTCATCCATACAATGCAAGTCAAAACTGTTTGTTATCATTCGTCAAAACGTCTTCTTTAGAGCCGAAGAAAGTAGGTCATACAGGTTTGGAATGACTTGAGGGTGAGTTAACAAAATACATTTTGGGTAAACTATAATTAAATAATTGGTACTATGTTATATAAATATGTATTCTAAATATGTAAGTCATATAACAGTATTTTGTGTTATGCCGCAGAAATAACTGTGCTTTTTACTATACTATATTTTTGAAACTCATTCCACCTTAAACATATAAATAGTGTTTTCTCATATTTTCACCAGGAATGTGTCAGAACAACGTTCTGAGGTTATTTTTCAATGAAATAAAATGTTTGGCTTCTCGGATAAATTTCACCCTATGTTCAGTAAAAAAAGTCAAATCTCTTTAAGGTAAATGGTAAAAATTGTAGCTTACTCAAATCTGTTTTATTTTTGTAGTTTAAACAGCAAGGACATAAGTTTTCCCTCTGTTTACAAACTCTGGAATTATTTGGGATGCAACATTTGCAACATAATGGAAATGCATCCAAATACGCTTATTTTCACTCACTCAATGTTTTTTGTGACATTCCCTATGTACTAAATAGTTAACAAGTGGTTTTGGACACAGCATATTCATAATCATGTAAAATGCTTCTGTCTTATGTTTCCTCATATGCTCCGTGAGTTGAGCAATGTAGATAATATATATATTTATATTTTGTATAAATTTAAAAAAAAAATTGGACCATGTAGACAACACACAGCTAACCACAGTTCTCTTTCTCTCCTTCCTCCAGAATAAGAAGGGGCTGCCATTTCCTGATCCACCACCACATCTTCACTAATCTCATCCTGGTCTTCATCATTCTCAGCAGCATTTCTCTGGCTGCGGAGGACCCTATCAGAGCTCACTCCTTCAGGAACAATGTGAGCTTCCTGCTCACACACAAGCAGCATCAGAAATAGTAATTTACTGCAGCTGTCCTGATTGGCATGTTGGACGATCTCTTCAGTGCCAGCTGGGAAACGCCATCCCTCAATCAGCTGACCATCAAACACACACACACACACACACACACACACACACATATATAGCTTAACATGATTTACCTTAAGTAGGAAATGTTCTTTGTTCAGCATCCTTGTTAGTCCTGGAACAACACTGGGATCAAGCAATCAGTATTATGATTTGGGGTCAGGACTGGGGTCAAGGTCCTGAACTAATGGTTATCAAGCAATTATTTCCATGAATGTTAAAGAAGACATTATGTTGAGGATTCAGACCATGATTATTTGGTAGGAATCTTCAAAAGCAATGGAAGCAACAAATCTGTCAGCATACATCATTCATGCCAGTGAGAAATATATATACTGTATATCTTATATCAGGGGAACTGATTTTTTGCTTTCTACAGGTGCTGGGCTATGCTGATTATGCTTTCACTTCTATATTCACTGTGGAGATCTTACTGAAGGTACCGATCAATCAATCAACTGTTCTTATAAACAACTGAAGTGTTGCTACACTGATATAACGCCCTTGTGTTTCTTCAAACATCCCTTTTCTCTCTGTAGATGACAGTGCATGGCGCGTTCCTCCATCAGGGTTCCTTCTGTAGAAACTGGTTTAATTTGTTGGATCTTTTGGTGGTCAGTGTGTCTCTGGTCTCCTTCTTCTTGCAGTAAGTCCACTACACTCATAAATCAAAAGTTCCCTTTTCAGAATAACTGTGAAACTGTGATATCTGATGTATGGATCAGTGTATGTGAGTGTATGCATCGCCCTCTGGTGGATAAATGAAGATGGCTCCCATATCCACCATTGAATGCATTGCAAATGTGAAAATAAATAAATAAAAATCTGATGCACAGATGTTTCCAGCTATTAATTTAAATATTGATAGTATTTACTTTGGCACATAATTGTATGGAAAAGGTGAAATACCTGTATTCAGTCTGATGAGGTGAAAAGGGTAATGACTTGATTGCTTATGAAACCATATGAATCACACTGTTAAGAGACACTGAATGAAATAGGATCAGTCTATGCTTTTTGCATGCACACATACAAACCTCGCTTGCAATTTTTCTGTACTAGTTCGAGTGCTATCTCTGTAGTGAAGATCCTTAGGGTGCTCAGAGTTCTGAGGCCACTTCGAGCAATCAACAGAGCCAAAGGACTCAAGGTACATCTTTTAGTGTGTTTGTGTCTGTGCTTTATCTGCACGTGTAGTTGTTGGCAAAGGTTTTAAAAGCATGAATATACTGTATGTAACTTGCCAACTATGACAATATTTCTGTCAATTATAACTTAAGATCACATTTACATACTCTAATCTTTAGTTCATGCAAAAATTTGGGCTCTATAAGTTTTTTTGTTTTGTTTTGTTTTTGAAAGAAGTCCTTTATGTTCAGTAAGGCTACATTTATTTACAAATATTATATAGCCGTATAAAATACAGTAATATTGTAATATTATTACAGTTTTAAGTGTAACCTAAAAGTCTTCACTGTTACTTTTGATCAATTTTAAACATCCTTAATTAAACAACAGTCTTACTGACCCCATACTTTTGAATGTTAGTGTAATTCATTTTCACAAAATAGTTTGAGACTTTGTGTGCCATTGTTGTTCTGCAAACTCTATTTCTCTCTCTCTCTGTGTGTGTGTGTACTGTATGTAGCATGTGGTACAGTGTGTGTTTGTGGCTATACGGACCATCGGGAACATCATGATAGTCACCACTCTACTACAGTTCATGTTTGCCTGCATCGGTGTTCAGCTTTTCAAAGTAAAATGCACACAGAAAAAAGCTGTCTACATCCTGTGCTCCCACAAGTTTAACATGAATATATTTATGTACATATATATATATACTAATACTAATATGTACTAAAGTACTTTGTAATGCATTATTACTGTTGTATTTTGTAGGGAAAATTTTATCGCTGCACAGATGAAGCTAAAAACACCCCAGAACAGTGCAAGTATGCCATATTTCTGCATCTATCATCACTGTGTGCGCATTTGAGCAACATGTATGCTTATGTGTCATGAATGATTGTTTGTGGTCTATGTGGACATCCATTTGTGCCTACAAATTTGTTGTGTGACACAGGGGCACATTTGTGGTGTATAAAGATGGAGATGTGAGTCATCCAATGGTGAGAGAGAGGATCTGGATCAACAGTGAATTCAACTTCGATAATGTACTGATGGGAATGATGGCCCTGTTTACAGTCTCCACGTTTGAGGGTTGGCCAGCGTGAGTCTGCTTCTGACATCTTCCTCCATACAGTATTGTTCAAAATAATAGCAGTACAATGTGACTAACCAGAATAATCAAGGTTTTTCGTTAATTTTTTTATTGCTACATGGCAAACAAGTTACCAGTAGGTTCAGTAGATTCTCAGAAAACAAATGAGACCCAGCATTCATGATATGCACGCTCTTAAGGCTGTGCAATTGGGCAATTAGTTGAATTAGTTGAAAGGGGTGTGTTCAAAAAAATAGCAGTGTGGCATTCAATCACTGAGGTCATCAATTTTGTGAAGAAACAGGTGTGAATCAGGTGGCCCCTATTTAAGGATGAAGCCAACACTTGTTGAACATGCATTTGAAAGCTGAGGAAAATGGGTCGTTCAAGACATTGTTCAGAAGAACAGCGTACTTTGATTAAAAAGTTGATTAGAGAGGGGAAAACCTATAAAGAGGTGCAAAAAATGATAGGCTGTTCAGCTAAAATGATCTCCAATGCCTTAAAATGGAGAGCAAAACCAGAGAGACGTGGAAGAAAACGGAAGACAACCATCAAAATGGATAGAAGAATAACCAGAATGGCAAAGGCTCAGCCAATGATCACCTCCAGGATGATCAAAGACAGTCTGGAGTTACCTGTAAGTACTGTGACAGTTAGAAGACGTCTGTGTGAAGCTAATCTATTTTCAAGAATCCCCCGCAAAGTCCCTCTGTTAAAAAAAAGGCATGTGCAGAAGAGGTTACAATTTGCCAAAGAACACATCAACTGGCCTAAAGTGAAATGGAGGAACATTTTGTGGACTGATGAGAGTAAAATTGTTCTTTTTGGGTCCAAGGGCCACAGGCAGTTTGTGAGACGACCCCCAAACTCTGAATTCAAGCCACAGTACACAGTGAAGACAGTGAAGCATGGAGGTGCAAGCATCATGATATGGGCATGTTTCTCCTACTATGGTGTTGGGCCTATTTATCGCATACCAGGGATCATGGATCAGTTTGCATATGTTAAAATACTTGAAGAGGTCATGTTGCCCTATGCTGAAGAGGACATGCCCTTGAAATGGTTGTTTCAACAAGACAATGACCCAAAACACACTAGTAAACGGGCAAAGTCTTGGTTCCAAACCAACAAAATTAATGTTATGGAGTGGCCAGCCCAATCTCCAGACCTTAATCCAATTGAGAACTTGTGGGGTGATATCAAAAATGCTGTTTCTGAAGCAAAACCAAGAAATGTGAATGAATTGTGGAATGTTGTTAAAGAATCATGGAGTGGAATAACAGCTGAGAGGTGCCACAAGTTGGTTGACTCCATGCCACACAGATGTCAAGCAGTTTTAAAAAACTGTGGTCATACAACTAAATATTAGTTTAGTGATTCACAGGATTGCTAAATCCCAGAAAAAAAAATGTTTGTACAAAATAGTTTTGAGTTTGTACAGTCAAAGACACTGCTATTTTTTTGAACACACCCCTTTCAACTAATTGCCCAATTGCACAGCCTTAAGAGCGTGCATATCATGAATGCTGGGTCTTGTTTGTTTTCTGACAATCTACTGAACCTACTGGTAACTTGTTTGCCACGTAGCAATAAAAAATATACTAAAAACCTTGATTATTCTGGTTAGTCACATTGTACTGCTATCATTTTGAACAATACTGTATGTCACCGAAGGTCACCATGACCATGTTTGTACAACCTGCTTCACATGTAATTTTTCCTTGTTCAGGCTGCTGTACAAAGCCATTGATGCCAATGCAGAAAATCACGGCCCCATTTACAACTACCGTGTGGAGATCTCTATATTCTTCATCGTCTACATAATCATCATTGCCTTCTTCATGATGAACATCTTCGTGGGTTTTGTCATCATCACTTTTCGTGAGCAAGGAGAGGCTGAGTTCAAGAACTGTGAGCTGGACAAAAACCAGGTTGGAAGAAAGGCTATTTTAAAGAATACTGACATATTCCAGTATTTTACATTTTGCATTTAAGTTCACAACCAATTTTATCTCTGTAACATCGCAAATTATTTTTTCAAAGGTTTGGGGTCAGTATGATATTTTTCTTTTCTTTTTTAATAATTACTGTAATAAAATAATCAAAAAGCATCAAATCAGCGCATAAGAGGAATTTCTGAAGGGTCATGTGACACTGAAGACTAGAATAATGGACTCTGAAAATTTAGCTTTGCCACCATAAGAATAAATTACATTTTAAAATATATTATAATAAAAAATGGTTATTTCAAAGTGTAATAATATTTCACAACATGACTGTTTTCATAACCATATTTTTGTTTTAAAAAATGCAACTGTGTAAAATACTTTTTTCATAAACATTAAACATTTTACCAACTCCAAACCTTTAAATAGTATTTTATATCTTGTTAAAATGGGGTATTCAATAATAATATTGCAGTCTATGTGTTATGATGCACAGGTAAATCATTCATAATAAGAACTGAAATTTGTACTAAAAGTATGTAAGATTTCATGTTGACTTTTCATTTTGAATAATAGCCTATTTGCGATGAGTTGTGCACTATTGTACTCCAGTGTGTCTTTTTCACATTAAGTCTCCTTCTTTTTGTTACTTACAGAGACAGTGTGTGGAATACGCCCTAAAGGCCCAGCCGCTGAAGCTGTACATCCCCAAAAACCCAGTGCAGTACAAGTTCTGGTCTATAATCAACTCCACAGGCTTTGAGTACATCATGTTTGTGCTGATTCTCCTCAACACTGTTACTCTGGCTGTGCAGGTAAACAGCTGAGTCTGAAAAGTCTTACATAAGCAGTATAATCAGCATTTATAATCAGAATTTTAGTCTATTTGTGGTATTCTGAGGTTATATGAGCATCCTTAAACTCCAACATGAACCCTGAGGCCAGTGCTGATATAGTATTGAGAATAAAACAGCATTGAGTAGCACCATTTGAATGAGAAGTCGGCTGCACTGAACCATTTGAAGAAGGCCTCGATCTAAACACATAAGTCAAATGCTGAATGTAGAATCACACTCTTTCTGGATTCTTCCACAGCACTATGACCAGTCAAAATTTTTTAGTTATGTGATGGACATCCTCAATATGGTTTTCACCGGCCTCTTCACTGTGGAGATGATTATTAAACTGATGGCTCTCAGACTCAGGGTCAGTCATTTCACTTGCAGATGTGATATGTGTTTACTATTCATTCTGAAGCTTTATTTCATCTTGAACATTTCAAGTATGTTCTTCTTAATATCTGGTTGATTTTTAATAACTATTTTCTGTACTGCAGCACTACTTTGTCGATGCGTGGAATTCCTTTGATGCTCTGATTGTGGTGGGAAGTGTGGTGGACATTGTGGTTACAGAGTTCAGTGTGAGTTTCTCTTTTCCTTATGCGACCAACAAGACTGAAATAGATGGGGTCTATAATATAGGCTAAACTTGCGAAGATAACTTGCCATATTGTGCAGTTCAAGTTCAAATCAGTGGCAATTTTTTTCTGTCTATCATTTGAGTCTTATTAAATTCTAATAATGATTCAATTTGGGTTTAATGCAGACATTAGCTCACTTATAGTTCATTTTCTCTTTAGAGCTCAGAGGACAGCTCTCGTGTGTCCATTACATTCTTCCGCCTGTTTCGGGTCATGCGACTGGTTAAGTTGCTCAGCAAGGGAGAGGGCATTCGTACCCTGCTCTGGACTTTTGTCAAATCACTCCAGGTCAGAGGACAATGATTACTAATCCATTTTTCATATTTTGAGCAAATGTTGTAGTCTAACTGTTCTTGTTGTCCCTCAGGCCCTGCCGTATGTTGCTCTTCTGATCGCTATGATCTTCTTCATCTATGCCGTGATTGGAATGCAGGTAATTGAAGGCTGGGAAAATGTATATTTTTTGTTATATTTTTAGTTTATACTATTTCTATTTCAATCAAACAGGCTTTTTAATGAACAACTAAACCATTTACAATATAATTAATGCTTTATTCATCAGACATTCGGAAAGATCGCCATGCATGACCACACACAAATTAACAGGAACAACAATTTTCAGACTTTTCCGCAGGCTGTGCTGCTTCTTTTCAGGTGAGAGAGTGTGTTTTTCTGTCACTCACAGTCAGAACAGAAGAGCATGGTACTTGCAACATCAAGTACATGGATTTGATTCCTAGAAAATGTATGCCTTGAATGCAATGTAAGTTGTTTTGGATAAAGGCATCTGTGCTCTTCGTGTGCAGGTGTGCAACAGGTGAAGCGTGGCAGGAGATCATGTTGGCCAGTCTTCCAGGAAAGCGTTGTGACCCAGAGTCAGACTATGAACCCGGGGAAGAATTCTCCTGTGGCAGCACCATTGCCATTGTCTACTTTATCAGTTTCTTTATGCTCTGCGCCTTCTTGGTAAAATGCTGTTGTTCATTAAATTAACTCTATTCTTCATAACTTTCCCTTTATAAATTTTGTCATGCAGTTACATTTTGGCTGTATGTTTTCCCAGCTTTATTAAAAATTAAAAGAAAACTCTTATATTTTAACTTTTTTCTGACAAATATAACGATAACCCTTTGTAGGCTAAAATGTTTTCAGTGTGGTTTGCACAGTGAAATGCAAATGCTTTTCTTTGTTGTGCTTTTTCAGATTATTAATCTGTTTGTTGCTGTCATTATGGACAATTTTGACTATCTGACCCGTGATTGGTCGATTCTCGGGCCACATCACCTGGATGAGTTTAAAAGAATATGGTCAGAGTATGACCCTGAAGCCAAGTAAGATTTTTCTCTCTCTAATGCTTTTTATTTTTATTTTTTTAGATTAATTAAATGAGTGTTTGTTTTCCAGGGGTCGTATAAAACATTTGGATGTAGTGGCTTTGCTCAGGAGAATCCAGCCGCCACTTGGATTTGGAAAGCTCTGTCCTCACCGTGTGGCATGCAAGGTACAGATACACACACAAAATCCACCTGGTCTGTTCACATTCCTTTCTTTCTCTCTCACTATATCTCCCTCTTTCTTTCTGTTAGAGGCTGGTTGCCATGAATATGCCCCTGAACAGTGATGGTACGGTGACCTTCAATGCCACCCTGTTCGCCCTGGTCAGAACAGCTCTGAAAATTAAAACTGAGGGTCAGTATGGGTATACACACAAACACACACACACACCCTTTGCATACTCATCCACTGCACCTCTCTGTTTGAGGTACAGGAGATTTATATGAAGGTGTGCTTTGCATATAAACTCTGGAGGCTTTCTTTCATTATCATATTTTTCTTTCTTTTAAATTAAACATTACTGAATTCAACCACATACAACCATACAGGTTACCATGCAGAATAACAATATGCAGTAAAACTGAGAATGAATAAGACAATCGGTGTGTAAAATGACATGGTCTTTAGGTAGCTGTGTAAGCTGATGTGGCTGTAATGTGTGGTTCTCAGGGAACCCTGATCAAGAGAACGAAGAGTTGAGAATCATCATTAAGAAGATTTGGAAGAAAACAAAACCCAAAATATTGGATGAGGTTATTCCACCCCCTGCTGGTAAATTCTTTCTGGATTACATTTACTGTTTCTAGTTCTTTAAATCAGTGAAATTACCACAATGCACCAGGGCTTGGCAAAATTGGCTCCATTTAAGTGAAATTTGAATTGTATATTCTATAGCCTACAGAACTGTGAATTTTAAATGGAATGAAGAACTTACTAAGTTGCGAAATTATCACATATAAACAGAATACACAAGAATAGATCATTCAGGTAATCTGTCTCAATTCCTATTTAACTGTCATTTAAAAGGCATCCTCAATTCAGTTCTGAGTGCTGCGAAACCCAAATAAACACAGTTACGCAAATCAGAAACATTTTTCAACTTTTTGTGCTGTTTTATTTCCAACATTCTATGTCGATTATTTTACAGATGAGGAAGTGACTGTGGGTAAATTCTACGCCACATTCTTGATCCAGGACTATTTCAGGAAATTCCGGAAAAGGAAAGAGATAGTGGGTCTGGGAGAGACAGAGAATGGTAACCCTTTAGCTCTACAGGTAGATCTCTATCCCAGCTTCTGCATTTTATTTATGGAGTGTCTTTATGTGGACACAATAATACCACTGCATTTGCTAAATCACACATTTTATGCAAAATGCCCCGCACTTGCACATAATAAAATCATAACGATGACTTAAATTATTTAATGGCTTTGTACAAATTCCACATTGAGAGATGAACTACTGAGAGATGATCCACTTGTTAGATTAAACTAACAAAAGTCTTCACTATAGAACTGTGATCCTGACTATCTTCATATCAAGTATCACCTTACAGTCTCTGATTAGTATTCTCTGTGGGTGTGCTTTCATTGGTGGGTTGAGGTTACATGTGTGTGTTTATGGCCATGCTTCATACATTTTATCATTCTTACAGGTTGCTTTTTTCACAATCTGCCAATCTTAGAGTAAAAGTTTTGAAAAACACGTTACATTCTAATCAAAAGAAGCTCATTTTATGACCCAGGTGGGACTTGAACCCACAACCACTAGCTTCAAAGGCTGATGCCTTATACATTAGGACGCTAGGCCATTTTTATGCATCTTCATGTAGTCTCAGTCAATAGTTCTAAGTATTATCCATGAAAGCAACAGTATTATGATTTTTTTCTTTCAGTCCTGCTTGGTTTTAAATTATCAGTCGTTTTGTTTACAGCCTCAGAGTATCTCATATTATTGATGTAATTCTTCAGGACACGCTTCAACTTCATTAAATCATTTAACACAAAGCTTAGCTTTGATTGGTTGGTGATATCAGTTTTTCTCTACAATTTTAACTTAAATTGTATAAATAACAAAAATGTAAGGTTTGCACCCCAGGCAAGGCTTGATCCCACAATTCCCAAATCCAATGGCTTATGCCTTATGCATTAGGCCTTTAGGCCTTCTTGTGACTTTGATATATAGTCTCAGTAATAGTAAGTACAAGCCATGGTAACATAACAAAATTTAGATTCCCTCTTCTAACCCTACTTGATTTTAAGTTATGTTTACAGCCTCATCCTTCTCATATAATCTCAGCGAATTCATCCAGCAGGACACACTTCAACATTCCAACAGTCAGATTGTCTTTGATAGGTTAACCCTAGTAGCTGATAATATATTTGAATAACAGTTTTAACTTGAATATTGGTGGCAGTACAAATAACAAGGTTTGTAACCAAGGTGGGATATGAACCCACAATTCTCAGCTGATACCATAGCTATTAGACCTCTATTTATTTTAAACTTTTTCCATGTGGTCTCAGTCATTAATTCTAAGTATAAACCATGAAAACAACAGAAAACCTCTTGCAGCTCTAGTAGGTTTTAAATTATCATTATGTTTGTGACCTCAGTCATCTCATATGATCCTAGCAAACTCATCAAGCAGAACTGCACTTTTAACTTAAAGTTAACTTCTGTTGCACCACAAATTTTTAGGTTTTTGACCCAGGTGGGACTCGAACCCACAATCTTCAGCTCCGGAGGCTGATGCCTTATCCATTAGGCCACTGGGCCCCTTTAATGTCTAAACTCTCCCAAACTCTGTCAAAATTTAGCAGTCTGAGTGTCTGTGCTGTATGTATCATGCCTGATTGTATGTATTGTTTAACTCAGCTGCATGGTGAGCTGCATATATACTGTGGCATTTGTCTCTTTCCGTGTGCATCTGTGTCAGGCAGGGCTGAGAACTCTGCAGGACCTGGGGCCAGAAATGAGACTGGCCATGAACGAGGATCTGGGGGAGGAAGAAGAGGGCCTGGAGGAGGAGCAAGAGGAAGATGATCCTAGTTATAAGGTGCCATTAATCTTATTTTGGAGCAAATTTCTGAAACTTTAATTACTCTGTTTTTCAATCAATTAACTGAAGCACACTAAATTCATCTTATAAATGTGCTGAATATAAAATAGCCCATTATATCGAAATAGTCAGAGACAGAAGGGTTAGATCATCATTCAGATTAATGAGACACTTGGTCTATTGAGATGGATGGTAATTTGAGTAGCAGACAGGAGCAGATATCAGGTAATGAATAGAAGTTTGGGCTGAGGATTTTGTGGTGCAGGTGTAGATGTTGTGGTTTGGCTGGTTGTATGAAATGAGTACATAAACTATTGCATTCCCTTCCCTTAGCCATTGATGTTGCCAGCATTCATCATACATTATATTAAGGTGCATAATTTGATTACGGCAATCATAGAGTGCATGATTGCTAATAGTTGCTTTCCTTGGTAAAAGTTTACCACCTGTAGAGTAAGTAGAGTCATTTGTTCTCAAAGGCACAATCATTTTTGCAGCACACTTTTAAAGTATTTTGAGTCCTTGCACTGTTAGCAGCATCGAAAGGCTGGAGACCCAAGTGGTACTTGAACCCACAATCTCCCGCTCCAGAGGCTGAAGCCTCTTCAGCATCACATGATCCATCAGAAATCATTCTAATACGCTGATTTGGTGTCCAAGAAACATTTCTTGTTGTAAACAGAAAGCAAAAGGATGTTTAAAAAAACTGCATTAATTTGAAATATATATACTTTTTGTAACTTTATAAATGTCTTTGTTGGCATTTTTAATTAATTTAATGTATTTTTTCCCAAAACAAATTGTACTGAGAACAAACTTTGAACAAAAGTGTAAATATACTTGATATATATATATATAAAATTACATTAAAATTTAATTAAATATATGCATTTTCCAAAGCGACTTACAGTACATTCAGGCTATCAATTTTTACCTATCATATATATATACAGTATATATATATATATATATATATATATATATATATATATATATATATATAAAATAAATAAAAAATGTCTCTATATTTAAATACAAATTCTGTTATGGTTTTTCTCTTTCATGTTGTTGGCCTCTTAGAATGAAAATGGCTATGCAGGCCACACTGAGCCCTCAAGCAAAAGCCGGCGCTCCTCTTTGGTCACTACTCCCAGCGGTGCTCCTGTTCCTGTCTCAGGAGATAGCATCCTAAATGGGGGACTGGGACGTAGGAGCTCCTTAGCAAAAACACCAAATGGGAACGGCACTCTGGAGCACGAGAACTTTAGAAGAAGAGACAGCCTGCGTTCCTCCTTTCATTACCAGCACAAGAATGGTGTGATTGACCAGCTGCCCAGGAGGTAAAGCTAGTTGTTTGTACTGTATTTATTTATGTTATACCTCATATTAATTATGCAATTTATTGGTAATTTGTTTTACATACTGTTTTTTTTTTTTTTTTTTGTTTGATAGACCATCATACTACAAATACCCAAGGTAAGCATTCCACGCAGTCTGCAGAACCACCCATCACCCTTCTCTGTTCCTGTCTGCTGTTCTCTCAGTCTCCTGCTGATGGCTGGTTTCCTTTTTTCTCCCTCAGGAGGGACTCCAGGGACAGATTCTCCTCTCCCCTATCTCGGAGAGAGGAAGATGGTGAGTACCCTGGAGAGCAGCGCTTCTATGGAAAAGATGAGGACAGCGAGAGCGTCATCTCTAGAGAAAGGTACTCATCAAGTCTTATTTGTGCCTGAATTAATGAATTCATATTTGGATGCTGTTTAATTTTATGAATTTTAATACATAAAATCCTTTTTTTCCTCAGACATGGTTATCCAGAGGACAGCACAATGTTCCCGGGACATAGAGACATGAATGATGGACTCTCTATGAGGCACCCTGTCTATGGGAATCATTATGGAAACAGTTATGGTGAAGGCAGGAGGACAGCACGGAGACGCCTGCTGCCAGCAACACCTACAGGTAAAATCATCCATTCTGATTTATGTATTTAATAATTGTTATTTGTAATATTCTGTGTATGTAATCAAGGTTTGTACTGAACCTGTAGAAGTAATCTGTAAATTGCTTTTAAACTGCTTTTCATTATTTTTTTGTCCGTTTCTCAGCGAGAAAGGCTTCGTTTAACATACAGTGTTTAAGAAGGCAAGGTAGTAGCGATGATCTGCCCATCCCAGGAACATACCATCAGAACTCCCCTCCCTGCAGAGTGCGCTCACAGGTAATATTACTACATAGCATTTCTTATCCATCGCACAATATTAAATAATTGTGTTCTTTTTGTTTTCACATAATTCCCAAATGTTACAGTTACATCATTTTCATATTTAAGTTCACACATGGATATCATTTATTGCATTGTGTTTATGTTTTATTCGCTGACTAAAGTGACATGGATTATAAAATAAAACATTAAAATAAATTACATTAAATTAATTCAGTCTTTGTCAAATGAAGATCACATTAAAAAACATTCTGCTTTTCAAATGCATTTGATTTTATAGTTTGTTCCCTTTTCCCAGACCCAGGCTTTCAATTGAAAAATTAATCAAAGAGTTATTATTTTAACAACTTTGAAAACAAACAAACATATGGCTAAATAAATGTACATATTTTAATATGCATTATGTAAAAAATATTTTTAAAATATATTACATATTACGTCTCGCATATCAATCTCAAGCTTCACTATAACTGCTCAGTAAATACATTTTTGAAAAAAGTTTATTAGGGGCTAACTGTAGTCAATATATGTAACAATATGTGAGATATGTTTGTGTGATAATATTTAATTTTTATGTATTTTTTATAGGATGCATAAAACTTGACTAGTGAAATTAGTCTTAACAGAAGAATTAAACATGCTTAAAAAATTTCGACAAGGATTTTATTTTCAAAAGTCTACAGGGTCTAAACTTGCCTGTAGTTGAAGAAACACCTTATCTTCATACAGTTCACCGTTCCTGTTTGCCAACTGCTTTTTATAACTGAAGCAACTCCATTGAATATTATCAAGCTACAACATTATGAAAGTGTGTTTGAACAGAATCTATGTGACTCAGTCTTCTTCTGTTTCTTTCTCTCCCTTTTAGGGATACGGAAGCTACGATTCTCGTCAAAGCAGCGCTAGATCGTCCACGGGTTCAACAGCATCCTGGGCAAACACCGGCCCTCGACGGGGCCGTCTCCTCTACGCTCCCCTCATCCTGGTAGAGGAGGAGGGAGCAGAAGGGGCATCTGTGGGCATCTGGGACAAAAAGGCCAGTGGTGTCAGAGTGCCTGCGTCGGTTCAGCATCCCAGTATGGGATGGTACTCGGGAACCTCTACAGGTGGAGGAGGGCAGCCATATAGAGCCTACACTACCCTCAGAGTCCCCTCCCAACTCAGTCCTCAATACAGCGAGAAGAGAGGCAGCGCTGACAGTCTGGTGGAAGCGGTATGAGCAGAGAAACACAAGAGCATGAGAGCAACATTACCAAAATATAAAAAATAACATTACAAATGACATTTTGACTACATCAATATAACAGTAACATTATAACATGTTACATCTAAAACAACATTAGAGCAACGTCAAGGGAACATTACTTAACATCATCTAAGCAAGCACATGAGCTCCTCACAAAATTAGTAGGCCTAATGCTGCTGTATGAGATAGTATGGACCAATAGGACAGACACAGCAACAGTGATCTTTTCAGAAGCAGAACACTATGTCCTATTCATGGGTCTCATACAATAAAAATGCAAATTACAGAACATTTTCTAAAAATAACTGACAACAGATTGCAGCTATGGACTTGTCTGTCATACCACATCTCTATGTTATCCCCAGCATTTGCTCCCATTCCCAACAGCTTTATTTCATGAGTGTAAATATGCAGAACATTAATAATATAACCACTTCTATAAGAAGTGAATATTCTAATACCTAAAGACTTATATGTGAGATTGAATGAGAGTTTTATGAAATTTTGAATGATGTTTGTAAACAAATATAAAGATTAAATGTTTCCACACTTTGCCATCTGTCATTTTTATAATATCTGAGAATTGTGGCCATTTTAAATTATGCACTACATCATAAAGGATATGATATTATATCATATGATATATGATATAATATGATATGATATAATATAATCCTTTTATTTAAACTTATTTAGATAAATATAACTATTATATTCATATATTTTTATAAATGTATGTGTATGTATGCATGTGTATATATGTATTATATATGGATTTTATATTAAATAAAATTATCTAGTAAAATAATGGAATGTAATATATTTAATAAAATAACTGTAAAATATAAAATCAAATACAATAATGTTCATATATTATGAAATATAATTTATTCCTGTGACGGCAAACCTGAATTTTCAGCAGTCATTATTTCAGTCTTAAGTGTCACATGATCCTTCAGAAACCATTTTAATATGCCAATATGATGCTCAAGAAACATTTATTCTTGTCAGTAATTAATTATTATTATAAATTATAATCTTTTGTAATATTTTAAATGTCTTGACTCTCACTTCTTTTTATCAGTTTAATTCATTTTTGCTTAGTAAATATATTAAATCCCTCAAGAAAAATAACTTACAAAGACCACAAACTTTTGAACAGTAACATGTATGTCATCTGAGTTTGACATGTATGGTGCCATCAGTCACTTCAGATCTTTCTCTTTTTGTCTTCCTCAGGTCTTGATCTCTGAGGGTTTGGGGTTGTATGCCAAGGACCCAAAATTTGTCGCCTTTGCCAAGCGTGAGATTGCAGATGCCTGTCACATGACCATAGATGAGATGGAAAGTGCTGCAAGTGATCTCTTGAGTCGTGGGGGCCCTGGGGAGAGCCAAGGCTTCCTGAACCACACAGACATGTGTGGTTCAGCCATATACAGTGATGAGGAGCCGATCAGGAGCCACGAGGAAGAGGAATTGGCTGATGAGATGACTTGTGTTACATCTTTTTGAATAACAGAAAAAGGGCTTGCAGGTGGAGCAACAGAATCCTGACTGACCAATCATGCAGTTCTGAGTCACAGAAAGTAAGAAAAAGAAGGTTTTGCTCTGAAATATTGTGACCAGTTCATGCTCAATATATAAAAGAGACCAGCTCCAATTTATCCTGTCAACATGGCAGTTTTCAATTCTTTCTTTAAATTCAGATCTCTGAAAGGACTTGTTTTGTAAACAGCTTATCATGTTGAACATGTTTTATATATGTAAATGTGTTTTTACTCCATCATTCATGTCTATGGTTGTCTGTTTATTTCTAAATGCCATTTACAGATGGATTCTCCTACCTAAGATATATAAACAGTATTTTAAATTATTCAAATAAATATTTTAAGAAATGTAATCATAAATAATTGAAATATGAACACTTATAATCATTGTTCGGGTTTGTCTGGCATTTTGTGTAAACAGTATGTGTGTATTTTTGTTCCAGCTTTTTTTTTTTTCATGATAGGCTCCAGGATTGCTTAATCGTCTTTGAACATGGTTTCAGTCTTTAAGTGGTGTTTGCTCCAATTCCAGCTTAATATTTCATTAAAACAAACAAGCAAACAAAAAAAAAAAAGGAGGAGAAGTTGCACAGAGCTTGGCCTGAATTTCATGAACACCTTTATAAGACAGTAAAACAAAAGCAATGTCTTTTTTGGAAAAGTTGTTTAATTTTCTATTTTGTTACTATTATTTAATTGGTTGGTTTAATTTTTTTATTCCAGTTTTGTACATGTGGTTGATTTTGACATATTGCTGATATGCCTAGCCCTTTTGTCGGATTCTTCATTCCTACTGATAACAATACCAATAGGACAGACACAGCAACAGTGATCTTTTCAGAAGCAGAACACTATGTCCTACTCATGGGGCTCATACAATAAAAATGGAAATTACTGAACATTTTCTAAAAATAAATGACCACAGATTGCAGCTATGGACTTGTCTGTCATACCACATCTCTATGTTATCCCCAGCGTTTGCTCCCATTCCCAACAGCTTTATTTCATGAGTGTAAATATGCAGAACATTAATAATATAACCACTTCACATGGAATAGTCTAATACCTAAAGACTTATATGTGAGATTGAATGAGAGTTTTATGAAATTCTGAATGATGTTTGTAAACAAATATAAAGATGAAATGTTTCCACACTTTGCCATCTGTCATTTTTATAATATCTGAGAATCGTGGCCTTTTTAAATTACGCGCTTCATTATGAAGGCCCAGTGACCTAATGGAGAAGGCATCAGCCTTTGGAGCTGTGGATTGTGGGTTCAAGTCCCACCTGGGTCACTTTATATGCTAGATATGTTTATTAAATGGGTGCACAAATTGTTTGAGAAAAAAATATATGCTTAATATTAAGTTTTCTCTATCGAAAGGTTGAAGACAGCCAGATGTTTCTCTGACCTCAACAAATGACAGAAGGAACATTTACGTATGTTGTGGCAATATGGAAAAAGTCCGTGCCAGGTCTTTTACCCTACCCTTAATTAGGAGGAGGTATGGAAAATGGATATATAAGGAGGACAAAACGGAAGCAGGGGGTGTGTGAAAAAACAAAAAAAAGAAAATCTGAGTGTTACCTGACGGCTCCATGACTGCGGCTGCTGCAGCTTATTGTGCGGGATTTGTGGGTGAGCATAGACCGGGTGCGATCCGAAGAAGATTGGTTTCGCATGACGGCCGGTCGCAACCTATCTGCATATCGGCGCGACAGATGAACCCAGTTCACTTGCTGCAGGTACTTTAAGATTTTAGCACCTTACGTAAAGTCACATCGGACATTCAAACGTCCTAACTTTTGTTTCCCCATAACATTGTTTATGCAGCAGCTGGCTGGACGCCCCTAACGCAGACTGATTCGTGCCGCTGATTTTACACACACACACACACACACACACACACACACCCGCTCAATCAACGGGATTAATATGGGTTTTGTGTAAACTTGGACTACGACTTTTTTTTTTGTCTTTTCTTTGTTTTTTTTGTTTGGTTTAAGAATTTAAGGACTGTTATTTCCTTATTTTCCTTTATTGTACTCTTTCCTTTTTTCGTTATTTTCCTTCTAAACAAAAAGTGTCAAAATGAAGGGAAGTGAAACATTGTAATTTTGTTTGTGTTTTTTTTTTATTTTTGAATAACATCTTTTGACCTGAGAAAAAACTGAATCTGGTTGTGAGTGTTATTTAAAAGTATGTGTTTTTGTGTGGCTGGTATGGTACATTGTGTATCTGGTGGGTTTTAGTTGGGCTCTATCTTGAGTTATCTGGGAACCTAAAAACGAAAATAGTATAGATTGACTTGACAAATTTTGGTCTTGTCTGGCGCCCGAAAAAATATTTAATTTTAACTAACTGGGAAAAAAAAAGAAAAAACCTAGTTAGGTCTAACTGGAGGCCCGCCACCGCTACAGAACATTTACGTAAAGGCTGTTTATGGTTATTATTCATAATACAGCAGGTATGGGCAACCCTGGTCATGAAGAGCCGATGTCCTGTAGAGTTTAGTTTCAGCCCTATAATCAAATACACCTGCCTGAAGCTTTCTAGTGACCTTGAAGACACTGATTAACTTGTTCAGTTGTGTTTGATTAGGGCTAGGGAGCTAAACTCTGCAGGACAGTGGCCCTCCAGGACTAAAGTTGCCCATCCCTGACCCACAGTTTACATTTTTTTTCTGATATATATAAGCTATGCTGATGCATTGTATTGTTACTTCTACGCTGATTCGAGACTAGACAACTTTGCAAGCCACTGGCTTGAATTATAGTGGTGCATTGTGGGGGAGGACACTTCCTTTAGCCCAACTGGCCTTCGAGCGCAACTGTGCCACCCCTTCATCCAGACATCTGGATCTATGAAAAATGCACTGCATCATTACTTCTTTATCATAATTAAGCATTTCTTAGTCTCATTTACAATAGTGAGGCTAGGGATAATAAAGCACATCAGTTCTGCAATGAGAATCGTAACATACATAGACAACCTTTATTTAGTGTTTTTATTAGCAATGAGAAAAACACAGCTACAGTGCTTTGGGCTTCAAACGGAGGAAGTAGGAGTGTGGATATGATGCTCACTATTGGAGCCACAATGCTTACTTTTGTGCTTATGTCACTTTCTAAGAATCTAAAGAGACTCTAATTCTCTATTTAATATATTAAATGCTCTTGAGGATCAACTTTTTCAATACTTTAGCTGAGATGTATGATGAAATATTTTCTTGTTTTAGCATTTCTTTTTTTAAACAGGGGTGTTTATTTTAGACCATCTCTAAAAACAGTATATGAGTCATCTTTTCTTTCTCTAACTCTGGTTTCTTCCCACAGGGAGAACATCATATTCACACCTTCCTTACTCTGTTAAAGATCTTAATAAATTAAGTTTGGGTTCATTAGGAAATTTTAACAAGATATAGTTGAAGATATGAAAATATCTATGGGCCTGCAGCTTGCCATTATCCCATGCAGTGAAATCCTGAGTTAGTAACTGTCCCTCCAGAAATAGTCCTACATCCTCTCATGTAGACCGAGTTATCATAACTGTGATGTTTCTGTGGTTGTTAAAGACTCTCGTGAATCGTTAGGCTATTTCCCAAATAGCATATTAGCGTTCCACAAAATGAAATGATCTAACTTAGTTCAATCCCAGCAATTAACGTAGTGGATTTGGTGTTGAGTGATCAATCCCCCGGGAACACTGTGCTTTGCCAGTTACCCATCGCACTTGGTAGTGGCGTGTACCACAGTTTGCTTTGCCGATTGCGAAACGTGATTGTTAAACAGTTTGCCACCCAGTGACATTCAGAATTTACGGCCTCTGCAGCGCGAGCAGACTGTCATCCAAACAACTCATTAGAAGAGGAAATATCACCGCATATTTGAGAGCATCACTGAAGATGGATAGAGCTAGAAGAAGCACGTAAATTATGACAGGTTAATATGACAGGCTTATTGCTCTATAGCGATCTGCGTCGGTCGATTCATCCGTTCTGGGCGCAACAAAAAAAAACGCCTTCTCAAAGCAAGCGCGTGACGCAACTGAAGCTGTTCTGTTGATTGTCCCTCCCCCTCCGTGGGCTGCTCCGCTTCCATCACTCGCCTCCCACCGAGTATATCTGTATCTCCTACTTAAGAGCAGGCGACTAACATGGATGTTGTAAATCAGGTAGGGAATTTGGAATCAAAATGATATAGTGTATTTTTGTCGTGTTTATAATGTACATGTTTTCCGTTTGTCTTTCAGTCAGGCATTCAGATAAAGATATGCGCTTACAAATGATGGTGGAAAATAATTATAGGGAGAGGTGCCCTGCTGATGCTGTCCGTCTGTTCACTGATACCGTATTTCCAGTGGCTTTCTTTCGTGACTTGCTATATTTTCGTTTTTATATTATAGTATAGTAGGCTATAATATTTAAAACAGATCTGATGAAGGGCTAAATTTGTTAGATGTATTCGTAGAGGATTGTCATACATGCAATTATACATTTACTAAACGCATAGCCTATATATTAGTAAGATATCAAATTGTATTTTGCAATTTTACCTTTTGTTTAGTGCAAAAGCCTAACATCAATCCAAAGCGAATGCACGAGGCCCTTTATCAAATGCATATGCGCTCGTAGATATGCTTTTAAAATGGCAGCTGACTTCCATTCCAATACTGTTAATGTGTGACTTTTAGCTCCGAGCCCAGGCCCTTCTCTGTCATTATTATTATTAGTTTTATTATATTATATAGGTAGGGATCAAGAGAGCTGTGTCTACTGAATATGACACACAATCATAAATTGGTTATTGATGCTTATATTTACAGAGCATCATATGATACACATTTTTGGCAGGTGATGCAAACTGCATTCACGTGTAGGCCAATATTATATATTGATTTGAATAATTAAATTAAGTTAAGAGGAGATTTGAATCGTTATATTGATCGATTTATTTATTTGCATGGTGTTTAAAGGAGGACGAGCCTCACGGGCAAAGAAAATGGTTTCGTGTGAAACCGCACCTTCCTACGTCACTTTGTCCGTATAAAATCGCTATTACAGCCTACTACAGGTCTGATGAGAGCAAATATTTCCCAATATCATAATAATGAAAGAAACGGTAAAATTTCAGAGCAATATTTAATAAATTTCCAGATTGCTATAGAAGAACGCCATCAATTTATTTATTTATTGTTAGATTTTGGAGTTGAAAAGGGTTTGAGAAATCTCTATCACTTGCTGTTCAGCAGCTCTTGGTTTCGGATGGTCGTGATGCGCGCGCAGGCAAAATGGCCATACAAGGTCCTTGCGACTCACCTTCCATTCCTTTTTCTTCGAGGTTCAGAGATAAAATTAATTGATGACTTAAAATATTGTTTTTTTTTTCATCCTTTTGCTATTTTGATACAGGGTTTTTTTCATTGTTTTTTTTTTCGACGATGCAGCAGCGGATCCTATGCTTATGGTTCACTACCACTTCAAAATAAATACAGAAGAGGCCTGTTTGTGTTATGAGTCGTCGTGGTGAAGTCACATCATCCACAACGTCTATCTATCTATCTATCTATCTATCTATCTATCTATCTATCTATCTATCTATCTATCTATCTATCTATCTATCTATCTATCTATCTATCTATCTATCTATCTATCTGTCTGTCTGTCTGTCTGTCTGTCTGTCTGTCTGTCTGTCTAACGTTTTTTTCGATTTTGTTCTTTTGATAGTTGGTTGCCGGTGGGCAGTTCAGGGTGCTGAAAGTCCCATTGGGCTTCATCAAAGTCTTAGAATGGGTAAGTTTATATGTGTGTGTGTGTGTATGTGTGTGTGTGTGCTATATAAGATGGTGTGTTAGTTTTGGTCCATATATGATCTTCAGCCATTAGTTTAGACCTGGAACTAGAGGTATAAAAGGGCCATGGCATTGCTAAAAAGAACATTATGTTGTGTATTTGGTGTAATGCTATTTTGTTGTTAAAGGTTTCTAAAAATACATTATTTTCCACATAATGTACATTATTATTGCTCCTCTATGCCCTGGCTTTCTGCGTCAATTTTTACAAAGCTCATTATTCTGAAAAGCAAGATTTACATCATTGGCCAGCTATCTAGTGCATTTTGATTGGCTGGATACCTCAAGCTTGTGACGGAAATGTTACACCCCTTAACATCAGCATTGCCAAGTCCTCGGTTTTCCTGCAGAATTGGGCTTTACTTTTTTTTGCCACAGGTTGCTTTTCATGTCCACTGGTTAAAGCGACCCCAATAATGTGATATCAGGCCCCTGGAATGCAAATTTTACTGGAGGATCCCCAGCAAAAAACATGTATTTTACCCCCCGGAATGCGACTTGGCTAGTTTTGCGCTAGTTTTGGGCAGGTTTAGTTGCAAAAACCTGGCAACCCTGCTTAGAATACTGTGATGCCTGGTGTCCTGGTGCGATAAAGACAAAAACAATAAAATTCCACCAAGGAGCGGCCAGTGGGCAACCACATGTGACGAACCCATGCTGGACTCCGCTTTGTCCATGGTGAAAGCCGATCCAGTGATTCACAATGCCAAGTTGATGTATTTCCTCAGCGACCAGCACTGATCAGCTTTAGGCATCACAAAGTGCATATTGTCCTCTTTTGGAAGGCCAAACAAAGTAGTTTCGCTTTCACAATGAAATACACAGCATTTCTACAATGGCGGCGACGCCAACAGCAATACTAAATTGAGAATCAAATGTTACACATTCTTTCTTTGAGGGAACATTTGGACGGTGTAATGCAAATCTTCCCACATCGTGACGTAGACATGTGGGGGCATGTTAGAAGCCGTTTTAGGTAGGAGTGGTTGACTCTTAAGTTTTATAAAGAGTATTTCTTTGGATGTGAGACTTTAGTCTTTGTAACTTTACAGATCTTCTTTATGCACCAAGAGCTTGTAACATTCCAAAGATAAAGGAAAATTTTAAATGGCATCATATGACCCCTTAAAGCACATATGTCCCCAGCATGATGTTCTCCACTCTTCATTTGCATAAAATTTAGTATTTCTCATTCTCTCAATGCTTTCTGTTACCAAAGGAATGAATTGAGAACGCCTATTCTGCACCAGGGAATACGCATCATATACACCATGAATGCACCTTACCTAGGAGAACACTCACAATTGCAGAGTATTGGTGCCATCTATTGGTCACACAGTGCTTCTTCACTTTGTACATAGTGGAAAATGGCATAAAAAACAGGCTACATAGTAGTAAAATGCCGAACAAGGGCATATTTGCATCCTGTCTGCATCATTCTATTTGTACAAGGCATTTATAATTCTCCAAATTGCCTTTTTTGTGTATAATAAGCTCATTTAAGCTTAATTATTTGATAATCTTTTGCTTGATGAATTTGCTCAGTTTAATTGATTCACTGAATCACAAAACTCAGTTTAGTTTGTGTCTGGGATCAGACTTTGATTGATTGCTTGGTAATGTGAGCTGATTTGATTTGATTTGTTTGGTCTGTCTTGTGTGGTGTTTTTTTGTTGTTGTTGTAGCTTGTGTGGCCTGACTAATTGTTTAATTGTCTCGCTTGGACCTTGTCTGGTCTGGTGGTTAGGCTAAGCGATTGTTTCTTTTCTAACATTGTTTGTTTAGGCCTTTTTGTTTGTACAATAACTACATTAGTATTTATTTCTATGGTCCCTCAGTCTTTGGTTTATCATTCCTTGTTGAGATATTTTTGTTCTCTTGGCCTCATTCGATTTAGTTGGTTTGCCTATGTTTAGGATGGTTTACTGTGGCTTGATGTGTGTCTATTGTTTTGGTCTCCTGCGATGTTCCCTGGGTTCATAACACAGCCTCAGCTCAGCATTATGACAGATGGCAGAGTATCTCAGTGAAATTTAATAGCTCCATTCACCATTCAGTCCTTCACCAGTCATAAGTCCATAAGTAATCTCTATGAATCTAAATCCTGAAAGCAAAAATAATGTGCTTATGTCCATGTCAGGATGTTGGTGTCACATGGTGTAAGATGCTTTCATTTGGTTTATTCAGCCTGTATTTTAATTGTATTCATACACACCTCCTACAATGAATAATTTTAATATTTCAAATATGACACTATCACATTTGCACTAGTCCTCACAGATTTCATCCCTGTTTGATGTGTGAATGTGAGTGCTCAGATGAAAATGTATAGAAAGCATTCTATTTTTTTTTCTGTATTTTTTTTTTCAGTCACAAAAATATGTGAAACACTTGTTATCCTTCCTGTAGCTCAAATAGAAGAGCATGGTTCTAGCAATGGAAAGGTTGTGGGCCTGATACCTGAATGCATGAACTGATAAAATGTATAACTTGAATGCTTTTGAACACTTCCCAGATGCATAAATATAAACCTTTTTTCCAGGTGTTTGCCATCTTTGCATTCTCCACATGTGGGAGCTACTCCGGCTCCTTCAGGATGAGCGTGGAGTGCAGAAACAGATCAGACAGTAACCTGAAAATAGATGTGGAGTTTGAGTATCCCTTCAGGTAGCACTGTCTTTTTAGACCTGTGTGGCCATATTTAAGTTGTGCTTGTTCATCAGTATGTATTTACTTTTTGAAGAACAGCTTTTAATGCTGTAGGGAAGAGTGTGGGAAAGCCAAAAAAATATATATTTTTTCCAAAGTAAACACTAGATAAAGTCAAGATACATTTTTGTTGTAACTGTAGACTATGTTGACAAGAGTGATATAGAAGTATTCTCCATGAAGCTTACACTGGTGATGTACCTGAGAGAGAACATATTTCACATTAAGTGATTTTCAGCTGTAAGAAAATAAAGTGTTGTTAAATAAACTTGTTTTGTACAACATCACAGTTGCAGTGGGTATAGAAAAGAATCACCCCCTTAAAATAATCTAATTTCTTTTCTTTGCAGCTTGAAATGAGTTGTTTTAGTCTGTTGGGATATGTCTCTACTAACTTTGTACATATAGACTGTATTTGTCCACTCTTCTTTGCAGAACTGCTCAAGTTCAGTTCAATTTGATGGTGACGGTTTGTGGACTGCGGTCTTAAAGTCATTCCACAGATTTTCAATGGGGTTTAAATTTGGGCTCTGACTACAGTAGGTCATGCAAAGACATTTAGCTTTTTCTCCTTCAGCTACTGTGTGGTCAGTTTTTCTGTGTGTTTTGGATCAATGTCATGTTGGAAGGTAAACCTTCTTCCCATGGACAAGCAGCAAATTTTTCTCAAGAATTTGATAGTATTTTAACCCATTTTTACCCCATCACTGTAGTAATTCTGTTATTTGGATGGTGAGCTGTATTGTATTTCCACCTGACATATTATTTGTTGTTGAGGCCAAATAATTCATCTGACCATAACGCCTTTTTCCATGTGGCCTCAGAATCTTCAGGGTGTATTTTGGCAAAGCTCAGCCGTGACTGCATGTGGCCTTTTTTGAGTGTTTTTTTACTTGCAACCCTCCCATACAAGCCACATATGTAGAGAATTTGTGATATTGTTGTCACATGCACACAATGACCACTCTTTATATTCAATTCTTGCAACTGGTTCAGAGTTGCTATATGTCTCTTGGTTGCCTCTCTGATCAGTTTTCTCTTGGCTCTTTCATCCAGTTTGGAGTGACGGCCTGATCCAGGGAGGGTCATACTCATACCAAATACTGTACCTTCCACTTCTTAATAATAGACTTCACTGTGCTTCTAGACATTGATAAACCCATTACATTTTTTTTTATCCATCTCCTGACTTGTGCCTGTCCACAACTTTATCCCGGAGATCTTTTGACAGAGCCTTGCCACCCATAGTTGAATGTTTGCTTCAGGTGATCTATCAAAAACTGAAATGCTCCAGGAGATCTCTTTTCATGCTGAGCTAATCAAAATGACCACAGCTGAAATTCAAATGGCTTTGTTTGCCATTGAGAAGGTGATGAGCTACACCTGTCATTTTTAGGAGGGGTGATCCTTTTTCCAACTCAGTGATTCTGTTTTTTTATTTTGTATTTATTTTTTTTCTGACATGTTGCTGTTATGTCTTTCAATTGGAATATAAGTTGCACTGATTAAATACAGCTTGATAAAACAAAAACTCTGCCTTCATTTCAGGCTGCACAGCAACAAAATGTGATTATTTTAAAGGGTGGTGATTCTTTTCTATAACCACTGTATATATGATATGAGAATAGTAAGGACTGTAGATAGGGAGTATGTGTTATTTAAGAAAAATATAATTATCTTTTCAGAATTGCATATATATATATATATATATATTTTTTTTTTCTGTAATGTATTAAACAAATTGCTTTTTCAAACTTGGGGGCATTTTACCACACCTGTGGGGACAAAACGCTCCCTTGGGACGAATTAAATTTTTGTTAAAAACTGAATAAAGTGAAAACTCTGGACATTTTTCATACTTGATTTCTAATTCATGTCATTGTCACTAAAACTATGATAACTATTCTGGACACATTTAACTTTTGGTAAGGGGGCGTTTTCCCCCACTCTTCCCTACAGACCCTCTGGTGTTTTACTTGGCAGGGTTTTCAAATGATCAAATGCCCCCTCACTATATTTTTATTGTTATTATTATTAAAATATATAACATTTTTCTCGGTACCCAGTGTGAAAAAGGGTTTTCTCAGTGTGAAACCTGATTTATTAAATTTAAGTTCTTCGGGGCGATTGTTTGCGATCCCAGGTACACTAAATATGTAGTTTCTCCTTTTCCTTTTGGTTCATAATCCAAGCTAACTGTTTCTCTAGCCCACTGAGATGTGGTATAATCACTCTTAATTAGGTTAAGTTGTAAATGTGCTTAAATGTCCAACGTTTAAGGTGTTATGGTTCTCTCAGTAACCCTGTTCCCCTGTATCTCCTCCAGGCTCCATCAAGTGTATTTTGATGCCCCTGCTTGCAAGAATGGCCAAACTGACCGTTTCTTCCTGGTTGGGGATTACTCATCCTCTGCAGAGTTCTTTGTCACCATAGGCGTTTTTGCATTCCTGTATTCCATGGCAGCTCTCAGCGTCTATGTCTTTGCCTTTGAGAAGTACCGTGAGAACAATAAAGGACCACTGATTGTGAGTTTTCTTCAATGACACATGAGCACTAAGTTGTTGTTATTTAATGTTTTTTTACAAATTTGGCAGTTTTGAATTGAACATATGATAGAATTTACACGATTCATGAAATTCCCAACTGAATGTGATTATTTTTTGACATATTAAGGCTTACAAATAAGAGTGAACATATAGAGTATTTTCAAATATTATCAAAATGATTGCTTCCATACTATAATTAGACTTAGCATTTCCTTCACTGTTCTGTTCTATTCTAAAAATCTTCAAGAAATTGTTATGTCCTTGATATGGACCACTTTGGTGTTTTCTCTTGGATCTAATTGGCGCCTGGTCACTATGAACTAATAAGAAAGATAATTAGCATGGGTTTTTTGTAATGACATGAGGGTGATTAAATAAAGATTGAATTTTGGTTATTACTGACACTGTAGCAGCTCAGTGTTTCATACAACACAAGCCTATATATTTACATATAATTCTAAATAAATAATGTCTTTGCAGGATTTTGGTGTGACGTGTGTATTCACCTTCATGTGGCTGGTGAGCTCGGCAGCATGGGCGAAGGGTTTGTCTGATGTCAAGACAGCTACAGATCCAGAGGAGGTTAAAGAACTTATCCCCGCTTGTGAACAGGAAGGCAACCACTGCCGTGAAGTTCACGACCCCGTCATGTCTGGTCTTAACACTTCTGTGGTGAGTCAGTTCTACTTGGCTGTACAGGAAATTCTCTTATTGATAAAAATCTTCCTCTAATGTCTCTTGAGATTAAAACAAACTTTTAAATTGAATTAACTTTATTTATTTGAATTTTTTCTCTCTCAAGGTCTTTGGCTTCCTCAACCTGATTTTGTGGACAGGTAACCTGTGGTTTGTATTCAAGGAGACTGGGATCATCGCACCATTTATGCGTCAGCAGCCCGCCCAGGAGAAGCAGCCCGCCCCTGATTCCTTCGCCCAGGGAGGTTATGAGCAGCGGGACCCATACGCTGGCTCCCAGGGTGGCTACCAGCCCGATTACAGCCAGCAAGGTTACAATCAGGGTGGAGACTACGTTCAGGGCGGATATGAACAGCAGGGGGCACCCACCTCCTTTTCCAACCAGATGTGAGCGCTGAAATATCTGAGGAAGCGGGAGATTGCAGGTGAGTGGAGATGTGATGATGCTTTGATATTGATGGTTTAGTACTGGCCGATATTTGATATTTAATCATGCCTAACCCCCTTTTTTTGCCTTTAGAACACTTTTAGCTTGTCTAAAGCTAATCTTTAAAAACACAAATTATTTGTTTCATTGTTAAATAAAAAATATGTCTTAAAATTAAATACTCTTTTTTATACTGTATATTATAATGTTGTAATGTCTAAAATCACTTTTCAGATTTGACTATTTAATTTCCTATTTATTTACATAAAATAGTATATCATTTATCGGTTATTGGCCAGGATTTTAATATCAGCATAATCTCAAAAGGTTTGTCTCTCTGTCTCTCCGCAGAAAGAAGTTGATCATGTGACTCTAGCAGTGTGATGCCTGAACCCTACCCACAACCCCACACTTCTTCCTGTTTGTGCGTCTGTGCTTACGTCTGTGAAAGATAAGAGGGAAGGGGACAGGGTCTAATCTCAAATCACATATAGACGGAAGGGGGATAGAGAGGAGGGATTTTAATGTGCTGTTTATTATTGTGATGTATACAAATAAAAAAAGTTTGATCAGATTTCAAAACACTTGAATACTGTACCAAAATATGAAAAAGAATATGAATATGAATGAATTTTGAGTTAATGATGTTGACAATAGTAATGCTAAACTTGAGAGAATGTATTTGTCTGTGCTGTATAGATATCATTATATATATATATATATATCCTAAAGATATGAATGGGATTATTCCACTGTGGTCTAGTCAAATTTAGAGACCCTAAACAAATATAATAATAATTATAATAATAATATGGGAAAAAATTCACAAAGCCCAACATAATTTGTTCCTTGGAAATGTTTACCTCTGGTTGGTCATGGTTTGGTAGAGTTTGTTCCATTTCTATGTTGACGTCTTTGGTTTGGTATTTAGTTGTTTTTAATTTCTTCATGGGTGGGATGGAGTCGATGGGGGGCGTCCAGGGCTACCATGAGTATAGAATCATTCCCAAACTCATGGAGGGACAACATTATTTCAACCAGCAAGCAAAATGGTCAAGTATATCTTAAAGCATTTCACACTTCCTGACTTAAAATGTTGACTTTGTTTAGTTCTCTTTCTCAAATCTTTGTCTTTTGAAAAGCACATGCGTTCTCAGTGCAGAAATAGCATGGTTGTTTATGACACAATGCCTCTGAGTGCTGTGCTGATGTAGTGTTGTTTAAGTTAGAGGATGCTAAAAAGAGATATATGAATATATATAAATATATATGGACTGGGGTCCTGTGTGTGGAGATGTCAGTAACGTAGATATACGTGCCAGTTTCAAATTCATCCATATTTTTAATTTTCCCTCTCTCAAAAGCATATACAATATTACAGGATTTAAGCCTGTGATATCGAGTTATATTTTCAGATGTA